>NW_026902112.1:7889495-8304644 GCF_033783945.1 Neopsephotus bourkii
TAGAGCAGTAGGATTTAAGTGATGGCAATGAAATATGCAGAGCCATAATCAGAATGTTGACGTATTTTAAGTGCTTGGGGCCATGTTGATATAAATAATTGCATCACTTTTTTGCTGTAGAGCAAGGACTAAATTGGGTAGTTTACAAACAGAGGAAAAGGCTGACTTATTTGTCATGGAATTGCTTGATCTGTGATAAAAAAAGAAAGGGCCAGTGAACCATTGTTGGACATGAAGCCAACACAACAAGGGTTGAGGTACAGCTGCAGAGTAAAAAAGAGGCTTGTAGAGTCTATCAAAACAACAAGAAAAACATGCCATTCTCAAATTCAGGCCCAGGTCCTGGCAAACTTCACCAGAAGGATGGCTTTGCACAGCTAGCAAGTTTTCCTCACAAAAGGACAGTATTTTTTCCTGGAGGCCTTGGTTCCTATTCCAGTCTCAGGTCATCTGTCCATCAAGCTTTGCTTGACAAACCTGTCATGTTGGTCTTGGTCCTCTCATGGACCCAGTGACTCTTCTCAAATGAGTAATAGCTTGCTGGATGGATGATGAGCTCTTGAGGTTCGTTTGGATGGGAAGATGGATTTCCTTTTGAAGAGCTGGGGGCACTGGCAATAACATATGACAAATGACTTATTTTCCAAAGCATCTAAGTGTTTGAGTTGGCGCTGTCCTTAACCCACTTACTGAGTTGCAAAGTAAATTGTGCCTGAAAAGTAAGGATATATGTTAACAAGATAAAGATATCCAACCTGAGGCTATTTCCCTAAAATCCTCTTTCTTGTGCCTAAATACCTCCAGCCATGCAAGCTTGAGCAATGCAGACAGATTTCTAGTAAGGCTGAGGCAACCACTGTGCCACATCACCTCCATGTCCCTTCAAGTTCTGCTTTCCTAGCAATGATTAAGTGTAAGCAGACTCAGTGTCTATGGAATGCTGGAGATGTACCAGCAGTAAACTGCACATTTCTGATGCAGATAACACTCTGGTAGCTGCAGCACAGAATGCACAGTAGAAAAACACTCTCTTTCTCCAGTTGTTTTGCAGCCTGTAATGAACTACATACAGCCATAATTTACACTGACACCAGGGCCCAAACAGGCTGGTTTAAGACAAGCAGGGTACCCATACCCTGAAGTTATAGAAACCACTATTTAGACACAGCCCTCAGTTTGCAAGGTCTAAGCAGATGGCAGGAGAATTAGCTTCTTGCCAAAATCAGGCAGAACTGTGTTGCTATCAGCTGTACACCATGCAGAGAATTGCATGCTGAGGCGTGGGCAACTGAGAAACTTTCCCCTTTCAAATGGGGCTTCTGAGGCCGTGCTGCTTTCCAATGGAATTAAACTGCATTCATTGCTAAGCTGTTATTCTGTCATTTTTAGCACAGACCAAGCCCTGAAATTATCTGAGCAGTATTAGCCTTCATGGTCTTAAGTGGGGTTGATATGAAGCAACAGAAGGAATTCAGTTTTGGATCTAAAAGGTCATGGGAGCCTCTTGTGGGAACTGATTATCTTATAATTAGTGGAAAGGCCCATTATGTACAAACTTCCCTCTTCCATGAGTTACTGAGTGCCTTATAGGCAAAGAGTTGAAAGCTTCTTCAGTATTTTCTTGGTCTAGGTAAGTATCTAAGCTCTCTCCTAACTCCTTTTTCATAGACAAGTCTATGGACAGGACAATCCTGTCAGTAGATGACAGTAACAAAGCTGGAAGCTGGAAGCAGCAGAGTTTTAACCTTGTGATCACTCCAAAAGCTGAGGCAGAGAGGAATGACATCAAAGAATATGTAATCTTTTAATTACAACATCAACAGTGTTTTAAACTATAAAAATGAAGGGCAGCAGTTCCAGTAACAGTCACTGGAGAATAAAGGCAATGCAAAAATATACATAGCAAACCCATATTTGTTCCTTTTCGCTCAGTATCCTATCTCTAGCAAGTGACAGAAGAAAGTTAGGGAAAGAATGTAGTTGGTAGAAGAAATTTCACATGGTCCCTCATGTAAGAAACCACATTTGATGCTAAAATCTGGTGATTTTATGAAGGCAAAGATTTTAGGAAACATGGGAACTCTTCCCAAGACAAAATATAGCAGATTTGGAAATCATGGAAGAATTTTCCCACTAATGGCTTTCCCACCTAAAATCATGCTTTGTCATTTCAGTAAGGACAGAAAGTTCACTACCACTCTTTTCAATGTCTTTAGAACATTAGTAATTTATCCAGAAACAATACACTGTATGAAGATGCTACTTGGTGTCAGAAAAAAAGTGTCAGAAAAAAAACCCTAGATTAAAAGGTGTAATGAAAATGAAATTATAATGTTTCCTGCTACACCTTTTCATACTGTTTGGGATAATCTCAGAAAAAAGAAGTGATGTATCCAGCACCGTGTATTCCCTGTGACCAATTTGCAGCCAGCAAAGGTGTCATTTTGATTATGTTACTCCCATTTTACCAATATAATGCAATTTCAGGAACATGAATATCTTGATGAAAATATATATCACACACATACCTTGTACAGCATTTCAATTGCACAATCACACACCAGGCTACTGAGATAAAAACCAGACCAAAACACCTTTGGGTACTCCAGGCCAAGAATTCAGTAAGAAAAATAATCTGGTCAGAAGCAGAGAAGTTGTCTATGAGCAGAGGAAATTTCATCACTCAAGTAGAAACTGGGACAGCGTTTTGGATTAAACACTTCTTACTCAGAACAGGAATCTTTAGCAAACAAGAATGAGATACAGATGCATTTCCTAAGTCACTAAATTTTCTATAGAGAATCATTCTCCAAATTATGACCCAGCTAAATTTTTGAGCTCCTTGTATTTATATACCTCACAGGGAACATTCAAGATCTCTTAAGAATGAAGACTCCACTTAGGAGAAGCTTCTAGAGCAAGATCTGACATGACTGTCAGGCATGGATCAAGCACCTATGTTAAAACAAGCAGGGGGCTGCTCCTCATTCTCTAAACAAGAAAGTGAGATGTGTGTGAAATTGAAGTCAAGAGAATGCAGTTAAACATAAAGCTATAAGCAAAAATAGGTACATCAACATCTAAGCAAAAGTTCCCATCGTGTGAATACCCTGTTCAGTGCAGGAATATTTAGTACAAATGTGCTCTGTTCCTGGGGGTTTTCAAAGCCTAAGTCTAGGTAACAGATTAATAATTCCTGGTGTCCCACAGTCAAATGCTTAA
Source organism: Neopsephotus bourkii (assembly GCF_033783945.1). Lineage (NCBI taxonomy): Eukaryota > Metazoa > Chordata > Aves > Psittaciformes > Psittacidae > Neopsephotus > Neopsephotus bourkii. Next base: position 7,892,718 of record NW_026902112.1, read on the forward strand.
CCCCCACTGATTTTCATTTTTGTATTATAAATCCAATCAATATGTAGAACATTAGGAAAACTTCACTCAGTACTATATCCAGCTTAACAAAACATGAACAAACCTCAGCAAATTGCTTTTATTTCTTATGACCTCATTTTACCTCTGTTGTAGAGGTTCTAACTGATTTAAAAATTATGAACAGCTTTTGTCAGAAGCATGAATTTATTTCCAGAGCTTATAATAGAAGTGATGATGGGCCTGCAAGGCTGAAACTAGCTTCACGTTTGCATCTCATGCTGAGTTTTAGACACTAGCTTGTTGCGCCAGCCAACATTTCAAATTTGATCTGAAAAATAAGATACAATGAACAGAGGGCCTCCAGGGTCTTTTTATTGCCTTCTTGGAAGCAATGGCATCTTTGCTTCTCATTTTTACTCCTCTGAATGTTTATATCTACATAAGATACTTTGGGAAACGGGCAACTTTGGACATCTTGCAGAGTCAAATGCATAACCAGAATGTCAAACCGCTACTATTTTCACCCATGACACTAGACACAAAATCACTGACACTCTATTTTCAGTAGTAATTAGACACCTAGGGAGAAATTCCAATGCCTAAACATAGAGATTTAGTGTCATTTTATACCCCCTACAGTATAAAAAAAGACATCTATTCACAACTGTCAGTTTACTCACGATGTAGGGGAGTTCTGTTTCCTTTTGAAGCATCAGCTAAATATCAGATGAGGCATCCCAAAACCTCTCAAATAGCACTGCACACTTATGGTTAGGCAACTGAATCTTTCCTCTAAAGCCTACAAACAAATAAAGCTTGAAAAGTGATTGAACTTAGGCTGAAACGGTCACCCAGCTGAACTAATTCAACCTCTTGTGACTGCATGTCTTTTGGCAGCGAGGGAAGCTTTAACACTTGCATCTCTACATACTATGTGTGCATTAACAGCTAAATGTAGGTGTCTCAATGCTGGAATGCATCCAGCTCTCAAACTGAAATTCATCTCACCTACTTGAGGTATATACATTGTCTATCTCTACATATGGGTTGTGTCTAGCAAAGAGAAAAATAGGCACCTTTAGAAAGAGGTCCTGACCCATTTTTCTACATTCATTTTACACTGAAGTGAGTCACTCCCTTTCTCTCCCACCGACTGGAGGTGCTTATCTTTGATGCAGACTTCTTAAAGACAGATGAGAAATCCCACTTCTGGAAAAGCAGGTACTGATAAAGAACCGGATACCTGCCTCTCAGAAAAACCACTAAACATCCATACATGTCTTTAGACACCTAAGATGCATTTGAAACTCTAAATTTTAAATTACTAGATTTAACTGCTCTCCAAAAAACAACTCAAAACAATCCCTTAAAGGAAACAGGATTTTCAATTGTATAGTTATCTGCTAAAAAAACTGTTGTTAGGCATCTAAATGCAACTTTGACCTACAGACTGCACACCTCTAACAGAAACATAAATCACAAGATTTAAAAATGGATACAAAATTTTCATGTAGGTACTTTGTGTATGAACATCAGAATAATCATTCTCAGCAATTTTAAATGCTTGTCGTGGTTTAACCCACAGCCAGACAGCTTGTTACCCACTCCCCCCCTTCTTGCGCTCCCCCTACTCCTGGGGGAACGGAGAGGAGAATCAAAAAGAAATGCAACTCCCACAGGTTGAGATAAGAACAGTTTAGTAACTAAGGTATAACACAAATCACTGCTGCTACCACCAATAATAGTAATGATAAAGGAAATAACAAGGGAAGAGAATACAACACCCCATCACCAGGTGACCGATAACTTGCCCCCCCCAGCCCGATCAAGCACCAACCCATACCTCCTCCAACCCTGCAGTCCACCCCATCTCCCTTCCGGCTCACTCCCAGTTACATCCAGGGCATGACGTGCTGTGGTATGGAATACCTCTTTGGTCAGTTTGGGTCAGGTGTCCTGTCTCTGCTTCCTCCCGGCTCCCCTCCTCCCTGGCAGAGCATGAGGCCCACAAAGTCCTTGGCCAAACCAAAACATCATTGTTTTTCAGCTCTGTTCCCAGCTGAAAGTCAAAACACAGCCCTGCACCAGCTACCAAGAAAGAGAAAAATGACTGCTACTGCTAAACCCAGGACATTATCCACCCCTTATTCCATACCATTCACGTCATGCTCAGATCCCACATTTTCAATATACCATCACTCTTATCTAAGTGCACTCTCATCGTAGTGCATGGGTCAGTCCCTATAAAGCTGTTGAGTCCATCTGGTCCATGATGTCAGGCTCCATCTCTTGTAACAGTCTTTCAGAACAGGAGAGGCTATGTACAGTGTTCACACTCATGAATAACCTGGGCAGTAGTGTCCATTGTTAGGTCCACCCCTTGATCATGAGTCCATCTCTGTGTTGCATCTCTGCTCTGTTGGCCTTAAGGCTCATGGGCCCACCAGGTTCAAAATAATTCATTGTCCTTCCATCTCCAATGTTTCCAAAGCACTGGAGGTGCCCAGTGGACTAGATACTTGCCCATACTGTCCCTCACACCCTGCCACTCATGGCTGTCCAGCCTTGGGGAAAACCTCTTGGTCCTCCCATATTGTTGTCTAACCCCAGACAAGACCCAAACCCGACTCTGCTTAAATTTTGGGATCAGACACAATGGTGGTGGGTAAAACACACTCTGCATGTGTGCCAACATAGTGAACACCATCACAATCAGCAGGCAGGTCCCAAGGATACCCAAAGGCCATTCAAAACCTTCAGAACTCTCATACAATGCTGCTGTACTTGTCACTGGGGCTGGTGCAGCTGCTGTGCTTGCCGGCTCTCCCACCACCAGCTTCTCTTTTCCTGAGTCCAGTCTTCCTCCTCTGCCTTGCTGGGAAATGCTGCGGGGTCTCCTGCGTCCTCCTGGGGCTCGGCGGGCGGCTTCCGGGGAATGCTCTCGGCCGTCGCGGGGCTGGGCTCGGCCGCGGGGCTCGGCTCCTCTGCGGGGCTCGGCTCCTCCGCCGCCTTCTCCCGCTGCTCGGCAGCCGCCTCCTCCCGCTCCTCGACCGCCCCGACCTCCTCCACCGGCAGCCGTCCCCCCGCGGCCTCCGGTCCCGCTCCTGCTTGGTCCCCGGGGCCGCTCTCCCGGGCCGCTTCAGCAGCCGCCGGCTCCCGGGGCCGCCCCCCCTCGGCTTCCCAGAGCCTCACGCAGACGGAGGCAAGGGCGAGGGCCAGGACGGTGAGGAGCAGCCGGACGGCCAGGGACCAGTCCACGGCCACGTCCGTCCCGTCCTGCTGCTGGAGCCCGCCCGTATTACAAGTCATTGCCATAAAGTACAGTGAGACAGGAACCTTAGCCCGAGCCCCACACTTGATAAACACTAACACAGCAAATACCGGCTCTAAGTAAGTTACAACATTCTGAAGCTGTGAGATCAAGAGGAACAACTCTGAGAGCCAATAAATCAGCATTGTGACGAGTGACTATTAATCCGGTCAGATCTGTCGTTATCTCAACCCCTTGTGCCCCACGTTGGGCGCCAAAAAGAACTGTCGTGGTTTAACCCACAGCCAGACAGCTTGTTACCCACTCCCCCCCTTCTTGCCCTCCCCCTACTCCTGGGGGAACGGAGAGGAGAATCAAAAAGAAATGCAACTCCCACGGGTTGAGATAAGAACAGTTTAGTAACTAAGGTATAACACAAATCACTACTGCTACCACCAATAATAGTAATGATAAAGGAAATAACAAGGGAAGAGAATACAACACCCCATCACCAGGTGATCGATAACTTGCCCCCCCCAGCCCGATCAAGCACCAACCCATACCTCCTCCAACCCTGCAGTCCACCTGCCCTTCCGCGTAACTCCCAGTTACATCCTGGGCATGACGTGCTGTGGTATGGAATACCTCTTTGGTCAGTTTGGGTCAGGTGTCCTGTCTCTGCTTCCTCCCGGCTCCCCTCCTCCCTGGCAGAGCATGAGGCCCACAAAGTCCTTGGCCAAACCAAAACATCATTGTTTTTCAGCTCTGTTCCCAGCTGAAAGTCAAAACACAGCCCTGCACCAGCTACCAAGAAAGAGAAAAATGACTGCTACTGCTAAACCCAGGACAATGCTCCATGGAATGGAATGGTAAGATTAAATAATAACAAAAAAGATTCTAAATATAACAGGAAACTAAGTTCTTTCCACTCAGAGGCAGAAGTTCCATTTCCCTTCACTTAACACGTAATATAGGGAACTACATTTTCCAGCTAATAAATTTCCACTGCTGTATTGTCTGTTTCAAACCAATTTCCAGTTTTGATGCTATGAAATAGCTACTTTCTTCAGCTCACAGAAAGAAATTAAATATATGTATGCTGGAGAGCACTTTGGTGCTCCTCTGGGTTAAAGAAACATGAATTACTGTTAGAAGAAAGTAACCAAGCAGCAAAGCAGCAAGCCACTGCTTTCCCAGGAGTGACGGCCTGACATTCTGGGCAAGAAAATATAAAGGCTTATTTTCTCCAACTCATGTTCTCATCAGCAGCATCAGTTATCAGTGCCTCACAAGATCCCTGTCTTAAAAAGAGCCTAAAATCTGAGAAAAGAAGAATGTGTGATATCAAGGGGCAAAGCCTCAACAGGACTTCAGAGTTTTAATCACAATCTTGAACTCGTTGTATTGAATAAACAGTCATCTTGGATTTCTGATTTCATCCTCCTGTTAGCAGCCAGACATCCATGAAATTTAGTTCTCACACACTGCTGAAAATCAGGCAAACAGACAGAACAAACCACTATGGCAGGCACATGATTTCATCAGGCCATAAATAGCAAGTTGTGAAATACTCTGTTCTTCTGCATTTGAATAAATATCACTATGAAGCAAATGAAGACAGACAACCCAAGCTATTTACAGCTTCTGTCATAATGAAAATGCAGTTGTGTTTCCATAATGTCCTCACAGCAGACAGAAGATGGCAGAGCCTTTCCCAAGTGTGCGTTTCAGGCTTTATAGCAGCTGAGCTGCTAGGTAGTAAAATGAAATGTGGACCAGGATACACATTTCACGGTCTAGAAGCTCACCTTGTGCTTCAAAGGAGAGCCAGTGTGTCTGAGTTGGAGTCCTGTTTGCAGGACAACTCTTGGAGGATGAACATGTTTTAGCCTCCTCCAGCACTTTTACTTTGTATTTATATGCAGAAACACGCCATCTGTGTGTCTTCTGAGATAAAATCTTGGCAGCAAAGACAACATCACACACTGAGTAATAGCCCAGTGATTCCTGGAATATACTGATTGCAATAAGAATAATGATGTTGGGTAAAATTCTGGTCATGCTGCTGTCAACAGAGTAGCTTTGTACTTTGTCTATGAGTATTAAGCACCTATTTGGGGATAACAGAAAAATGAGAAGATACAAAACACTATCTCTTGTTACACCAAAGTTACATTTGAGATCATTGTTAAGACTTTATCAATAAACACCATGTGCACTAAAGAGCACGAGAGGCTATTATTTTAGTTATATAAATTCCCACACAAATTTCATTATGAGCATCTGAAACATCAAGTGAACTTTGTCACCATATCTGTTAAATTCTAAAGCAGCTTCAGTATTGTAGAAGAAAAATCTTTGCAGACTAAATAACACATTTGACATTGTACACCTTTCTGGTACAGTGTAGAGGTTGACATTTACTCCTCTTTCCAGATGTTTCCTTTAGATAAAACAACTTGCAATAACTTGTGTGGGAATTGCTCTTTTTCTTGTTTATTTTTCAGAGTAGTGAAATAAACTTGTTTCTACTTGTATGGTTAAAATAAGGATATACTAAGGGTGAATATCAATACAGTTTGACAAAGATCAAGGGTGGTTTTCGCCTACTTATACCATGGGACGATGTTTTACACTGTCTGTTTAAAATATCTTGTCCTTTTATGTTCTTGTATAATAAGCCATTATTTCTTCAGCTAAAGCTTCCGAAAAACATTATTTCTGTGTCAGAGAGATAAAAATATCCCTGACACAACGCTGGATTTCATTTAGAAAAGCATCAGAAGATTCACAGTTTGAGCTGGAATTTATTGGTTCTTGCAGCTCTATGCAAATTTCAAATTGTGCTCTGAAACAAGCCATACACTTTTCTTAGCCAAATCCTTACAGCAACATTAAGAAAAAGATCAAAAGAGTTCTAAAATTAACTGCTGACATTTACAGTATTTTATGGATCTGTCACTAGACCTAGAGGTGAACATAAGGGCACAAATCTATTCTGGATAAGAACTTGTGAATTTTCTTCCTTTTGGTTTGTATTTCTCTGATAGGATTGCAATTTGTGTCCTGAGAGCAGAAGGCTGAGACCAGAGACTCATTTTAATAAACCCAATAGAGAGAACCCTTGGAACTTGCCAAAACACCCCTTTAAATCTGAAACAACCCCTTCTGAAGAAAAATCTTCCATCCAGATTGTTGCAATTGTAGAATCTGCTGCACAGATTCTGCACTAAACTCCAATTTGTTTTTTAGTGGTTATTTTCATCATCATCATCATGGCTTGACTTTGCGAATGAAGATTTGGGAAGGGCTTTTACCCACGCTTACTACAAGCGCGCTGATGACTAAGAAGGCCAATGTGGGATAGACAAATCCGGCTACAAAAATCACAGCAGAAGGTCTCCTTGGGTGGAACAGGTGGGACACTATTCTTCCTGCGTTGTCTTTTCTCCTCGAGACTAGTTCTTCCTGAGCACTCAAAGGAGTCAGCGGCATTATGTATGGTGTGCCTCCAAGTCTCCCGATTGGAGGCCAAGGTGGACCACTGATGGTAGTCAATATGTCCAAGGCTAAGGTATTGTTTCAGGGAGTCCTTATATCTCTTCTTTGGGGCACCTCTCTTGCATTTCTCAAACATTTAAAATCCAGAAGCACAAAACTGCTCAGGTATTTCTAGCCATATTATGTTAAAATTAAGGTTGGGAACTCTTCTTCTCAATGCCATTCTTCCACCTCTTCCAGTGTCTTACCTAAGCTTGCACTAGCAAAGTTCTCTTGGTACCTGTGTTTCTGTATAAGGCCCACCTGACATAATTTTGTCTGGGCTGAGCAGCTTTCTTTCCATTTCCTAGCTGAATGGGACCATGCAGCTTCAAAACATGCATCTTTTTGATAAGGTCCCTTGAGTAGTCCAGTCCAGAAAGCATCTTCTGCCCATGATTAAAGCATATGACAAAGAGTAAACTGCACCTCGAATACTGTGTCTAGGAATGCTTTCACCCCAAACCAAAATCCTGGTTTCCAAGGCTGTAAAGGGGGAGGGTTTGAGGACTGGAGGATGCACTCTAAGGGTCAGAGTGGATATACATGGCTTAAACAATCAACTCTTATTTACTAATATATGCATCCACTTCATGACTTGCTTGGTAACTCCTACATGTAAATTTTTCCTCTGACTTTTGCAGTTTTAGTCTTGATACCCTAAGCAGTCCTTGTCTGTCACTCTTAGTCTTCCATCAGATTTTTTTTACTGCAGAATAGGCTCCAAAAGGTATGTGTACTTGAGTTTCCAACACATTCCTTTGGCAAAAAACACCTTCCATCAATATTTCATCTAATATTTCATCTAATATTTCATCTAATAAGCTAAACTCTGAAGGAGACCTTGGATACCTCCAACCCTTACTATCCTTGGTCTGTGGGACAAAAACTTCCCATAGAGGGACAGAGGAGACATGAGCATGACAAAGTCCTTATCCTTCAGAGACCGAACTATAGTCATTCGTCTGTCAGGGATCTCACCATCTGAAACTCCATCACTTTATAAGTCAGCAAAAATCCTTACTTGTGCCCTTTATTTTTAAGCTTTCTGAAATTTGAGTATTTTAAAAAAACAAACTATAAATGTGCAGAGATTCAGACTTTCCTGGGGAGTCTTGTTTTCGACAGCAGGTACAGTTAGCAAGCTGCAGCTGGAACTTTCAGTCCTTTGAACGCCTCATTTACAACACGGTCTTTCTCCAGAATAAGCCTTTTAGTGATGCTACAGCTGTTCAGGTTGTAATTCTACAGATCCAGCACATCACAGCCTCCCTCTGAAATCACTCTCTATTTCAGAGGTATAAAAGAACACATTGGATTTCAGGGGGAATTCAGTATGCTAGAAAGCTTGTGAGGAAGCCTGGTTTTTAACAAGCAGGTTTTCAAAGAGACTGCTTTTACAAAGCTGGTTTGTGAAGTGCTGGCTAAGCAAGCAGGTGCTGAAGCTGATTCCAGATATAGGTCGTAAAAATTACAGGAATGTTGTATAAAAATAAGATGGGGAGAGTATAAACTCTGAAGAGGAGGAGAAATTGTTCCATAATCAAGAACATTTAGGGGATTGGCTAAAAGGATAATGGGATGTGTCAGTAGCAACTGACCGTGTGTGGCCAGTTCCAAGCAAATTTATGGACATTTATGTATAGACACTGGTATAAGACATAGTATTTCATTACTATTCCTAATAGTAGGGATAATATGTCAGTGGCAAATGTTAGTGGTTCTAGAAAACCCATCATATGGGAACTTCAGCAGTGCTTCATCTCCATATTCCCCTGGGAAGTGAACTTATATTATCATCCTAATTCAATAACTGTGTGAAATGTTTGCTAAAAGCAGAAAAGGAGAAAAGTGCTGAACAGAGAATGCCATAAGCACATTCATAAATGAGCAAACTAAAGGTTCCTTTAGGCCTGTGACATGTTTTCAGAGACCAAGTCAGAAGAATCAAGGAGCCATCTTCCTTACAGATGCTTCCAGACCTCTGCAGTAACACCCTGGCTCCCAGACCAAGCTGGACTCACCAGGCTATTTGGCTCTCTCAGTATGGAAACTATTCTGTGTTTGTGATCACTTGTGCCCCATTCTCTACATTTTCAGAATCAAAGGCAGAAGTATAACCTATTTAAACAGACAGAAATAAAACTGTTTAAAGTATGTACTCACTATTGATGCCATACAATACACCACCACAATGAATTCCTAAGCTTGTTCACTACTCATTTCCTACTACTTCTTGCCTGTAATTTACCTGTTTTGTTTGCTCAATAGTAAGCTACTTGCAAGAATTTTTCAGTATTTCCAATATTGCTTTGTGCTCTAAGAAATTACATTAGAGCATTAGATTTGTTTGACTACTGAAGATTTGAGGATTTTCTCTCTTTGGTATTTTTTCCTCATCAACCAACACAGAAAACATACAGACAATTTCATCTGGGCTTGACTTCACTTCCTCTGAGATCAAGGACAGGTTGAAAGTTAAACACAGCTTGTATTTTGATGGTTAGCATGTGAAAACAAGTTCTAGCAGGTGGGAAAATCCTTCTCTCTTATATAGCACAAGGAAGTGACAGAGAAACCAATATACAGCTGGTGAGTCCATATCAGGCAAAGGATGATATTACAGTGATAACAACAACAATAACCAAGTATAATCATCTTTCCAAATCTAAAGGTAAGTACATTTCTAAGAACCATTTAATGGATTACCCTAAAATCCTCAATATCAGTATTTAGGTCAGTTAATCCAGGGCTGGGGAAAGTCCCCAGGCAAGAAAAGGAACAAGTGTATCAAAGAACTGCAGAGACACAGCTGTGAGTACATAGTACACGCAAGCACACAGATCTCTTCTCTGATCACAAAGCCAAACGACTTCACCTCTCACCTTAGATGAACCAACAATAGCAAATCTGATCTGAGGAGCATTCTGCAACAGGAGTATAAAAATGATAATTGGAAGTTTATTACTTAATGCTTGGCAAAGCTATTTCCCTTGGCAATTTGATAAATACCTTGACTTTTCTGCCCATCATAACCTCAGACGTTTATTGCCTCATTTGCTATAACAAACATTGCTATCTTTCAACTACCTAGCTTATATTCAACAGACTGTACAGCAGGAACGTTACCACAATAGAAAAAAGCCAAGAGATGAGACTGGAAGTTCAGGTGGAGGGAGATACAACAGTTTTCCAGGGAACTGCACCCATCTTATGCAAGAGAAGCTGCTCAATTTAAGCAGAAATAATGCTTCAACAGGCTTGGGGAAGCAGAGGGTCCTTTCTGGTGATGGAGCCTCTCCTCACTCTTTCCCAGCTACAGGGAGAGCAGAGACCAAAATCCCCACAAAATACCATAGGGCAGGCAGAAAAAATCATGATGGGTCAGGTCCTTTGGACTGAGTTTCTAATAGTATTTATTGCTTTATTTACTGCAAGCCAGTTCTTACTGAGAAAAGGTGATCTTAGATAGCAGGGTTTTGCAGTCAAAGAATTGGAGACGGGGCAGAAATCCAGTGTCAGAGTAAATTGTAAGCCTCAACACCAGTGGGACTCTTATGGCCAAAAGGATAAACAGAACTCTGTAGCAGCTCACTATATGCCTTCCCTTTGACTAATGCAGGCTGGCACTGCTGTCAGCTTGAACTGTCCCTGCTGCTATGAATTCATTACTTGGAGGCACAGAGCTATGGGCAGTGCTGCCATAGTGGAGCAGGACAGGTTCCCCTCCTCTGTGCAGAGCACCAGGGCAAGCATGTTCCTTCCCGGCCAGCAGTGCAAAATACATACTCTAACACTGAGGGTATTTTGGAGAAAAGATGGAAAGATATCCTGATGCTCACATGAGAACAATGAGGCTAATACAGCCATCAGATTCAGTGGGGATCAGTGCTTCTCATTTCAGCTCACTCCAATCACCAGATATTTGTGTTCACCATGTATATATGCTATCTGCGTGGCAAGGCACAACCTGCCCTACTTGCAGAGTGTCTGTGCATGCAGGTGGTAATTATGAGGAGAACATGTCCCAAGTCATCTCCCAGTGACACTGAGACATCCCTGGCACCCATCCAGGCAGCCCCCACTGCATCCTCCACATCTGGAGAGGTTTTTATCTACAAGAATAGAACAAGTTCCCAAGCCAAGAAAATATACAGTAAAATTTCCAACAACAAGCAAATAATACTCATGGAGGGGGATGGAATACGTGGAAGCTGGTTGCAGTGTAAAACATCAGTCCTGTGATATTCAGTGTACTCCTTTGGTGTTTGGATGCTTCCAGCAGCTGAGTAAAGATCAAAGGACTCCAATCAGACCAATGGGTTATAATGCCCTACGGAGCCAGGATTAGAAGTTTATTCTTTGGTCTGCATTCCTCTGATATTATTTTAATTAGCTGTATTGTGATGGTGGTGCCAGGAGTCTCAATTATTTCATTTCACCAGGGATGGATGCTCTATTAATTTTTAAACAGTATGTTTTAACTATTTACTATAGTTGTTAAGAACCTGCAATGAGGAATCAAGAGATGCCAAGACCCTTCCTACAAATAGGAAGAATTCAACTGTTCTTAGCAAAGTTCTGCTAGTTTTATCGTTCAGCCAAACTCCAAAACATAAGGGAAATATTAACCTGTCTTACTTTGTAAAAGCCCTCCAATCTGAAGGAGTATGTGATGTGTTTTTTTCCAACTATTTTATTTTCACATTTAGCTTGAAGACATTTTCTGCAGAAGTGTGAATTCTTTCAATTATAAATTCCATACTTGGATTATGAGAAGGGAGAAGAGAAAGACAAAAAAAAAAAAAAAAAGGGGAAACAGTGATAATGGGGTTTTTTTCCAAATATTTGACTCTTTCCTGTAAATTCCAGATCTCAGATGCAATTGGATAGAGGAACTTTCATCTGCTACTGCACAAAGGCAAAACGGGAAAGAAAAAAAAAAAAAGTTTTGAAATTTTAAAGGAAAATTATGAAAACCTGAGTTATTTCAATTCTAAATATACTCTTGAAATTCAGAATTATTTAATTCTGAATTATGAAGTTAAAAAACAAATTGTTAAAACCCAGAAATATTTAAATACACTCTTCAGAGATAAAGGGTGGGTTTTGAATCAGAACCAGTGCTGAATTTTGAAGTTTCTTATGGCAGATTTTCAGCGGAAAAATATTGGAAGATGCTTGCTCTTTCTTCTTCTTGTTCTTCTTTTCAGAGGTGCACAATATTTGTTCTTTTGGAGTGAAAAGAAACGTTTAATACATTTCTTCACAATTTTTTCTTCCAGCTTGATATGTGGTATTTGTTCAACACATTTGTGGTGGGTTGACCTTGGCTGAAGGCAGACACTTTTATTTATGCAAGAACTATTGTGACCATTTGCGGGAAAGTCTTCTCACCTTATTCAGCTCTGCAGACTCATACCTCACCTATTTTCCTCTCTGCTTATCCAAGTATTTCTGTTCATACGCTATTTTAACATCAACATCCTCAAGATAATTTATAGGTCTTTCTTGGTTCACAGATGAGAAATTAGGTGAATTTGGTAGGACTGAGCATGCAACAGCTGGAGAGATTCTTCATGGTCAGGTTGGAGGAGGCCTTGAGTGATATGGTTTAGAGCGAGGTGTCCCTGCCCATGGCAGAGGGGGTGGAACTTGATGATCTTAAGGTCCTTTCCAACCCTAACTATTCTATGATTTTATGGTGCCTACCTCTGTGTTATCCGGATTGATATGGGAAAAGCCAAGGACCTGCACCTAGTGCTGGAAGCTATCGGTCTGGTACAGTTTTAGCCTAACAAAGGTGTCAATCAGAACACCCAGGTTTTACACAAAATTGAAATCCTTGACATCAAAGATATGTGCTCTTTTTCTGCAACAAGGAACTTCTCTACAACAATATTCACTGTCCACTATGATATCTGCATAAATAACCAAGGATCAGCTTATATGTGAGACAGAGCTGATTATATCAGCCAAAATATTTAACTTAGATAACAGTGGGCATAAGTTGCAGCAAAGGAAATCATGATCATGGGTAAGGGAAATATTTTTCACTCTGCAGGTGGTAGCACACTGGGCACTTGCCCAGAGAGGTGATGGCCCTGTGTAACCTGGCATATCATCAGGGGTGTCCCCACTTTGGTTGGATTTAGTCTTTAATTCTACTACCAAGTTATGCAGTCCTTTGCAGCCATACCATGATGAAAGAGAGCTTAATCTAACCACGATGCCTGCTTAAAGAAACAGTAAATCCACAGCAGAAGGGTGATCCACTCCGAAGAGGCATAACTAAATCACGGCATTTAAGACTACACATCTGTGTTGTTACAACAGGGAGGATAAAGGGGAAAGGTTATCCTGAAGTGCTATATTTGCCAGCATATGTAGAGAAATGTGATCAACTTTAGAGAAACTTATCAACTTATCAACTGTAAAGAAAGCCATCAACTGAGCTATTGTGGTCCTTTCTTCAGGAGAAAGAATATTTCAGAGCAAAAATTCAACGCATAACTCAGCAGTCATAACTGTAAAAAAAGATATTTTCAAGTGTTACACAAAGGCTAGCAGTTCCACCTCCTTCATGTCCTTTCCTCATACCCCAGGACTCTGCAACATCAAGATTACAACCTGAGAGCAATCAGACAAGACAAGCTGTAGGTACTATCTATCTCAAGAGGGAAGTAGGTGGAAGCTCTGCAGTTCTCTGAGTTTTCATAGCAGGCCGCTGGCAAACACCTACACAGAGTTGCTCATGACTGCGAGACTCACAGCTTGTATCGACCCACCCAAATCTCTCCATGCTACCCAATACCGTAGGCCTGGTTGCAGGAGGGTAAATGAAACAGTACACATATGGAGAGCATATGGAAGAGAGAAGGGGAGCCCAGGTTAGAGGTGAGCACTGTAAGCTGTTGGTACAACAAGCACAAGGGTCTTTAGCCTGGAAGGTCAAGGATTCAAGGTATGAAGGTGATGAATTGGAGGATGCCCAAACTGAGGTTCCCTTCTTATTATAACCCTCATATTGCCCGTGTCAACCACTTTACAGTTAAGAACTGGAGTAGAAGAAATGAGACTGAAACACCTGATGACATTGATATCAGGCAGACTAGAGAAAAAGAATGTTAGGGTTGCAAACTTAAATAAATGTCTGTGCTCATACATCATAGCAATATGTAGAGCAATTAACGGTCAGACAGGGTCAGCCCTATCTGAAAAGCTTGTCCATAGTATTAAATCACTTTTTGTTTTTGTATTTTGAGCCTAATTTAAAGAATATCAAAAGAACACAAAACCTGAAAATACTGATTAGTAGCTGTTATCTCCTTACTCAGCAGAACTTTGTTTTAAATCTGTAGGAAAGCATTAACTCTGAAATAGAAACAAAGAGTAAACGTGTCAATTGTAAACTTAGACGTTCTTTCTCCACTGCTAATATCCATAGGCTGGTCTTTGCAACAGAAATATCAACACCTTTTTCCTGACTTATCTCTGATGTGTTGTGAAAGAGATGAACAAGGAGAAAGATGAATGAGAAAACTGGAAGAGGATGTAAGTTTGCTGTCTGGGTAATATGAAGATCAACCTAAATGAAAATGTTGTTCCTTCCACCACCCTATCCTTCCCCCTCTAAATGCATATAGGAATAAACATAAAACATGTATCAATAGTTTAGAAATACTAGGTGAATATTTTTTCCCTTTTTCAGGGGAGTTTTATTAAAAGCAAGAATCTTACTTCATAAAAAAAGGAGAGAAGAAAATTAGATGAGTGTCAGCCTTATCCCAGTGGCTAGGTCATTCCCAGGAGGCAAAGTGCTGACCTTTGTATGTTCCACCTTCCCAAACCAGAACAGGGAGCCTGGTACTGACCATCCTCACAGTCCTGTAATCAGGGGGAAATTCTAGGATAGTTCATGCCAGCTTTTAACCATTGAATGTATTCCAATGTGTACAAAGAATTAAAAACTTGATTAGTCAGAGAAAATTTGCCTTCAAGAGAGGCTAAAGGATTTGGGGGTGGTACAAGAAACACTGGCTCCAACTGCACTATCTGCCATTTAATTCTTTTAACCAAACCAGGACAATTTCAATCAATCCAGAGTGACCCATTCTAAAACTGAAAACCCTCTACAACATTGGCAAACCTCTCTTATGGGAAATGGGAATTTAATTTCTGCTTCAGGTAGACTTCTATAGTGATCAAACCAGCCAGAGTATTTAAAATGTCTAAAACCTCATGGTTTTAGATGGTACTTGAGCTTTGATATTGTCTAACTCTAAATGTGTGGAGATGTGCAGGTGCAACAGCACTACAGGCAAGTCATTCTGCAGTCTTTTTGCTCACCTCTCCTTTAAAGAGCTTCTGAACACCTGCAGCTCACATTAACTGCAATTTGTGGAAGCCCAGCTAGTCTGGAAATCAGTCCCTATGCCTACACTTCAAAGTACATTAAAAAGAGACACGGTGGTACTTTAACATCAGCAAGTCACTAATAATTTAAACGACTAATAATTACTGAAAACCACCTGTATACAGTCTGTCTGGAAGTCCTCTATTACTGAAGTATGCACGGGCCAAGCAAGCAAATGCCTAACCCTTTCAACACCTCATTTAGCTTGATATCCGCACATCTGCTTTTTCAAACAGCCATTAAACAAATTATATTGTGCTACATCCTTTCTTTGAAAAAAAAAATAAAATGACACCAATTCACCACTCACTCCCATCCTTCTGTACAATTTTTGTGCCAGGAAGAGACTGAAATACCAATAAAGCCAGTTTAGGAGCTATTCACTGTTGCTAAGAGGACATCAACACAACTGTTAGCCAGCAACAGTCATGGTAGAGATTAACGTTTCAATAGATTTTTTTCTAGCTTCATACTCTAAATTGAGGGAGCTATTTTCTTTTATTGTAAAAGTCTTCCATTAGTAATTCAAAGTCACTTAGTTGAACTGGCATTTCTTCTAAATACATCCACCAATGAACTGCTTCAGTGCAGTCAATATATCACCATTACTCTCGTTCAAAAAATAAAACAATAAGATTTTCAAAACAGAACTACATGTTTATTCTAACAGGCACGTAACTACCTGTGTAACAAATGTGTGATCGCATAAACTCTAACATACACAAGATTACTATGTGCGTAGAGGAACAGTATGTTGCACACATTTCCATTCCAACTCATGTGTACCTGCACATGATGTGTTGTCAGAATCTCATCATGTAGCTTTCCTTGTTGCATGTATCCCCAGCTGCCAAGGTTGCTCAGAAATGCATTTTGATACTGCTTTAAGGAGAACACTCTGCAACTTCATGTTTGTATGGTAAAACATTTATTCATTTACCTGAGTTGAAAGCATCTGAGGCATGGTCAGGAGGCAGTAACCTTCCCCCAGGGTTTTTTAAACATGGTGGTGCTTTCTAATCAACACTAACCATGGCACATTGAAGTGCCAAAAGCTGTAGACTGCAAAGTGTTGCATTTGCCTTTTCTTGCACAAAGCAGACATCATGTGGCTTGTGGACATGTGAAAGCTTCTCTTTTAATATAGCCATAATCTACAATATAAAAACTGTCTGGTTAGTAAATGGCTTACACTCTACCCCACTTAGGCAGCACTTATTTAAAGATAGGGATTTATTTTTTTTTTTAGAGAAGGACAAAAAGAAATTTCTTTTATTAAAAGTGGAGAAGGATAAAGGAAAAACTAAAAATGCACAAGGTGTTACCTGATATGTGGATGATTCCCTTATCTGTGAGTTTAGATCTATGAGCTGCAGCCACATAATCAATAATGTTACCACTGAGCTCAAATGCCACTGATGCAAGTTGAAGTAGGATGTGAAACTGGCAAAGGGCAAAGTTTCAAGCACCTTATAAAAAAATGAATGCAAACAGGATTATAAGGGGATCTTCTGTTTCCTTGGAAGCAAGGTGCTGGGTCTGCTATTACTGTTGTTTCTCTATTTTTTAATTACCATCCAAAGGTTTAATAACCAGACATGTATTTTAATGGGAAACACACAAAATTTAAAGAGGAAAGAAAATATTTCCAAGGTCAATACTATGCCTGGGAAATATGTTGTTAATTTTGGAGAGTTTGCAATAAAAGCACCCCAATTTTTAAGTCCTATTTCCTTTTTTCATCTTGCTCTATAAAATGGAATAAGCAATCACTGCACTGAATAAAAATGCTAAATAGTAAAAATATATGCAAAAAAATATGATGGATAGAGCTTAATAAACTAATCCTTTTTCCTTTCTTGACTTTCAGCTCAGAGCACTTTAATACTTACCATATTAGAAATAATCCCAGGAAGTTGTATGACTTCAGAGGAACAGGACAGTGCCAGGAAAAGAAGGCTGCACATTCAGCCTAGGCAGGCTGCTGTCACACAATAAAGGTGCCACACCAAAACCTGAAGATTTTAGAGGAACAAATTCAGTCTTTTCCTCCTTTCCCTAACATATGAACATGATCTTACATTACAGAAAAACTGCTAGTCATCCACTTCAAAACCCTAAGAGCAACAAGCCCTGACAGCAGGCTACAGGAAATGTGAATATTGGTTCAGCCTGAGTTGCAGGAACAAGATACAAAAGATATCATCCTCCTTCAACTCTGGTACAATGAAAATTGACCTTAGGAGCTGTGTTTTGTTGGCCTGAATACATATGGCACAAGTTGGGTGAATGGGATTCTTTACAGGATGAGAATCATAGAATATTGTTTCCCTCTTTTACCATGTTAAAGAGAAAATAAAGGAGAATTCTTCCTTTCCAGAGCATTGTTTTGGATGAGAAAAATCAATATTCAGCCACAGACTGCATCTGATTTAGCAGCCTTAAACTCAATAATCCACTATTAATGCTTCAATCAGGACTTCAGTAAAGCAAGCTCAGGTTTAGCTCAGAAACTAGGTACTGTGTCAACCTGGCATACAAATATGGTGATATACATCTAGACATTTAACTAGCAAAGATGAGAGCTGAAATACCAGAGAGCTGTCTTGAATTTGAAGCACCCAATGTAATTCAGTTTTAGGTAAATTCATAATTAAATTCTTAATCTTGCTATACTCAGTCAACAGCTGAAAGCAACAAAGCATCTCCCATCCTTCCTTCCCAGGGATTTTTCACACAAAAATATATAAATTCCTTTTCTTTTGAAATATAAAGAATTCCAACTGAGTGGAGTGAGTGTATTATTACACTTTACTGCAGCTAGAAGTGCACATGGGAGGTATCCACATGCTGTACTCTGTGAAGTGTGTCTTCATTCCTCTTTGCCTGTCAAGAGCCCAGAATGTTTTGTCACTACAAAAAGGCGGACAGAAGTTTTAGTAAGAAACAATATTTATTTGTTTAGTCCTCAGGAGGTAGAGGGAAATGCTGAGTATTTAAAGACTGCAAGAAAGATATGAAGATATATTGCCATTGAAGGATTTTCTTAGCCAACACAGACACTAGAAGAAAAGAAACACCATGGCTGAAGTTGATGCTTAATCAAAATATGTTTATTACAGCTGAAAGAAGACATATGCCTATCAATACATGTGCATGCATACACAAAGGCACATGTACAAACTTATATGCTTGTTTAGTTATACAACACAGATGTAGGACAGCTGTTTATATCATTTCCATGATTGCTGCTTGGATGATGATATTTAATGGGAAAACCTACATGCTTAGAAGACCATATTCCTCTTGTTTGTGAGCATGGCTAGCAATCTGGACATGATAATAGTAGGGTTTTGTTCCATATCTGAGCACATCCTCTGAAAATATCCCGAGTGCTTATTTGAAGCATAGAGAGATGGTGATGAAGACTTGTACAAACATGCCAAGTACACGTCAACACTGAAAAACAGACCCTGCAGTTTTAAGAGTGTTTTTTGTCATTTGTCTTGAAGGTGTTTGAAAGTGCAGCTAGTCACTATGCTGTTGTCTTTTCCCTCACTTCAGTGAGTTCTAGTACGTGCTACTGGCTCACATCCAAAATCAAAAGGGACATCCTCAAGTTTAATGATCCTGACAAAGGTGAACAATGTTGAAAGAAGTTACAGAAGCAAAACCAGTCAGAAATCTCTACTAAAAACTGGGTCTCTGCAGCACAACTGGATTTACTGCCTTTCACTTACAAGAATAGCTCACAACCAGCAGAAATCTCACAACAATTTGATTACTGCTCCAAAATCACAGAGGAATTATCTGGCTTTGGACTTTTTATTTAGCTTTTTCTGTTTAGTTGTTAATAGGCATTCATGTAATTATATGAATTAGAGAAAGAACATGAAAAGAAAATGTATCTTACAGAAAGAACAAGTGAGACTAATGTTAGCCCTTTGCTGCTTCTGGAAGGTCACTTCATGATTCTCCACTGAAAAATTATTCTTTTATACACATAAGTGCTTTTATTCCACAAACTTAAATCAGAAGAACTGTCTAAAAAAACATGCTTTTCATCATCATCAGATAACCTCCAAGGTGTCGTGTAGCTGTTTTATGCTATTGAAGACTAAAATGTTTCAGATATTCTTGGACAGAATATAAAATATATATATGCATGGGGTTGTTTGCCAGATGTCTCTGAAGATGCATGTTTCATTATTCTGTATAATTCAGAGTATCTAAGGCTTATGTAGAAAATGTCACATTTTCATAACTCACATGAGGAGAAATGAAATTAATAACTTTCCATTGCCTGCCATTATAAAGTGGATTTTCATATGTAGCCAAGAGTAACTGCTGGCACCGTTGAACAGTGTTAGGAACTCAGAAGGAATTAAATAGCAAAATCTCCAATCAAAGGAAACTACTTAGAGGCTTAAAACTCCTATCGATTTTCAAAGAATTTCTCTCTCTGAGCTTTGCTGCTGTTTTCCTTACAGTCACTGCAGACAATGTAACTGCTTAGGAGACAGAGAGTCGCTATAAGGATAATTTTTTTTCATTAAACATCAGTGAATGTTCAATTCCCTAAACATTTTGATTAAATTACCTGATCTAGTTAGCCCTTGGATCTCTCCACCATTTGTTTCTTGGCTGGATCCACAGCAAACGCAATCAAGCCTTTCAAAACTCTGTTTGTTGTGGTCCCTATATCCTTTCCAAAACTTAATTTCACAGTCCTACTCTTGCATACATATTTGTGAAATCCAAAATAGCCTGGCATCCTTCTCCTGTCTTAAGGTAGACGAATGATTCAATGAACATGTGCAACACTGTGATACAGGAAATCTGAATTTGATTCTGTGTTGCAACACATTTAAGGTTTTATGTTTCTACTCCCTTTAAGGAAAAAAAAAAAACAAACAACCAAAACCAAACCCCAAAAGAAACCCCGCCTAAACTCACAGAATAAATAACACTCACTTGTCTCAAAGGCTACAGTGAAATGCTCTGGCATGAGAGCTACATATTCCAGAAAAGTACTTCAGGTAGTGAGTTTCTCATGCTATTCTAAATAATTCCTTCTTCTTCAAGCACACCAGGCAATTTGTGCTCCAGCGGCTTGCTGGTATTGAAACACTTCCCCAGTTGCCCACCAGCCATTACTAATTCATGCCACAAGTGTTTTCTTTAGCTCATATTTAGCAAGACAGTTTTGGAATTGGCAAATTGGAAACCTGGCGGAAGGGCTTAGGCAGTGACTACCAACCCGCATTTATCCCTACTGCAGGCTCACGATTCTTTAGTAGACCTGAAATCTCTCCTTGAATACTTTTGAAACCTCTTTGCGTAACACTGATTACATGCAGAAAATGGGAGTCTTAGGAACCTTTGTTGCCTCAATCAAATATCATCTCTTTTTTAAACCTTGGTAAAATATATGCAAAACATTGCATACTGCATGAGTGGTTTTGGGACCAACTTGGACCCTGTCAATTCATCATTTCAGAGACAGATCTACCCTGGGATCATCATGCTATCCTCTGCTACAGCTGCATTTTTTAAATGGCTTCTGTCTTGACAACACATGCAAACAGCAAGGAATTTACAATAAAAAAAAAAAAAAGATTTAAATAAAACAGTGGGAGATAATTTTAAATTACAAATATGATAATTTTAATCAAGAATGATCAGCACAGAATGGATTAATTCTGTGCTGGTTTATATCCATACAACCTGACTAGCTCTAGTAGGAAGTGACAAAGGGCAGAACTCGGGTTTTTGAAAGACAGGGGACTGAGAGTGCCTTGTGAAGAAGGCAGTTTCCCCCAGGGTTGGTGTCTCTGGTAACAATACACACTGAGTTTGAGCAACAGAAGTTTCAAAGGGTCCCAATCTGCATTCCCATTAAGTGCTTTCAGCTATAAAAATGCATCAGCCTCTCTCTTTCAAAAAAACCCAATCTAAACATATACATTCAATGCTGAATTTGTATTGATCTTTACGTGTAACAGAGGAGAATCTCTATAAAGAGAAAAGCTATGTGTGGTTCTCCCATGCGGTACACCCAAGTCATAACAGGGCAAAAAGAGTTTGCTTTCCTTATGACATATAAGTGTATCAAATCAAGGAGGCTTTGGTAGGCAGAGAGAGAGTCACAGGAACACTACTGGGCTTTGGAACAAATACTGCAAACCATAGGTACTACAACTTGCCAACACTGCTGAAAAACAGCAACACAATGGGACACAGAGATGCAGGACAACACAGTTATCGTATGACTATTAGTCATACTGTGGCATTAAAATTAAACGGAATACCCACGAGATGGAGTTGAAACTGAACATGGAAGACACCCTCAATAGCAACGTCGAGACAAAGAGCAAGAGCTGACTATCAATCACATGCTACCATGTAATGATAATTCATTATCATTACATTTCTCCAGTGACCTAGTTGAAATCAGAATAAAGTATGCCAGTAGTAGTCACTGAGCCTCAATAAACACTTAATACTCCCTTCCCATCTGTATGGGTAGTCCCCCTCACACGAAGTCCAATAAAATACAAAGCCACTTATTAAAAGCTGGATCTTTATAATCATATGTGGAAATAATTGGCTTTTTTTTATTATTACTATTAACTTTTTTCCCAAATGTATTCAAACATTGCATCAAAAAAGTTAACAGATAAAGTGCTTTTAAAGTTACATAAATCACAAACTGTATTTTGTTAACTTAGCTGACCTTAATATGGTAATTAACATAGAATTAATCTCTCTTGAGAAGATATAAAACATATGAAATCAAGACAATCTGGAATGTAGCCCAGCAAAAGGGTTATATAAAGAGGATGTACTGAACCATTTAGTCAACAGCTCTGCAATAATCTTTTGAAAGAAGGTTCTAAATGCTAAATTTTAAAGTGCTAGAATAAACCAAAAAATTGAGGACTTTACTCCTAACCCCACAAAGTAGAATATTAATTGCATCTTCAGAATGAGATAATTTCATATGTATGAACACTGTCCATAAGTTAACCATCTCCTTCACTGGAGTGTTTTGTCAGCTGGGAAGATTCATTACTTTAAATGAGAAAACACTCAAACACATGCCGTCACTCTTAGTGTAATGGCAAGAAACAAATCTGGCAAGAGCATTGAGTGGCCAAATCATTGACTCAGTCTCTTTAGCAAAACACTCCAGATAAAAGCTGGTGAATAGAGACACACTACTGGGGAAAGAGATACGTAGCTTGTTAAAAAGAAAAGCAACACAAATGTTCCAAGGAAAGGGAACAAATTCATCAAGAAATGAGAGCAGTGAATAAAAAAGGTCTAAGGAGAGAAAGAGTTCTCTACAGGAGGACCCCCTGTTTCACTCACAGAACTTGTAATCTCAAAAGCGATGAAAACTAAGCAGTTGTTTGCTGTTCTCCATCCTGCATAGCTTCCAGGTACTTTTCTATCACAGAAAAGGATCCATTTCCTTTGCCAACTTTGGATCTTCATTTTCTTTGAGACTTTGAAATGTGAACCTGAGATGAACACAAGTGAACTATGGAAGAAATTCAAATTAAGCTGAAGCCTAAAATTATCACGCTGCAGGATTGTATCCCCAGGAAGAATGCAATCGTGTGTGCAGCATCAAATTGACAGGGCACCATCCAAACTCACTCGCCTTAGGAACCTTCGTAATTCAGAGCTATGATTCACACAATGCACTGGTGACAGTCTTTTAGACAAGGAAGAACAACTTTAAAACAAGAATATATTACTTTCTTCTAGTGACTTGGAGGTCAAAGAAAGTCTATTTCTTTCAAGAGATGTATGGCTGCATCTGTAGCAAGGCAATTGGTGATTTCTTCTTCCCTCATTTTAACTCAAATCAGCATAGACCCATTAGACAACACAGGAAGGAAGCATAAGAAAGCTACTAGAGAGAGAAGCTGTTTTTATTCCAATAGCCTAAATGCCTTCCCATCCTCACTCACAAAGCTAAACACTCAAAAAATCTAAGCAAAATTATTCAAGGAAGCCCTAAAAATACACAAATATAATAAATACATTTAAATATGCACACCTGCATTTTAAAACTTGTAGACTTTCTAAGGAGAGTACAAAAATTGGAACTTTATTAGGCACTGAACAATGCCCATGTCATTTAGTTCCCTTCTTTGCCCTCAGCATGCAACTCTTCCCCTTGCCTGTTTGTACAGCCTTGGTACTAGGGTTTCATCATTCGCAGTATTTAGCTCTTGAGGCTCTGACAGCCAAATATATTTAGTCTTATAAATAGAAAAACATTTGCGTCAGCCACTACACTATGCTAATTCCTTAAATTGCCATATTTTCATTACTCGTTATAAAACATCCCTTTTCTCCCCTCATCAGGGAATGATCCCTTGTGTAAATGAGATAAATGTGGTTAACAGACTAATTAATCCTCATGTTAGATCATATTTTCTTAGAAGGAACTACTTAGATTTCTAAGTAAGAATGTAAGAATACTTACATATGTAGAAGTCAAAGAAAGAATAACAATGAAATGGAAGTTCTCCTTTCCCAAATACACAGTTCAGATTTCCTGTGTACTTATAGTGCCTCTATTTGCAATACTTCGGACATTATTAACTTCATCCATACCATTTCTATTCCCATTTCTCAAGATGACCTTACAGAGGTGTTAAGACACACAAAAATGTTAACCACACTCCCACCACAAAGGATTCCCATATGGATAGAAGAAGCTTCTTTTCTCCCATGTCTGGATAAGCTTCCCCTTCACTCTTCCTGTTTTCCCCAAGTCAGGAATTATAATGCAGCAATAAAAAAACTTTGCAGTAAATTTATTCTTAATAGCTGGCCTTAGTGTCTCTACTTAGCAAACATATATTTGATTTTTCTACCATATATAACCTAGTCTTATAACCAGTATGGTTGTTTTCATTTACAGAAGGACCAGATAATGAGGTAACTATCATGATATTACACAGGGTAATGAAACAGCAATTAATTTGTCAATATTTGTGCAGTGCTTTGAGGAGGTAAATAGCTGTTGTAAGTGCTGGGCACTATAATTAAGAAATTGCTAGATGCAGATAAACTGAAAAAAAAGAATTTCATATCTGAAACTGTTACTGAGCTATTCACCCTTTGTCTGTGGATACTGTTTCTTGGAGCAGCTATTGACTGCACGATAGACCAGTCAAATGCTAGTCTTACTCAAGCCAATAAGCACTTTGCCCTGACTTCAGAGGGTCCTTCTCTTGAGAAACTAACTTTTATGGTGAAATTTTTCTAGTTTAAGCACCAGAAGATAATTTTAAAAAGATTTTTTCTCAAGAAGCCAAACACAATGATTGACTGGAATTGTTGACTGTGGCCATCTCAGGTGCTTTAGCAATATTACCAGAGGAAGACAGGTATGAAGAAAAAGCTTCTCTGCTACAGTGCCATACAGTTCACTTTCAATACCTTAAAGTACCTGGCACTAGTGGAAACACTTTAAACTTTCACCATGCTCATAAGTGGCAGTGAATATACTCATGTTGCAAATCAACCTTAATTTGTGATTCAAGGCATGCCCTGATCTCTTTACTTATGCTCATATTCACCAGTCTCATTAGAATCATTTTGACAATTGCCCTCAAAGTGCTGCCACCTCACTCTGCACTCATCAGCAGAAGACAGTGACCTGCAAGAAAGGAGTGACTGGGGCAGGGATCAGCCTGACTTACCACAGTCATTAATGATTTGCATCACCAATGGAAGAAGAACACCATTACTGTAGCTCAGACACTTTAATAAAGGTATAAGGGAATTACCTACTGTGGTCTACAGTAGACTGTGGGTTGAGAAATCCTGAAGAAATGTATCTGTTCTTTACATCAAGCCAAAGACTTAATTCAAATGTCATCTCTTTACACACACACACACACACACACACAAAAAAACAAACCAAAAAAAACCAAACCATATAAAATCATCCTTCCACCAGTAAAAAAAAAGAAACAAAAAAACCCACAACAAATTAAAGTCTATATGACATGTCTTGTATGTTCTGATCTTAAAGGCATTTCCAACCCTATCATATGATTCTCTTCCAGTACAGCGTGCAAAAACTGGTCTCACTGGTTGTGTATGGAGGATTTATATAGTGAAAGTTCTTGCAACAGCTAAGAAAACAAAATCTGCTTTTCCAGACAACACTTAGTATCAAGGATACTGAGTTCATCAACCTGGATATATAGCAGCTCAAGTCCACTTGTAGTCTAGCCTAATTTTGGAAACACAACAGCCAGGGTAGAGGCAGTGTAGGCTAATAGTATGAACACATTCCTAAACCCAAGCAAGAAAATCTTCAGAAGGTTAGACTTTTCAACGTAAAATATACTCCAAATGACTGTTTTATGATATTTCTTCTTGTCTGTCAGATACTGAGTTGGCACCACTAAATTGATGGCTCCCAAACCACGTTTCCTCACATTTTGAGTAAAATTAAACAAATTTAAGCAAAAGCTCAGTTTGCTTTTACAGATATGCACATACCTACTAGTTTATTTGATTTTGAGGCAGTCAAAAAGATCTGCAGATCTGTTTTGGGGATTGACTCTTCTCAATTCCCAAAACAAATCATTGAGCTGAAAACCAGCATTTGAAGTATTATGGGTAAACAGTTACTTCTGGTAATACATGTATGTGGTGCACAGCCACAGAGCTTGGGGACATGGAAACCCAAGACTCTCCAAGGCTCATTACAACACTAGGGATCTTGCTGTATTAAGAAGCAACTTCCAGCTTGAATGCAGTAGGCAGAATCAGAACTGGTTTGCTTAGCACAAGCTCTCATTGTGTTGGGAGAAAGCAGCTAACATCTAGGAAAATGAAATAAACAAACCAATCCTTTGCATAATGAGATTCAGCCACATGAGACTGAAGAAACGCTCTGAAATACAAAGGAAAATTCACCATTCCTCATGTTTATCGTCAGCTGTCGTGATAAAATGGACTACACTGAACAGAATCTGACGAAGCATTGCCCAAAGAAAGCACAACTCAAACCTATACCACAGCATCTTTGGAGAAATGCAGATTGCAAAGACCCTAGTTCTGTAGGATGGTTCTTCAGCAGCATGAAGAAGCCATATTCTGTATTGCAAATGCCCAAATAGGACAGAAGAAACTGGATTATGCAGGTTCCCCACAGCTTTATAAAGACATCTGAAGTATAGAAACCAGTCAGCAGGGTTTTTTAATATCAGTATCTTACTACTGAATGTATCCTATGTTTCTTTTTCAGTTTTGCACTGGAAGTTTCTTGCCTCAGTGCCCTACAAATTCAGTAGACAGTTTTAAAGCTACATATGTTCAAGTTCGTGTTGTCGTTCCAAGACAGAATTATCATCGTCAACTTCACTTGGTAAAGGTTGCTAGCATTTCTGTTTCTTAACCAATCTAATTAAGGCTGCTTTTTCCTAAGTGGAAAGATCACAGTTTAAAAAAAATAAACATTTAGCACCTACGCCTCACCTCCCAGATTTAAATAGAGTTTGGAGAAACACACAATGCTGTGTAGCAGTTAATGCATTTAGACAACTCAGGGGAGGTGAAATATTAAAGGTGAAATATTGACTGAAGCACAATTAAAGATGATAAACCATCTACTCTGAACCCTGGGTTTTGTTACCACAATCAATAAACAAACAGAATTGAACACAGATTCAAGGTGACTCTTCACCAGAGATTTAGTGTTACAAGATATAACAAGGTATTGTGTCCATCTTTCTTCCTCTGAAACTCTTACCATCCCATCCCTAGGTATCCAAAGGCAAACCTGCAGAACTAAGAGCAAATAGATCCAAGACAGTGAATAACTGATTCCTCTTCTCCATTTGACACCAATCATAGTAAGAGACCTTTGTTCAAAAATAAGCAAGCTACATAATTAGTCTGCTATCCAGAGTCTTTTATACTCCTCATTTCAAGGAACATCACTCACTTGCATTCCACATTACTTCCATTCTACTCAGGCACAGCATCCTTCTTAGTGCTATCGCAGAACATTTATTCTGTTAGAAATGCCAAATCACACAAGCAAAATGAAACAGAATATTGTTTACAACAGTGTAAGGAATATCATAGTGTTTTATATTTCTTGCCTAATTTATATATGTTTCCACTTCACGTTTGAGCCTTGGCTGGCTAAGAATTATGCTTAGTAGATAAGTTCACACTCTCATAACATCCTCGTATAACTCCAAGTGAATCAGTCAGGTGCTGGAGGACAGCTTCCAGACCACAGCTGCACAAGCCAAGGAACACAGCACATTTTATAAAAGCTGATTATTAAAGGATATCAGAGAGGAAAGGAAAGATGTAATCTCAAACCTTAGGGGAATGCACACCATTTAGCTACCACTGTCTCCTGGCTGGCTGACTGACAACAAGAACTACAGATGGAAAAGGTGGGAGGGAATTAAATGGAAAGCTGTCCCACTCTTACACTTTCCAGACTGTCAACAGCTCTTCTGTGTTACTTTTTGTAAAGCTTTTTTTACAATTTCCCTAGGAAGAATTGTTCATAGCTTTAATTAGTTTCTAAGAAACAATGTTAAAACAGAAAACAAAGATGTTGGAGTTCTTCTCTGTTCCTGAGTTCAGTAAGAACTATGTCATTGACTCCCACCAGTTTCACAGAAAACAATTACAACAGGTCAGCACAATTTAGGGACAGCTTGCTTCAGGGCTTAGGTGTTCAAAGCTTAATTATGAGCCAAAGGGATCTGTCCTTTTAGAAGATCCATATGCTTTCAAAATGATAACTGTTTTCCAGAGCTCCTGAAACTTAAAAACTCCCTGCAATCAACCTGTACAACTGGGGAAATAGATTTTAAATATGACATTGTTTTTCTTCCTTACCCTTTCTCCTCCTATATTCGGAAGCTAGTTATGTGCAAACTGAACTGAAGAGAGTAATAAGGTTTGACAGAGATCTGAGGCCTAAATAATATCTCACCGGGGCATTCAGTCTCCCGAGCCTTTTGTAATAAATAAATGGCATAGTGTAAAGCACAAATGAGCATCACTGCGGTTGTGATTTCATTGTCCCAATGGGGGACCTGTGCCTGGCATGAGGCCAGGTACATAATTCAATACCAAAAGAGAGCACACAAATGGACCTCGGGAAGAAGATCAATTTTAGTGTAATCCCAGCTACTAATCAAAAGAGACTGAAGGACTAACATTCACTAGGAAATGTCTGCTCAAAGTTGTCATAGCTTATTGATAAAGATAGCTTTGTTTTAATTAAGATACAAAATGCCAATTCCAGGTCTAATTTTAGCTGCAAATAATCAGTTATTGATGATGTGTCTGGCTGAATTGTTTTAACATGCCCTAGAATGCTGTTTTTTCAACTAGCTCAGCCAATGTGGACTGTTTTTTCATACTGAAGGAGGCCACATTCTCATACTGCCTTCAACCTTCAGGCATGAGTTTTTCATAGTCTCCTATTTTCCAATATGAAGTGCATTGTTGGTCCCATGTTAAAACTAACTCATGACTCTTCACCCACCACTGTCTATCCACCTGCAAGACTGCATCCTTCTTTGTCTATCCTAAGACATGCTGAAAACAGCAAGCCAATATGCACACCTCAAAAGGCCAGATGACATCTAAGAAAGCCAAGCAAGATGTGCCCAAAAAGGTTATCTCCCACATTACCTCCTCAAAGACAGGAGAAAACACCACACCTCATCTAGGCTAGGTGAGCTTTCCAAGATAAGCAGAACTGACTTGCTTAAGACTACCTGTGCCTGCCCAGGGGGGTCGGAAGTAGATGAGCTTGAAAGTCCCCTCCAACCCAAACCATTCTATAATACATTCAATGACAAAGCATAAGACTTAGATATTCTGAGCCCTGCAGCTCACACTCCCCAAGACTCTTGAATATTCCCCACTGTAAACACTAATCCTGTAAATCCTTTCAGCTGCACTTATCTTTCAAAAACACAAATCACAGCCATTTTCAGTGCAACGCAGCAAACTGGCACATCCTTTTATGACCCATAACAAGTTTCCTCCACCAGTGGGGCAGTGCTTGCAGAAGATATTGTCCACATAGATAATACTTCCTTCTGCATCTCAGAGAGCAATTAGAGGCCATGGCTTTGCTTCCCAAGGCTGACAAACCTTTTCTGTTCTAGTGCTATAACACACAAATCACAGTTAGGCTGAGCAGTGTACATGGAAAAGGAAGGTATTTTTCTGCAGGGGGGGGTATACAAATAATTTCACCATTTCCTTTGTAATGGGTTTTCTTCACTCAAAAAATGTTGCAGAGTTTTGCTGCAAGTCAAACACAACACACCCCAGCCTCTACAAGATCTTGGGGGTAAGTAAGGACACTATGATGTCATTTCACCAAATCTTAGGCTCAAACCCAAGTTCATAACTGACTTTTGCATCTGGAGTCTCTGTAATAGGTCACAGATATAGATAGCTTCATCACATTGATCTTAAACATGAAAACTTGAATGTGTTTTCTAATTTGACTTAGAGCATCTTCCTATTCCAAATGCTGGTGTTCAACAAGCTACACACGAGACCTTGACTAGACCAAGGTTCAGAGATTAAATCCTACACCATGCACCCTAAAACACCATCTTTCAGCCTGACCAATCCTCTGCTGATCTCCCACTTCCACTGTTTGAACAAGTTGCTTTCAAGTTGTGATTCAACTTAAAAGCTCTTTACTTCTTCGACAAGCACTTGGTTGCCTCCATCTCTTTGCTGCAGAGCTGTCAATTCAAACTCATCCCTGCTTATTTCCCAGGCCTTCTGATAACTCGTTATTCACACCTTGCCAGTATAAGGGCCTATTCCCCTTCCACTTCTTTGCATCTAGTGCAACTATAGCTCATTCAGTCTGAAGTCCACAGACTTCAGAGACCTGTTCAAGAAGTTTCTTAGCTGATCACACAGTAGCTGTAGTCTTCATAATTTGTCTTGACCACTTAGAGAGGAGCAATTTTAAAGATTTCAATTTTCTTACTCTGCTTTCCCTGGGCTCAAAAAGGATGGGGTCCTTTCTAGAGACAGATGGCAGCAGAGATAATAACCAGGTCCTACATGGGAAAACTGGTCCCCTCTCCAGTACAGAGAGTCTGGATGGTTAGAACTCTATAGGAGGAGAGAGAGATGTGAAAGAAAGCCCCCTTCCTATTGAAAAATGCTGAGATTTTTGAGCAACAAGATTGGTTATAGGTTGGAAGGATAAGGAATGAAAGTCTGGAGAGGGAAGCCGGTTAATGAAAGGAAGAATATGGACAATCCAGCTTCATTTACCAGAAAATACAGCAATCTCAAGCCCACCTAAGATAGATACCAGTAAAAATACAGTATTTATTCCTGCATCACTTCAACTGCTTTCGGAGATCTGTTCAATAAAAAGAGTTGAACAAGCTTTCAGGATGCAGAACTCGCATCCTGTTTCCAGAAACGCAGCCACCAAGGCAATGGAGGGAAGGAGCTGAAAATATTTTATGAGATAAAGAGGCACAAGGATAGACCCACCTCAAGGTAATCCTTCCTAAACTGTACAAAATTGGAGAAGAGAAAGGTAATTTTAAGGGGAAGGAAGGCACTATCCTCCAAAAACAGACACAGGTCAGCACAGCTGTCCGTGTTGGCTAGTGGCAAGGAGAATAAAAGGAAAAACAAATACCTAGAAGCCGTACCCTACAGTGAGCACGGTGGTTTGCTGGGCTTAATACTAAACTGAAATAGTCGTAGTTTCCTACGCAGAGATGATAAGAGAGGACCTGAGGGCTAGTCAGCAGGAAGCAATGGTCAGCACGTGCCCGTGGAGCTGGAGACTAGCAGCCCAACCCTATTATGTGCTGAAGCAACAAGGAAGTCAGGATCTGTTCCACACAGGGAACTATGCTTGGGCAGTGATTATGCATAAAACAGTGATGGCACAACACAAGTGTAGAGAAGTGGCTAAGAGATGATTTGTCTTGTTTCTGTGGCAACCTGTGTTAACGGGGATATGGAGATAAGAAAGGACTTAAGCATTACAAGAAGTCCATTATGTTGAGAGCTACTTTATATAATTCTGCCTCCATCTTACAAGTGACCTAAAGGACGTCATAAAAGGTGTTGGAAAAGAGGAAAAAGAAAGGGAACAAGCTGTGAAGGGGTGTTTCTAACCTTGAAAGAAAAAGAAAGAAATAAAAATGCCTACAGCACAATAGCTACCTACAGGCTTCCTGGTAAATGTACCATCATGAGCACTGCGGTTTTAACAACTGCCTTTTACAGTCACAGCTACATGATAACTGTAAATATTAAGTCTTGCTATGGCACAACAGGGATTTTTCTTGAAAGTTGCCAAATGTTTTAATTTACTGTGGTAAAGGAGATAGGTTTCCTTCGAACCCCAAAGAAGAGATTGCTAATAATCAATTTATTATAAGAAAACTTTACCTTGCAGGTGGAAGAGAAAAACATGCTTTCAATTCCATTTTCTGTTGTCACAGGCATCTTATTTCTCTGTGCATAATCTGAGCCCTAGCATTCTGCAGTGCCTTTATATTTCTTCCCCTCCATTTTCAGTATAGAGTTACTAGTCGTATTTTCTACACATTAAAAAATAGAATTTTCTATTAAAAAAAAAAGAAAGAAGAAAAAAGGTGCCGAGAAAGTTAATTAACAGATTTTGATGTTTTTTTTTTAAGGAAAATCGTGCATAACACAATACGCAGCCCCAAACCCAAGATTTCTGAATGCTTTTAGCAAGGAAGGCACTGTGACATTTAAAAATCAAAGCAAAATATGGATAAGATTTTATATACTGAAGTCTAATGTTATGTACATTACAATATAACTATTTCAGCACAAAAAAATCAAACCCTACAAACAGCTCAGCATATGGATAGGGGTTTATGACCTAAGAAATAAATGTCAGAGTTCACCTCTTGACTTCAGAATACTGGAGACAAAAATGTCATGCAGATATGTAATAACAAGATTAATGACAAAGGTTTCAATGAGAAGTAAGAATAACCCTTAAATTACGAACTGTATCTATAAGACAGACTGGAAAGAGACAGACTGGATGGGTGGTCTGTGAGATGGATATGAAATTACCTACCAGGCCACACTCAGAGGATGGTGATCTATGGTTGATACTCAGGTTGGCAGCTTGTCACAAATGGGGTCCCCCAGGGATTAGTACTGGCACTCACACTGTTCAGCATCTTCATAAATGACCTCGCTGGTGGGACTGAAAGCACTCTCACCAAGTTTGCTAATGACACCAAGCTAGTGGTGAGGTGGACGTGTCAGGAGGGAAAGCTATCTTACAAAGACCTGGACAGGCTGGAACAGTGGGCAACAACTGTATGAAATGTACGAATGTAAAGTCTAGCACTTTGGGATGACCTGAACAAAGAGCCCAGTGGAAGTTGAGACCTGTGTGGTAGGGGAACAGCCTTGCTGAGAGGGTCTGGAGATCCTGATGGACAACAAGCTGAAGAGGAGTCAGCAGTGTGCTGCTGCAGCAAGAAAGGCAAATTTGATCCTGGGCCACTTCCACGGGGTGTTGCTAGCAGAGACAGAGATGTGATAACCCACTCTACTCAGTCCTTGTCAGGCCACAGCTAGAGTACCCTGTCCAGTTCTGGTCCCCACAAGTCTAGACAGACATGAACAGATTGGAGAGGATACAAAGGAGGGCCATGAAGGTGTTAAAAGCAGGGCTGGGGAGCTTGACTTATAAGGAAAGACCAAAGGAGGTCTCTTCTGACTGAAGGTCTTTTCTCTCTGGAGAAGACTCAAGGGGAGCTCATCACAGTATTGTAGTACTAAAAGGGCATCTACAAAGAGGACAGA
This sequence comes from Neopsephotus bourkii, assembly GCF_033783945.1. Classification (NCBI taxonomy): domain Eukaryota; kingdom Metazoa; phylum Chordata; class Aves; order Psittaciformes; family Psittacidae; genus Neopsephotus; species Neopsephotus bourkii. The sequence goes on from NW_026902112.1 coordinate 7,925,810, forward strand.
GGCTCTTTCTTGCAAGGAGCCATGTGGAGAAGAAGCCACCTTTATACTGGGAGAGATTTCATCTCTGTATAAGAAAGAAGATTTTTTTACTGTAATAATGATCTACCCCTGGGAAAACCTCCCCAGGGATGTGGTAAAGTCACCATCTCTGGATGTCTCAAGATGTGATTGATCAGCCTTATAGATGATCTCATTTTGTCTCCCTTTTCTGTGAAAGGATGTACTAAATGATCTTTTATTAAATCTCCATTCAATGTACTGCCTTTCACTTTCACAGAATGCTCTCTCTTACATCTCCTAAAGTGAGAAATATATGTAAATTTTTTTCACCTTTTATTATTCCAGGTACTCATAATTTCTGCAGAGCACTACTGCACTAGATTAAAATACATCATTTTAGGATATGCCATGCTTCTGGTAAGACATTCTAATGTTGTGGAGAGCACAACCATGGGACCTATAGCAAGCAATTTTCTGACTGTGAGTGGGTGAGTGTTTGTCTTCACACTCAAAACGAAAACCCTGGATTTCCCACAAAACAGTGGGTTTTTTTTTGACAGAAAGAAAAATATTTTGATGGATCTAAAACTGTGTTTCAGTGAATCAGCACATTTCCTTTAGAGGTTTGGGGTTTTCTTTACATCTAGACAAATCTGTTTTCTAAAATAATTGCAATTCAAAATTAATAAGCAGTTCAAAGCAAAACCAAAACCCCTAAACTTTCTAACAGGATATTGGATATTATATTCGGAAATATTGTCCATCATACTTCTTATTCACCAGATATCCTACTTACACAAAGAGGATTTTGTTTCCTGTGATAACCATACATGTAGAAAGTTTTACTGAAGGATCTCCCCTCAAGTGGTGAGAATTTATTTAGAACCCACAAAGGTCTATGAATCATTCAACTTACTTCTTTCCATTGTACATTAGTTTGTATTTGTCAACAGAGAATTTCATTTTCCTTCATAAAGGTCTGTTTAGTTTCCACAAGTCTTGCCTAAGTGTAATGATTCCACATTTTCTTCCATCTTTATTACTTTGTTGATTATTAAATCAATGATCTGGAAAAAAAAATATGCATCAAACACTGATTTGGGGCTTACAGTAGATTTGCAGAGACTTGACAAAAGTTCAAAACAAGATAAAAATTGTTCTTAAAATTAAAAGGAAGAAGTTTGTGTCTGCTTCAGCAGTTCCACTGCTTCAGACTGGAAGAGAAAAAAAACCACATTCAAATTACCAGTTTAGGTTCCTGGTTATGGCCAGCCTCTTGCCATGTAGATCCTGCTATAACAACCACAGAAGTCAGTGAACAGCAGTTGTGTGAGATCATGTACTAGACTGAAAAACAATGTGGAGAGAAGAAAACAAGCATTTTGTCTTCTCAATGTATTGTCATTAATGTTTAATAGGACACAGGAGAGAAAACTTCTAGAATAACTTTCTAAACTGCAGCATACTCTACAAAAAGCAACAACTGGATAATCAGGGGTCTTTTTGTCAATTCTACACACCTCAGGCTTTGGGTATTTATCTGGCATCATAACTGCTGTTCTCCTTGACTTCAACCAGAGTCAGAAAGACTTGCTGTGAGTGAGCCAGGAGGAAAAAGCTACAACAGCATTAGAAGTTTAGGCTCCAGAGTAACAAAAGGCAAAGTCCAGGTGGGAATCCTGACAAAGGAACAGGTCCTTAAGGTATAATTCTTCTCAGAAGGTGATTTGATTATTCACTTCATCCCTTTGGGAATCAACTTCCAAACCACCTTATCTCACCACACAGAAAAAGCTATTAAGGTACAAATTAGAAATTCACAACTAAAGACTTGGCTGCGAAGAACTGCTGGTGAATATGGAAATTTCCAACTTCCTTCACCAAAATGTTGTTGTTTTTTTTTCTCTTAATGTGCAATTGTAACATCTGTAAATACCAGAAACATGCCTATTGCTTTAAAAGGAGTTGTGTGTTCTCATAAAAGCACCCACACAGAGCGCTAAATTTCTCCTCCAACCAAAAAGGTACTGTATCTGAACCACTGCAGAGATGTGTTAAAGCTATCTCTGAACAAGCTGTGTCCCAGTGGCAAGGAAAGGATGATGCTCTGCTTTGAATAAAGCACCCTACCAAACTGATGTGGATCCCAGTGGTGGCCTGGTTCACCAGGAAAGGCACTTATAGTGCCTACAGTTATCCAAGCTGGATCATGGGCTTTGCATCTTCAAATCTCAAATGCATTTTCCAAATATGTTACAATTTGACAAATATACCATTGATTCCCTCACTATCTCTTACAACTAGAATCTTTCACTATACGTAACATGAGGGTCTTAATTCTTTCACTGTGGTAGTGGAGCAACCAACAAGGAGCCCAAAGTGAAACATCACACAGAGGAATGTCATGGCAGATTAGAGGGAAGGTGGTCTGCCATGTGAAATATCAGAACAGACAGAAACCCGAATGACAAAGTCAGGAGGCCTGCATATGATCCCTCCTGCAAAAAAGATCACTATGCCATACGTTTTGGGGAACCTAAAGAGAAGTGACCAGAGCATCTGGAGAAGAGGGATAAGGCTCACAGTGTCCATACTCTGTTCCATATTTTGACAGTAGATAAGCTTAGATGAACTTGGTAAAATGACATCTACAGTGTAAATGGCTGTTCCTCGACTATCTGTCCAGGTTCCTGCTTAAATAGTGAAGACAAAGTTTGAATGATGTTAAATCCACTGCAGGTCACTAAAGTAAAGCACATTCCACCCATGATTAGGATCTTATATAAAATGCAAACACTCATGTGCATACATCTTCCCATACATGACCTAGGAGACATGAGGAGGGTTGAGATTCCAGACTCTGTGATTCCCAAAACCAAAGGAGGTGGGAAGAGGTGTGGTACTCATCCTCTCTCCAATGGTCTGTCTGCACAAACTAATGTTTCACAGGATGAGCTGAAGCAAATATCCCTCCTATTTTGTACCTGTGCAACCATCAAAGGAAATACTCTCATTTAATGCAAGTCTGGAGTAAATTGCCTCCAGACTGTTTAACAAAAAAGGTGGGATGAAGGCAGGAAAGAAGCCTTCTGATAATGAGACCATGATCCCTATCACAATTGCACCATGGGCAAATAACCATATCCATTTACAGAATGCATCAGAATGGAAACCAAGATTGACTCCATCGCTTGCGCTGTGTAGCTTGTGGTATATACCAATTTCAGATTGCATGTCTGTCTTGAGACTAAGAAATCCTGTTCTTTCTAGCCAGAATAGTCTACAGGGATTCTGTTGCCAACCATAACATATAAAGGAACCTATAAAATTACAGTCACACACTAAGGCATATGTCTCACATTTAACTTAGTGTTTATCTTGTCAGGAAATCCAGCTAGACCATGCCAACATTTTGTTTCATTCATACTATCTTCAAAATCATCTGTTGTTGAGGGAGGAAAAGGAAAGGGAGAGAAAAGAAAATGCAAGAGAAATATCTAAATATATAAAGAGAATAAAATTCAAGCTGATTTCACAATTGAGACTCAAAAATGAAAGTGTTTTACCAAAGACTATATCAGTAACACATTCACATTTACCCTCTCGTGGACCAAAGTTATCACCCCCAGTTTCATCTGGAAAATAACCAACGATTCTAAAATCTGCCTTTTCCACATTTTCAATAGGAAGTAGACTCCTTGACTTCTGATAAGACTTATTCTGCAAAAGGCTTTGTGAGCCAGCCCTTTGCAGCTGAGGAAGTCACCTTGACATGCTACAGACTTGGTATCAGCCACTCCTGAAGAGCACACCATGGCAAAAATCAATTGCCATACGCACAGAAGCAAAAGAGTGAAATGGCAGCTACTTCTTTCAAAATTGTCTGAAATATCTGCATTTACATCACATTAAGAAAAGCATTTCCTCACATAAAACACAGCTTACACAACTAAATAATTCATCATGATGAATTATTTAGAGACATGTGGACCCAGTATGTTTACAAGTCCCAAGCTGTTTTACAAAAGAGGAAACATTTATATAATTGGATCCTCAAACTCTTTTTTAAATGTTCTTCCAGTGAGAGGTTTCTGATTATCGTCAGTTGTCCTGAAAGCAAAGCGTTTATAAACTGAGCTTTTGGTGGGAAGATGAGATAAGATGGAAGAGACTATGTAAGGTGATCTTTTCTTAGTAACTGGTGATTATTGCTTCTGAATAGATGATTCTTCCAAAAGCCATCTTTTAAGCCTTGAGTTACCTCAGATGTGGTAAAAGGTCTTCAAACAAGACAAAATTAAATCACTGACCTGAGGTATTATCTCCCAGAACAGTCATCTGCCATCTACAGAAGCACAGCTAGCAAGACCCATTTTACTATAAACTTCAGTGCTTTCCCCCAGCAAAGCGTATTCCACAAGTCCCCAGAGAAAGCCATTTGTGCCTAGGAATAAACCTACCCTTGACAGCTCAAGGATGCTTTTGATAAGTTCATCTTCACCTCTGTCATGTTCTGCATGCTGCTCCCCTCTCAGAGTCTCTGCCACCTCCCTCTGGGTATCTCCACAGTCAAAAGTACTCATGGAAATGCTCTTTGCATGTGCAGTCAGGTCTCCTCTCTCTCAAAACAATCTTTCTCTGAAAGCTCCTGCTGACCTTAGTCCTGATAATTCAAAAGCTTTTACAGGCCACCTGCTTTTCATTATTGATGGGTAGAAAGCTGCACTGGATAAAACCTTAAGAAAGTTGGTGTGACCCCACAAATAACCCTGATTTGAGCAGGTGATTGGAATAGAGGTCCCTTCCAACCTGAATTATCCTTTGAACAAAAATGACTTCTTTTCTATGTACTTTATCAAAAAGTAAATGTAACAGTAGTCCCAGAAAGAAGCTAAGACTGGCTAAGAAAGGTGAGCAAGCTTGTCATTCTTGGTGCTCTTTTTATCTGGAGTAACTTTAGTTAAGGGAACTCCACACAAGAGGCACCTATCACTGGAGAAATAATCTCTGTGCTTTGCCTGTCTACAGCAGATCCCCATGGCTCCAAAAAGTCTCAGACGTAATACCAGGGAGATTGATGTCCTCAGATTCACTGGAGGCAATACTGCACAGAACATAGAAGAAAAGCTCAGGTGCATTGAGGAAAGGGCTTACTTTTAGGTTGAATCTTTCAAGAAGAGTTCTGTTAGGTACATTTCTTCGTACAATATCCTGACATTTTCTGCCTGAGGGTAGCACCTGTGCTTGAATAGTGGATTCTCTCTACATACAGGGTTTTATTACACGTAATGCAGGAATTTCAAATCAGAGCATTCAGCCCTTGCTTCTTGTCTTCACTCTTTCAGCACTGTGTTGTGTTGGTGTCCTTTATCCAAAGACAATGTCTCACTACCTGTGCTCAACAGTTACTCTCGTTTTTCATTGAGCACTTTTCTTCATCTAAACTGTGTTCCTCATGTTTAATCTGCCACCTGACAATGCAGCAGATACTCCATGTTGCAGTGCTAATTCTGACATTAGATGTGTCCTTATTTAAGCTAACTAACCTATTTCAGGGTCCCCGCCACCACCACTACAACTGGACCACTCTTTACTTTTTGTCATGAAGATTTCAAAGTTCATAGCAGAAAAAAAGCCATGTACATGCTAAATCAAATTTCACCCTTGTGAAGCTGAAGTGGAGAGGTTGGGTGTGACCTGGGAGGCTGTAGAGAAAAATGGATGAATCTCTTTGAGCACAAACCACCTTTGTGCAGTGATAACTCCAAGGCTCATAATTCAGCAGGGATCTTGACATCTGCTGTTTATCCCCAAGCAGGAGCATGGAGCAGAGGAGCAGAGTAGCCATGGTTACATCCCTGTTCCTGATGCAGGTCACTCCCACCTCATCAGGTGCTACCAAGATCACGTAGTCCCACCCTAGGACAAACTGGCTTCTGAAGTCATCCTGCATAGCCTGCTTCACCCTATACAGTCTGTTTATGGCTCTGGAGAATTATTAGCTCACTAAGGATACTAACTAACTTGCTATGAGGAGCCTTGCACATCTGAGGTAGGGCTTGGTGTTCACACACATGGGTCACCACAGAGCACTGCTGGACACAAAGGAAAGCCATTCCCCCTACCACCAGAGCCCAGTGTGTGTTCAGCATGAGCTGCTGCAGGGAAGAAGGTTATGCTGGTGTGTATTTTTAGTTCAACTAACAGTGACTATTTCTGCATTCCAATTTCTGATGCTGAGTTACCCCACCTTCTGTTTCTCGATTAGGGCATTATTATTAGCTACGCTAAACTGATGGGCTTCTCAGCGTGACAAGTTTAATAAAGCACTAATGTCACCGACTACCAACGCAAGTGAACTAAAGAAAACAAGGCCTAAATTACAGTGCTACTAAAAAATTAGCAAGAGGCTGTTGATCATTCCTCACTGGGATTTTTTTTTATGTTTGTTCCCCCCCAACAATAATCTTTCTTTCCTCTGCAGACAAAAGAATTGACACAGTCAAAAAATCTATTCCTCCCTTTCCTACCATAAAACACAGAACATATCTAAGGGTTTTTCACATAAGCTTCTGCAATTATTACAACTCTCCATTTTGGGTCAACCTTCAGATGTTGACTTCTTCCTGAAAGAATGTCTCTTTGCCTTATCTGTTTTCTGCCCCTGACTTTGCTGCTTAATGCCTCACACAAAGACAAGGAGTTTTCTGGTGGTCCTAGTGTCCCAGGCTAAAACAGCAGCATGACTTTGATCCATCTATGGCAGCCAACAAAAGCTTTTTAACCGAAGGATTCAGGCTTCCATGCCTCTCAAACAGCAATCTCTTCACAGCCTTGTGCATTATTTTTCCTTCTGAAAAGACTTTTGTGCATGGGGATGAATCCTGCTGTTTCTGAGGTCAGTGGCAAGCATCTTATAGCCTCCAGCAGTGAAAAGGCTGGGTGGTTGTAGAGCAAAGCACTCTAGAACATAACACAATGCGACTTTATTTTCTCTAACCTCTGCCCGGGTAAGCCGTACCCTCATAGAGCTCAGCTTAACCACAGCTGCAAAGGGAGAGGGAAACAGAGAGAAAACAATGAGGAGACATGGACAGAAAAGAGACATTTTCTGCTGAGGGTTTAAACCAAGATAGGCAGGCAGGCAAGGAGAATAAATTGGGCTGTGCTGCTGCATGGTGTAGAATAGATCTGTGCAGTGTATACAGTGTACTCCATAAGTGCCTGTAAGAGTTAGTTGCAACAGCAGACACTGCTCGGCTTTAATGAAATCCATCTGACTTGTCCCACAGAGAGCCTCATGCCTTAAGATGTGGGATCTTTGAGTTCCAATAGCACAGAAGAGCTGTGCAGTTGTAACCCAGTACCCGATGAACTCAGGTAGTCAATCACACAGTGAGTAGTTGCAACAGGTATTGGCAGCTAGCGAGCCTGAATAATAGGCTCAAAATCTGTAGCTCAGTCTCAGTTGTCTGCAGGAATATCAGTGAGAACCCAAATGTTGTGGGATCACATAAATCCAGAAAACCAATATACAAAGGGACATGATCTTCCATAACTGTGCATTGTTCCATGCTTCCCATCACCTCTAAAAATATGAGGGACTTATGCGTACAAAATCATTTCATCAGTTGTTTCATGCAGACATCCTCAAAGCTGACACTCAGAAGCCAAGGGCCTATTTAGCTAGACCATGAGGTTACACCATCTACAAGCATTATCTGCCCACAATAAGGTCAAGTCAGAACCACTGAGAAGAAGAGGTTATGAGCAGAAAAGGTGATACTATAATAGAGATGTAAATTTTCATACTAAGACACCTCTCTTGTAGAGGACTCAGTGAAGGGAAATACTCTTCCCTTTGCTCTGTTCTTTATGAAATCATTCTCAGAAAATAGGATTGCTTTTCCTACTGTCAGCAGTGGTTTTGACAGTATGAGCTGAAAAATTGACAGAGATACAAACAATGTCTCACTCAAGCCACATCCCCCAAGAAATACTCATGTTCTTTTGGGCCACAAAATAGTAATAGAACACTGCTTTCTAGCCTCAGAAATAAATGCAGTGTTAGCAGCCTGTGTGGGACTAAAATTATACATCTGATGATTCTGGCAAAGCCAGATTCCTTCCCAGTTGTGTAGATCTAGTAATACAACAGGAGAGATGAGTTTGCCAAGACATTGCAGCTTCTAAGGCTCCTAAATGGTAGCACTGGGATCCTAACAGCACAAGTTGCCCCTACCAAGCCAAGCTGGACATTAAGAAAGTCCCACTAGTCACTGTGCTGCATGCTGTGAATCATTAAAAGCCATGCTGTTGCCAGGAGGTCAGAATCTGAGATTTCCATACAAGACAGACACCAGTGTGATGCATTATCAGCACAAGCCCATTGTGTAATATCTGCAGTTCTGCCTTTAAAGTCCAATAGAATGCATAATGTCTGACCTATCCATGAAAGCACCACATAGCTAAGAACAAATAAGAACAAACGTGGGTAAATATATCTACTAGATACAGAGCAGAAAGTACAAAAACAAGAATTTGGGGTTATATTTACCAGCAGAAGGTCAAACTACCACTTAGGCTGTCTTATACCTGCAATTGTAAGGGTGAGAAAACACAACAGGTATCAAGAACATGTTGGGATATTGCATCTAGTGCCTGGTGTAGCAAGAGAAATAAACTTTGTGGATCCATCTGTGTCCACTGAAGACAAACCTGGATTTCTCTGTGGATGTCAGCAAAACCAGAATCACTCTTTTTCTGACAAATCCATAAAAATTACTTACTTCAGCACTGAAACATAGCTGCATCTGAGGTTTGGGGACTCCAGACGCAAAGAAACCGCACCAAGGCATGTCTGAACCCAGAAAAGAAGCAGAAATGGGATATCTGGGAAGCAGGTAGGAGGACCAGAGGAGACACACACACCCCCCCAAGGATGGATGCTAGCAGCATCTGAATGTAGAAAAAAAACAAATTCTCTCTTTTAGACTTTGTTCAGAGGCTCTGTCTGCTGCAGTGAACCAGGGAAAAAGTAAAACTGCTGAATAAGAGAGCCCTTAACATTGCAGTCACTAATAATAGGATTAGAGAGAGAATAAAATCATATTTTCTTGGATTTGGAAGAAGCCAACTTCTGACTCACTCACTCAACAAGTTGAGATCAGGCATATCATGGTGCTGACCTTCTGAAGAAGGACTCTGATCAGCCCAGCAGCCACAACCAGCGCAGGTAGTTTCAGCCCATTACCTCTTGGCGCAGTGTTTGCAAAGGTCATGCTACATTGTGAGGCCTGGATTCTCTGCAGCATGTCAGGCATTGCCAGTGTGCAAGGGAGGGAACAGGGTACAGGAAAGATCAGAAATACAAGCGAAGTGAGAGACCTGCACTATTCATGCTCTTAGACCCAGTTTTCTCAATGCTGTACTGCTGGGAAGCACAGAGTCACAATCTGTTCTTATTGAGTGGGGAAGAAATATGCTAATCTATGAGAAAGGAAGCTGATGGACCTCAGGGAATGCTGAGCAAAGAGACCAGGAGTCTATTGGCTCACTACCTGAGCCAATAGACTAGACAGGAATTACAACTTTTCCAAGGGCTGGTGTGGGTATCTGCTAGGTGCTCACAAAGTTTCATATTACATGAGCAGAGGTAAGATTCAGACTTGAGGATAACCTGCCAAGACCAAGCTGACTCTTCAAGAAGATGAATAATGGCCCAAAAAAAAAGTGTTATTTCCTTATCAGGTATGGATGGGCCACAACTCCTGCTAATTTCAAGGGGACTGAACAGACAGGGAGTGCTCAGTCTCTAATGTAAAGATCTCACCCTTGTCCTACTTGTTGGGAAAACTTTTCCATGGTTACATGTCTGTCTCATTAAGCAGCAAATCAAGCTAATCACTGTAGCGTGTAAATGGAAAAAATGACAATATTGCAACAGGGGAAATGACAAAGTGTGATCATTAACAATAAACAGTTTACACATTGCCTTGAAATCCAATGAGTAGGTTTGTTAAACTAAATACAAGGTACAATATCTGTCATCAAGTCATCTCTTGCCTCAGGTTACTACAAAGGAGAATCTGGAAAACAGCATCTTCCTTATTGTAAAAATCCATAAATAAGTAAAAGTCCTGGCTGCAGCATTTCAGAAATCCCTGCCTTGACCTGTTGGCAAGCACTGACTTTTGAACAGTAGCTACTGCAGAAGTCATCTTCTGTGCTGAGAGATACAGTGGGTGACTAATGAAAATAAGGTTTGGGAGTTTAAAGGATGCTTAGGAACATCGTTAAATACAAAAATATCTGTTTTTCTTAGAACAGTCCTAGCAACATTAAGTGGGCATCAAGGGACCAGCTCTTAAGAGCCGTGCACAAAGCAGAAGAAAGGCTGTGTTCCTTTCCATTACTAAACACATAAAAGATAATAGAACAAGTCATACAGCAAAATGAAAAAAATCTCATTTAAGCTGTCAGTATAAGCAAAGGGAAAAGGTGCCAGGGTGTGGGGGCACTGAGCATGAAAAATTGTTTATCTTAGGTGGGGAACATCCTTGTGTTTACACTGATTGTGGACTCAGTGCTCTGACTTCCCACGAACAGCCCTCCACAGAGGGTGTTTATGGCAAAGCAGTGCTCATGGAAACATCAGCCTGTCCAGCCTTTCCTAGAGTCATTTAGAAGAGAAGTTTAGCAACCCCGGAGTAATCAGAAGTCTGTGTATGAGTTCTGGCTTCCCCATATTCATCTGCCCACACCTAGCAGTGAAGTAAGACTGTATAAGAATACTTGCAAGGTGCTAATATGTAAACCCCAAAGCCCTTTAACCTGCAGTCATTTGCCTGCACTGACAAGAGAATCACTGCTTCACACCTTACCAAGGAGCCTCTGGATTATGCACTTTACATGTCTTCAACACATATAAACAGGATTTTGTTTCTGTTACTCAGTGTCAGAAGCACAATAAGGCTTGTGCTCTTTTTACAGGTATTTTTACAGGCACTTTTGTTCCCTTTCTGTATTACAAAGAGAAGCTGTGAGATTTAAATAATTTCTATATTTGAAGCAGACACCAAATCTTACACAGAAATACACTCTGTAATGTGACTAGGCTTGTCTAGTGTTCTGAGGACTGTAGCCCTACAGTGCCTCAGTTTAATTAATTAAAGTAACCAAAATCATCCTCTTCAGTTAAACATGATGTCCATGAGCACTGTTATTAACATGGATCAAATAGCCTCTTGTAGAGAAGACCTGTTGTGATGATAAGGTCAGGTTCCTAAGGAAACGATTTCTCAAATCAGAGCACTTTCCAGATACTTGTCTGGGGGTTGTTTGTGGGGTTTTTTTCTTCCTATTCCTCATACTGTCAGGTTCTCTTGAGATAGAACAAAATTCTCAGGTAATTTTTACAACACTTCTGCATAAGAAGTAGGCATAAGATCCTGCTTATCCAAATTCCTTGTTCTCCTGTAGCTTGCAGAAGGATGTTTATAACCAGGAAGAAAAGGTGGGCCAAATTCAGCCTTCTGTTCTATACCTATAATCTCAATTCATCTTCCAGACCCTGCTGATTTTAGGAGGATCTGCAGACAAGTAGCAAAACACAGGAGTGGGACCAAAAGCCTTGTGATTTTCAAATCAGGTTTAACGCAAAAAACAGGTGCCTTAGCCTTTACATACTGCTTGTCACTGGATCATACACAGACTGTCCCTACAATATATGTAGGAAGCAGGTTTACAACTATATCGTATCACAGGATGGGCTCAAAAGACTTTTATTAAAATGCTTAGAATGAATAAAGCCAACAGTATTTCCAGCTACACAGATAAGGATGATTTGGGGAGGACAGGGGAAGATCAGGACACCAGACAAGGAAAACAGGGGTTTAGAGAGGCAGATAGAGACAACAGCAGCAGCATCTCTCTTTCTCCTTGCTGCTGACAGAATAAACAAGTAAAAATAGTTACGTGGAAGTGGAAAGAGGTCTCTGCAGTCATTACATTGCAAGCACTTACCGCTTGGCTGAAACTTAGTTCTTATCCTCTCCCCCTTCACGCTCCTCAGACATGTACGCCCTCATTCACATATATTTGCCTGCACAAGGACACTCCACAGCTTTGGATCAATTCTGGTTTTAAAATAACAAGGACTGTCCCCATATGCCTTTGAATTAGAGCTATTCTTCCCCCCTTTTTAATGTAATTAGTACATGTTTTCTCACACAGATGAAGTGAGCATCGCTTAATGCCTGATCATCTACCCACACCTTTCAGAAGATATTTTTTCTTCATATTCTTAAAAAGTAGAAAGGTTTAAGAGTAGTATTTTTACAAATGTACATATATACATAAATATATATTCACAGGTATAATTGTACTGTTATTGCAATTAAGTTTGGCTTTAAAGCACTTACAGTAAATGTGCCAGTTGTGGACCACAGTGAGATTTCTAGTCTTGGTTATTCATACACTTCTCTGGTTTACAGCTCTCTGCTGAATATGATGATAGAGATTTATTTGTGGAGTGAGCAGAGACAGAAGTACGTTGTCGCATTATTTTTTCCTTATAGATTAGTAATTACCGTGTCAACCTTTGCTCTGCTGCTGCTGTCCACTTTCATTTTGGAAGCACAGCCATTCAACACTCACATCACATTGAGTTCCCCTGATCACCCCATTTCCTACCAACCTTTCTGAATATTATCTATTATTCCTTATGTATCTGGGTAGAGGAGAGGCAGAGGGACAGTATGGCAGAGATGGGAAACACGAGCCAGAAAACATGCTTGCCTTGAATTGTCATTACATTGCCGTTGGAAGGAGCGAGCAGAGGGAAACTAGCAACAAACACTCGCACGCAAACACACGCCAGGCACACAACCACATCGATCACAGGGAGTTTGCGAGCAGCCCCACAGCTCTTACCTGGGTTGTCTGGGATCCCTCTGCAGTGTACCTCCCTCTGCTCCCTCTCCCCTATTATTCCCCACCGTGGTGAGCAGCAGGGACAGTGGCGGTGTTGTGGCTGGGTGAAGGTGCAGGTAGGGGACGGCAGGCAGCTGGCTGCAGCCTCGGCTGCCGGGCTCCGGCTCCTGCCAGGGCTGCTGCTGCTGCTCCTGATGATGCTGAGGAGGAGGAGAGCCGAGTGAGGAGGAGGAGGATGCTGGCGGTGATGCTGTTGCTATGGTTACCCAACTCTGCGCCGGCAGCGGCACCGCTCAGTGCAACAGCTGCCCCAGTACCCAGATCTCCTCGGCCCCTCTGTATACAGGGATGGGTATTTCACCCCAGAGGGACAGTGATGGTGGGGAGGATGGAGGTCACCCCTTGGCACAGTGTTGCGGCTCAGGGAAAACAGATGGCATGATGCATACGGAATGTTTGCATTCTGTACTTGTGGGTAAAGAGCTCACTGCCCTGCAGAGGTCAAACACCAGCTCTTAGAAGGCCAGAGTTTTGTTTTTTTTTTAAGACTGTCTTGCATTTTTATAAGGAAATGAACAGAACAAAGCTGAGAGGAAGAATAATTTTCGAAGTCCCTGTTTTGATGCAATTTTAAACTTTTCTAAATTGAATTTAACCCTCCTTAAAAATGGGATTTAAAAGTCGGGTTTTACTGTCTTCTTGTGTAAATGTGTTTTTTGCTTACAGAAATCACTTTGTGAGTTCCTTGTGAGAGACAGAACTGCCTCTTCCCACAAAACAGCAAGAAAGAAAGCCTTTCAAGAATTGAACTCTCTTACACAGCCCAGGACACTGATACTTTCATGCCTAATTGCATGACGCAAAGAAGCTGAACTTTGCCTTTCTCCAGGGATCTGGAAATAAAAAGAGATAGAAAACCTCAGGTGGATGGGCTGCCACATGATTAAAATGCAGAGTCCTAACTGGGAGAGACGTATGAAATCAAGGCATTCAGTTGCCATTTATCTATCAAATATGGATGTCATGAGGCTTTCATTTTGCACTGGAGCATCACAAGACACAGCAAGGTCACAACAATCAAATGTCACTTCCATCCAAAAATGCCAGTGTGAAGCTGTATAATGCTTATAAACCATGACAGTTCTTTTAGGACCCGGTACTGTTTGCAGGACATTGTGCAACGCTGCCTAAAACCTACTGGAAAAGAAAAAATCACTGGTGGAAACTTTCTAAAGGGATTTGCTTTGTCCTGTCAGAGCTCTGCCTGCAGCCTGGATGCTGCAGATTATATGAATCTATGAGCTTGAGGCACCAAGAAGATGTACTGATTCCCGTTAAAGTGTCAGACATGGAGAAGTTGTAGATGTGCTGGCAGTACCTCTTCCCAATGTATTCTAGAAGACAGTGTCTCCACACCATGTTCCTTTTCAGAGTCATGATGTGGTTCATATAAAGACATTTTCTGTATATCTCATTACTATGGAAGAAGCTGGAACCAGCCAACTAAGGAGAAAAATGTGCCAACCAGCATACACTGTCAGACTTTCTTGGAATAGCTTCCTGTTTCGCAGCCTCCATGTATCTTATAAACCTAGTCACCATATAAACCATTCCCTATACAGATTTTTTTTTTAATTAATATCCATTTAGGCAACAATTCTGATGTGCAATCATAGACTATATTGAAGAGTTGTCTCAAAAGTCCTTTCTACCACTCAAAAAAAAAGAATTCAGATATGTTATCTATCTTCATCTTTACAAACATAGTGTAAAATTAGATAGTACTCTGAACCCTTTCTGAAGACCTAAAAAGCAATATTTGGTGCATGTATGGACCAGGGGATTCCCTGCTGTAATTTTGGGTGCAGAGAGATATCTCATTGTGGTAATGATTGTGAGCAAATCTAAACCACCCACTCTGTAACTATCTAGCTGACAGCAAAACCCATGGTTATTCTGAATAGATCACTTTGAAACTAAAATAGATCTAATTTCTGCTAAATCAGGGAGTGCACTGCAAAATATATCTGCTGAGATATGTATAATCAGCTTGTAAGCTTATATTTTATAGCTTTGCTTATTAGGGCTATTTTTGAGAGCTGCATCTCTGATTTCAAGAGGATAATAGAGGATAGTTGGCCCCTTTGGCTTCAGGTGATTCAGCTCAGCATGCTTGTGTTACACAACTGAAGACCTGCCCACCTTTATTCTCTTGTGGACACTAGTCTGCAACACTGAAGAAAAATCCACCCCCAAGAATGTGCAGAACTCAATAAAATCAATGGCTCTTGTACCTCCCTGCAGAGTACACATCCTCAACTGCGCCAAGGGAGTGCAAAGCTCTAATGCAACAGAAACCATACAAAGACACAAGAAAAACTTTCATTTGACTTCAGTCATTCAAGGATGTCCTGCATCGTGGCATCAGTGACTTGCATTTGTTTACCACTGGGGAAATAAGTCATGTTATAATATGTAAAGTGTGTTGATTTCATAAGTAGATATGACTCTGTGAAGAAAGGACACTTCACAGCCATATTTGACAGAGCCTAGAGGAAAGGCTGCATTTTCAGTCGAAGCTTTCATTTTTAAGAATTTAACCTATATGATGTCTTCTAGCTTTACTTTGGTATTACAGATCCCTTAAGGAATGGTACCAAACACTTATTTTTATGCACCTTAGCCATGTCCAGATTATTTTCTTTATTTATATACTGACAGAAGACAAATCAACTCAGCCTGACAGACTCCTAAAACAAATCAGTTAGATTTTCCCTTGTGTCTCCTTTGCCCTCCCTTGTCATTAGGAAGACACCAAGGCTGACTAACTTAGCTGTACTTGTCTGCGATGCCCTCAGGTAAAGGCAAACCCCATCCCTAACTCTTGTTTGGAAAAGCTGTCTCACCAGACCATACATCTGAGCTCTGATGCCTGTCAACAAGGATTAAAACCAAAACATACCTTCTGGAAATGCCTTCTTAGCCTCACAGGAGCCTGAGGTTCCAGCAATTAAGATACCTGTGTGCCTGTTTAGCTGCTCCATTTTCCCAGGCTGGCTGAAATCTCAACACCACAGGCATCCTTGGACACACTTGGTGTCCCAGAGCCCAGCATAGGCAGCAAATGTCATATTACAGATTTTTTATGTAGAGCCTTTGGGTTAAGAATAACCTGGAGCAGATATTCCCATTAGGTAGCAGGATATATAATAGACGTTCAGTGTGGCAGTCCATCCTGAAGGGCCCACATAGGGCTGGGAATCATTTTTACAGGCTGTAGGCTCCTTTTCAGTCTGTTACTCTACTTTATTTGAGCTGCAATGAATAGTCAGTCTACCAATTCTGCTAAGAGTAGGGTATTAAATTAATTGTAATAAGCTTAGAGGTGCAAAGTTCCCCAGATAGCTGAACGTTAGCACATAAACCCTTACATGATGAGGCAAAGCATGGAGGACAAGGAAGCAGTGTGTCTCAGGCAAGCTGTTACATGTGGCAAGGAAAGATCGCAACACTAACCTTAAACCTAAAGCACCCAATAAGCAATCACAGACAAACACCATATCCTGGCTGCAACAACTCTACGAGGGCATACTGTTGACGTGTAACATCAAAACCATGGTTGAGGAGAAGAAGGCAGGGCCAAATGTGTGCTTCAGGCTAGCAGCAGAAGACTCAATAGCTCTGTAGTTAATAGACAAAGAAAGGTAAGCTTCTCTTGATTAATGGAGCAGCTGACTTTACCTTGTGGCCAGGTTGGACGAGGCCTTGGGTGATATGGTTTAGTGTAAGGTATCCCTGCCCATGGCAGGGGGGTTGGAACTTGATGATCTTAAGGTCCTTTCCAACCCTAACTATTCTATGATTCTATGGTGCAGTATCTTTCTACTCAGTTTCAAGTAAAGATAAAGTCTAAAGGGAAAGTGCCTGGCCCACAAGAACAGACAGCACTTTGAGTCCTAAGGCTTTGATTTCTTCTGGATCCGCCATACACTCAAGGGGTGTTCAGATGACTAAGACACTTTTAGAAAGCGTTGCACCATATTGCTACAGCATGATTTGAAACACTGGCTGATGCAAAGAACAGTCTCCTGTAATTCAGTTTCACTCTATGCAATGAAGGAGCAGTGAAGCAAAGGAAGAATGAGAAAAACAGGAGAGGAGATCAGAAGATGCCTTTCATGCAGCTATTCAGTAAAATATGTCCAGAATGGTATAACTAAAAATCATATATATTTATTCTGTTGTAGCTGGTGTCAGGGAGAGCTCCATCATTCATGCTGCATCACTGAAAGTGGTCAAAGTCAGGGGTCATGGCTTTGGACAATTTGATTTAGTGAAAGGTGTCCTGTCCATGGCAGGTGGGATGGGGGAGTGGTGGTGGAACTAAACGGTCTGTAAAGGGCCCTTCCAACCCTAAGTATTCTATTATTCTATGATCATAAAAATATAGCAGCTTGTTGGGGAGTACCACAGTATAAAGGTGTTTTTAAAATCATGCAACATTTAAAGTCCTGCAGCATTTTCACATATCATAGAGGAAAATTAAAGGTAAAAATGACAGCACTAGAAAAATAATAATCCTTTACAGTATATAGGATAATTTATCACTTTTCTAAGTATGTATGCCACACAAAAGCCATGTAGTATAATATATACCAAGATCACAAAGACTTGGCTAGCATTAATAGTTGTATCCAAAAAAAGCTTCAAGGGCACAAGCCTCTCCTTACAAGTCCTTGCACCTATGTGCTCTCAAACCACAGAGTTGTCATTCAGTCGCTATCCATTTAATTTTGTTCATTCTGGCATTCAATTTCTAGTCAAGCATCTTACTTGTTACAGCCAACCTGCCACGTGATCAGCCTTGCTTTAAATAAGAAAAAAGCTACATTTACCCACTAGTGCTTCCCTTATCCAGAAGGGATACAGCCTTATTCACAACTCTGGAATATTGAACCCTAGATAGAAAACCCAGAGTAAATAAACCAAGCCCATTTTAAATGCTTGACATGAAACAAACATCTGAGAGGACCTGAAGAAACTACAGCAGCAGTAGGAGTTCAGAAACAACTTCTGAAGTGTCTTCGTGTATTATAGAACAAAGGTCTGGAAAATAACACATCTACTGATAGTGAACAACAGGAATGAGGAATGAACACATTCTAGGTGTCTTTAAAGAGTAACCAATATAATTATCTACTTAAGCACATCTTTCTAGGGTCCTCTGCAGAGCACAGTAATTTGATTTGGGGGGGTATATCTTATCTTACCAATGCCTGTAGCAAAAAGTGAACCCAGATGCTCAAGATCATCCATCGTTCTTTGCAGCTTCATGGCAGTAGGGGAAAGGAAAGGGGAGGAGGATTTTGTGAGTAAAAGACCATGTTACAGGCAGCTTCAGGAACTGCAAAACACTTCACTCACCACTGCAGTACTTCACAGAACCACAGTCGTTGTTTTTCTATATAACCCCCATGGAAAAAGGGTCTGTCGTTGTCATTTATTTCCTGCATGGAAAACAAGGCATGGACTTTCTCACGGACAGGTAAGTCTCTCCGAAGGCCAGTGCTGAACTCTCTGCACACTGGAACAGGTTGCCCATACTCGTTTTCATTGGAAATATTCAAAACTTGATGGAATATTGTCTTGGACAACCTGCTCTAGCTGACCCTGTTTGAGGAGGTGTATGGACAATGTGTTCTCAAGAGGTGCCTTCCCACATCAACCATCCTGTGAAATCAGGAACACCCTACTGCTCTCAGCTTGCATTCTACAAGTTCCTGATCTCTGCCCCTTATTTCACCCAGGGCTGGCTTCTCCCTTAGTTTTATTCATTGTCTCATTTTCCTACACACACACATACTGTCATACGTGTATAGTCACACCTTACACACATCCATCCCTGTCAACCTATAATATCCTAAACCTAGATCACTTGATCTCTCCCCCAGGTCTCTTGTTACCTCCTAGACCTCCCTCTGCCACTTCTATGCTGTAAATTACAAGGACAGATTCCTCCCCTATTTAGTTTGGGCACAGCATAGGGAGCCATTCTCCAACCTTGGGTATCCTACTTCATATCTGGTCTAGCCTACAGCATCCCAGAAAAAGGAAGGAAAGTTGCATGGAAATTCTTGTTTGATACAGACTGGAAAACAGTGCAGTCAGCATATCAGAGGAACTTAGCTGTTTATGTCTATTTGCTGCTGAACATCAGAATACAACTCATTTCTAATGCAGGCAAAACTGAATATTCCTCCTAGATATTCTATGGAAACAGCTAAGCTATTTGGTCTGCAGTTTTCTATAATTAATTCAGTGCAAGGCAGATGCCCCTGCAGAAAGAGTTTCAGCCCAAGCAATTAAGATACAACAAAAGGATAAGCAATAAAAGCTAGAGTATTACTATAAGAAATGCTGGACAACCTTAGCAACACTCATTGGTACCGCTCCCGCCTAAAATACATGTTAATTCACTGAACAGCCAGATGGGCTTGCTTGTTTAAGACTCTTCCCAAGTGGTTTTCAGTTTCTTCTTTATATAGGTCTTTTATAATGCAAAATACCAGTTGGCAGGCAGTACTAGTAGTACCTTGCTATTAAGTGAAGCTTGCATATAAAGATTAAAAATATAATCAGAACCAAACACTTGTCTAACATTACTTCCAATAAGCTTCACATTGCAGCCTTGCAGGTAGAGAAGAAACGTCATCATTTATGCCTAGGTAAACTATGGTACAGATAAGCTAAATGTGATTGAGGAAACGTTTATTACAGGTAGAAAGTGGACAGGTTAGCAAACAGCTTACTCAATGATACGTTTGCATGCAACATGCTATTCAGCCACTGGATGGCAATCTGCTGTACCAAACCCAGGCGAGTGGCAAACCAACACTTCCAACACTGCTGATGGTTAATATTCGAGATCTGAACACCTAGTTTACGTTTCTTTAAGTGCTGACCTGTAACTACCAATAAACATATTGATTTTTAGGTCAACAACACCCCAAAGCCCATTTACAGAGTGGTAAAATGGAAACTGCTAGAGACATTATTGCCTTCCTTGGCTCATGGATGAAGTGCAATGGTATGGAGTAAGATCAAGGAAAAGTCAGACTCTAAACAGTTCTTACAAGTCTGGGCAAAGCAATTTAAGATATCATTACCCAGACTAATGATGTCATTATCCAGACTAATGAGTCCTACCTTTCTACCACAGCTCTATAGAGAACATAGCAACAAAACCAGAACAGGGTGGTTTTTCAGTGCTCCTGTTAATGATAGAAGTTGTTGGTGGACATTTCCTTACCAAAACGGATTTCAGCAAATGGGCCACTCATAGCATTGTGAGGTGGAAGGAGCTCAGTGTAGCAACTTTTGAGGCATGTCTACATTGTAGACTGCTTTGAAAGGACTTGCACAGCTATTTGATATAGTGTAAATGCAGCAGTACATTGCTTAGGTGAACCACTACAAGTAGAAGCACATACCCATTGATTCCCTCTCTTACTACCTTGAGCTTGGTCTCCTCTCGAGTTAGAAGTAGCCATGAAGCTTCAGAACCTTCCTCAGCAAATCAAACCAAGTTAGGAAGTTTGTAACAAATGCAATAATCCAAGGGAAGGTAGAAAGGAGCAATGAACCTGTCACAGAAAGGCCATGATATATACCATAAAGCAGAGCTCCTGTGTTCTGGCAAGTCAGCAGAGCAGGCTAGAAGCACAGGTCAAACTAATCCATTCACAAGCATTAATGGTTGAGAGTCTATGACTTCCTTCTTTCATTCTGTAAATGGCTAGAATTTTGTGAGGTCTATGAAAACAACAGAGGATTTCTGGTGTTAAATTTAGTTTCTGCTCTTTGTGTCACTGAATGTACTCAGACACATGTCAATCCATGGTTATACTGTCACAGCCATAGCATTACAGCTCCTGTGCAAGCGCTGTTCCTTCTAGCAAATGCACGCACCTGACAGCTTAAGGGATAATCAGATGTTGGGGACAAGATTCCATGAATCACCTCCGATCATTTTGTAGGGCAGCCAGTGGCTCATTTCAGGGAAACTTTCCCTTTGATGTATGGTTTCATTTTCTCTATTTTCATGGGAGGAACTCAAAAAATTAAAGAAAACACTGGGGTGTTTTGGGTGGGGAGAAACAGTTCAGGTCAAAGGTGGGAGTTTAGCGTACCCCAGCTTCTTGAATTGACTTACAGTTTTTGAGCTTGCCTATATAATTTGACGGTTGGAGGCAGAAAATTACTTGCTCTTCAGAGCACAGTATCTGAGCCTCAGTCTTACTTAACCTTTCAAATTCATACACCATGGCTATGCAGCGCTGAAGGACCAGTTCTTACCTGTCTTCCGGGTGGCTGGAAGAATTAAGCGCAAGAAAATAAACTGATCTGCTTTCCAGAGTTAACACTGAAAATGCCCTCTCTTTGCATGCAAGACCAAACAGTGGTTATGAAACATGCATATGCTGTAACTTTAAGAAAAGCTAAACATTAAGGGGTTTCATAAAGGAGGCTATGCAAGCTATATGATGCTCTTCAGAGGGGTAGTTCAAAGAAAGGTGAAAGATATTATCTTGCATAAGAAATCACAGAACCGTGTCTTAATATCTGTGTAGACATCTGCTGTTCTCATTGCTCATTATTTATTGAAAAGAGAATGAGAATGTCATGGTTTAAACCCAGCTGGTAACTCAGAACCACACAGCCGTTCACTCACCCTCCCTTCTCCCCCCAACTCCAGGTGGGATGGGGAAGAGAATCCAAAGAATGCAAACCCTACAGCTTGAGATAAGAACAGGCCAGTAACAAAAGTATAATATAAAATTACTACTACTAATAATAATAAGGAAAATAACAAGGTGAGAGAATATAAAACTAAAAAGGGGAAAGGAAAAACAACAATAAACCCAACTGATGCACAGTACAATTGCTCACCACCTGCTGACCCATACCCAGCCTGACTCGAGCAGCGATCAATCTCTTCTGTCATATTGGGCATGATGTGCTGTGGTATGTGTCATAGTTTAACCCCAACCAGACAACTTGTTCACCCACTCCCCCCCTCTTCTTGCCCTCCCCCTACTCCTGGAGGGACGGAGAGGAGAATCAGAAAGAATGCAACTGCCACGGGTTCAGATAAGAACAGTTTAGTAACTAAGGTATAACACAAATCACTACTGCTACCACCAATAATAGTAATGATAAAGGAAATAACAAGGGAAGAGAATACAATACCCATCACCAGGTGACCGATAACTTGCCCCCCCAGTCCGACCAAGCACCGACCGATACCTCCTCCAACCCTGCAGTCCCCTCTAGCCCCTTCCGGGTAACTTCCCAGTTACATCCAGGGCATGACGTGCTGTGGTGTGGAATACCTCTTTGGTCAGTTTGGGTCAGGTGTCCTGTCTCTGCTTCCTCCTGGCTTCCCTCCTCCCTGGCAGAGCATGAGGCTCACAAAGTCCTTGGCCAAACCAAAACATAATTTTTATCAGCTTTGTTCCCAGCCCGAAAGTCAAAACACAGCACTGCACCAGCTACCAAGAAAGAGAAAAATGACTGCTATTGCTAAACCCAGGACATTATGGAATACCCCTTTGGCTATTTTGGGTCAGGTGTCCTGTCTCTGCTTCCTCCCCGCTTCTTGTGCCCCTCCTCACTGGCAGATCAAGAGACTGAAAAATCCTTGATTACAGTAAGCATTATTTAGCAACCACTAAAACATCTGTGCACTATCAGCATTGTTCTTAGACTGAAACCAAAACACAGCACTGCACCAGCTACTAGGAAAGAGAAAAATAGCTGTTACAACTGAACCCAGGACAGATATTTGCTGCAAGTCTAAAGCAAGAGGTAAACCACAGGTGCAGATAGCAACTGGAAGACTTCAGGGATTTGCCATTGCATAGGAAGTATCTTGAAGTCCACAGGTGCACAATTCAAACACATTTCCTCTTCTTTACTTCTCAATATGCTTCTATTGAGTACATGACAGCAAGAATCAGTTGTAATACCTGCCACCAAAAGGTTTATGTCACTGAGGAGGACATGACAACATAAAGCTCTCTCACTGCATGTCTAAACTATGTAGGCATATATTTTACATTGGGACCATAAAGCCTGGATGTTGACACGAAGATATTTAATAACTAGAGATGGAATGACTTGCACCTTTATGTTTACTGACTTCTGAGCTGAAGGCCTGGCATGAATAGGAGATCAAGTTTCACAGTAAACTGAACCCCCCAGCAGAACTCACATTCAACGTTCAGTCAAAGCAGAATTTCTTCATGCTATTGCTGAAAATACTGATTAAGAAAATATGCTATCGAGCTCCAAACAAGGGAAAAAGAAAGCCACTGAGGATTTTCCCAGTAGGTTGTCCCTGTTATTCTTCAGGAATAGCTGCAATGCACCTTATATAAGTCACTTTCGTTGTCCTTCTCTGCTTCCCAGATCAGAGAAGTGAAAAAAACATGTTTTTGTTCCTCCTGTCCCATTCCACCCCAGCAGGAAAACCCCCACCTGCAATAACAGCAACAGAATCTTAATCATAGCCAAAGCCCCGGGCACAGCTCCATCATCAGAGGTATTTATGGTCTTCCCTGCCACACAACTGCAAGTAGGAAATTATATGTGCACAGACCACAGCAGATGGTGTAGGTGGGAGCATGAGGCACCTGGCATTACTCTGTCCACAGCAACATCACGGCATAACATCAAGAATGTTGTTAGATCTAGCAACCAATGAGGAGAACTGCAAAACACAGCTCGTACAAATACTGCTGCTGTATCCTTGAAATCACTGATTTAGTGTGAGGGATTGGGAAGGAAGAAACACCAACAGCAACAGAGGTTGTGATTGATGGACTGCAGAAATAGCTTCAGGGGTACTGGTGGGCAGTGAGCTGAATGTGAGTTGTGGCAGAAAAGACTAACAGCCTCATGGGCTGCAACAACAAGACCATAGCCTGTACATGAAGGGAAGGGGTTATCCCTTGCCTCTTCAATGCTCTTCAAACCATACCAAAATACCACATCCAGTTTTGGTCTCCTAGTAGAAGAATGCGGATAAACTGGAGCAAGTTCTGGAGAGGCCCCCTGAGAAGGTAGGATCGGAAGCACTTGCCCAGTAAGGAGAGGGTGAAGGATTAGGGCTTCTTCAGCCTGGATAAGTGACTGCTTTGGAGGGACTGTTTAGGGGTCAGCACCCCCCTCACTACCTATGAAGACAGGTCATAAAGAAGATGGGAAAATGTTCTTCACAGCGGTGCATGGCAGGGGAACAAGAAACAGTAAGAGACATAAGGTTAAATAAGAGACATTCAAACCTTTTACCTATGAGGGTAATCAAGCAGTGGAACACATTGTTCAGAGAGCTTGTGTAGTGTCGATTCTTGGAATTTTTGAGGACTGGTCTGGATAAAGCCTTGAGCAATCTTAAGTGACCCCACAGCTGATTCTGATTTGAAAGGGGAGCTGAGTTAAGACCTCCTGGATTACGCTATTATACCTATGACTTGGTTCTTTACAGAAATCACTTCCCCAGTTTTCCAAATCTTCCTTTAGTAGCCTGCATTGCCCTCAGCCTGGGGGAGGAAAAACAGAGACTATATGCATGTGTACTTCTCAGTGACGACATTCTGGCTAACAGATTGGCACAGCAGGTACATGTCAAACCAGTAAAAAGGAAAACCAAAGAATGCTAATCACTGAATTTATCAGAGCATTACATCACACTTTTTATTTAACTTTCTTCTCTAGTCACAAAAATAGCAATAGCACTGACTTTGTTACCCTGCTCTGAAATTAAATGGGGCAAGAGAGATACTCAATCTCCTCAGCACAAAGAAAAAATTAAACGTTTCCATCTGCCTTGAAAGCCTTCATGGCCCAGTTCCCTGCCAACACCAACATATGAAAGAGAAAGAAGGGATAGACTGAGGTGAAAAGCAGTAGAGGCTCTCCTCATAGCCTGCCTATTGTTTTGACCAGTTCCCATCACAGAGCATGCTGCATGGCATAGGAGATGATAACAACCCCTGAGTACTTAAATTAGGTGTTAGCATCATCCTCTGCAATCTACATAAACAACCTAACCAGCACATAGTGTCTGGATTTTGACAGGGCAAAATAGGGTGCTTATGCTTGAATAGCAACAGCATAAACCCATGACAAGCACTCCATCCTAGCAGAAATCACAACATCTTTCATGTTAGCAAATGTAAGGTGGCAACAACCTCAAAACAACTCATTCCAGCTCTCGTTATGAACTCCACAGGCTCCTCTAGGATCCCCATTCTCAGAAGTTAGCTGTACCTTTCCTGGCAAAAGCAGGCTCATTAATGTGGCTCATTAATGTGGCCAAATATCTCACTCCTATATTTCTGTTCAGAACAGACCGTTTCTGTTGTGCTCTGCTCTGTCAAACAGCATCATTACTCACTTCAGGGTGAACTTCAATAAATTCTCTGCTGAGCTACAACTGTGACATAAATAACAAACAGGGGCAGGGGGTGCAGAATAATGATGTGTCACCCAATAAGCAGTTGGAAGTGGTTCTGCACAGGGCATAAAGAGATTGAAATGAGAGACTTTGTCAATCCTAATCCCAAGCAACAGGTCTGTGTGCCTTGTCTTGTCCTGCTGCAGGCTGTTCACTGAAGTCCTGGGGAAGAAAAATCCCATCAGGGTAAAGTGCTTAGGTAGGAGAGCTCTCTCTTCTGCAGAGACCTGGTGTGCCATTGAAAGGACACCTGTTTGAGCTCATCTCCACCCTACTCTCAGTAGCAGCTAGGAAAAATATCAGAATCAAGCCATCAATCATTTTAGGCTACTTCATCTCACGGAGCCAGTGGACTGATTTCCTCCTTGGGGCCTGAGAGGGGTCTCAATGGCCAGGATATTTGCCTGGAGACCAGAACCAGCCTTCATCAAAGATAGTGATTTTGCTGCCTTCTCAGTGGACCAAAATGCAGGCAAGAGGGATTGGGTACTGTAGCCTCATAAGGGTCTCTCCTGGGGCAGCATGAGGACTGTTGCACATCTCTGCTTCCAGACAGGCTAAGAGCCACATATCTTAAATACTATTTTAGCACTAGAGAGCTCAGCCTGTAGTCTGATGTATGTAGCTGAGCACTTTGTTCCAGATATTCCATTACCTCCAGAAATGATGCAGAAATCCCAGTTTTCTAGTTCCTTATGTTTTCATGATATATAGTCACACACAAATCATAGACTGGTTGGGTTGGAAGGGACCTTAAAGCTCATCTAGTTCCAACCCCCTGGGCAGAGACACCTTCCACTAGACCAGGTTGTTTAAAGACTGGCCTGGGTATATATACATAAATATTCATACATACATCCACAGATGCACTCTGTAGATGTATACAAATTTATATAAATTCAAATAGGCATTATATACATGTAAGTATACACATACTATAAGATGATATTATAATAGAATCATAGAGTCAGCTAAGTTGGAAAAGACCTTTAAAAGCACCAAGTCCAACCTTTATCACAGGACTTCCAAATCCACAGGACTAAGCCACATCATTAAGGGCCTTATGTACCTGTTTTTTGAACAATTCCAGGGATCGTGATTCCACCACTTCCCTGGGAAGCCTCTTCCCATTACACATATGAGTGTTTTTATACATACAGGTACAAACACAAATTTGGTTCCTACAGATCTGAGCTGGTAACACAGTTCTAGTGCACATTTAGCATAAGTACAGTTTCAAACCATGTTTCTAGAATGAAACATGGTTTCATTTCTGTGCAAAGCCTCTTTTTCTATTGAATTTGAAGTTTTAAAAGTATTTCTAGAAGATGACTAATACAATGCTGGTTCTAAAGTATAAGCTCATTTTCAGACAAAATTTCTTCCTTAAAACATTCTTATATTTATATTTCTCAACTTCTAAATTACCATAAATTTACATTTCAAATTACCCAAAAGGTATTTCTAGGAAAGATCAACAAATCTGTTTTAATCACAAGGAAATCATCTCTGAACACATCAATCTTTCTGCTGTTTCACATGCATACAAAGACTTTGTCAGCCCAATCTTTTAAAAGACTAAGAAATCTGAGATAAGACTGGAGTTGTTGTTTCACTATGTATTTTTTCACCCTTTTCCCTAATATGACAAATCAATGAAATAAACCAAATCCTTTGAGCTCATAATATGAGGGACATTAGAAAGTTTTTTCCTCTATTTCAGTCTTTATTCCATTTCCCTTTTTCCTGCACTTCCCTTGCTCCTTTTCTGTGCATTAACAAGTTCTTGGACATGAGCATGCACCAGAGAATAAGGCGTGCTGAACACTAGAGGGCAGACTGGAAACCAACCATCAAGAATGTATTGCTCCTCATTTAGCCACTGAAGTAGAAATTTTCTTCTAATAGTTTTTTTCTTATTGCATTCTATAAGCAATTTTGATTATTTGAACTTTAAATATCTATGCCAGTGATCCCAGTTGCATACCATTTTATTTTAAGAACCAAAACAAGAAACTTCAAGAAAAGAAAAATCACATTCAGACTTCAAGGTTGAAGGACTGTTGCTTACATGTTCCTGCAGTTAATGAGAAATAACTCATAGCAATAAGATTACATATAGATGAACTTTAGTACAGACCAAAGTAGAAAACATTACTATAATGCAAGCACCTCTGAGTTAGTGACCAACACCCAGGGCTGAATGTTTATGCATTAAAAATGAGGCTCACTTGCTTGGCACTAATTTCTCTTCATGCTTCCTTGCTCCAGTCTAGTCCTTTATTTCTTCTACCCCTGTAAACACTGATGTGCAATTATGTGTTCCCGTTCCTATAATCTCAAATACTGAGTTTCCTGCATTTGAGTGATAAAGATTTCTATCACTCCCAGTCACTGGTGGTCTCACAAGGCACATGGACAGCAGAAGGGACATTTACAAAGATTAGAGGGTTTATCCCTCATGCTGCCAGTAGCAGCCACCACAGGAACATTAGAGGCAACTCATATCTCAGGACAGATTGAGTGAATACTTTAAGAAGCCAGTCACAGCCTCACAGAAAGCTCTGAATCACACCTGGGGTGAAGCAATCATCCTCAACTCTTTTGCACATCCTTAGCATGTCTCTTCTCACCTCCAGGAGCCTAGGAAGCTGCTGTAATTCAGGGGGATGTTTCAGTACTATTTACAAACACACCTCCTTGTGCAGCATTGCGTTCTCAGCACAAATGCAAATATAGACTCTGCAGTATCTCACAGGCATAACATTCAGTGCTATGCAGATCATGTCTAGATGGTTTGGGAAGCTGCTTTCTTGTAACTGCTGAAATAAAGAAATCTGCCATTCCTCAAGGCATGATTTTTCCTGGCAAACCTCAGCCTTTGGTCATTCAGAATGTATCTTGTGGATTTATGCAGAGAGGGGAAACAAAAATAGCCAGTCTTTACTGGCTGAGCATACAGGCAGAGCCATGCAGCTGCATTAGTGTGGATCAAAGCCTGAACTAATATATATAAAGGGCTCTCATAAGGACTTACTATCTTGGGTATATATAAAACATATATATATCCGTGTTATATAGCCTCTGGCTTAGAGTGGGCTCGCACAAGAATGCAAAAATATAGACCGCAAGCTTCATGCTGCCAGGCTCTTCTAGGTCAGCAAGGAGAGCAAAGACAAATCTTTTAGCCACCCAAAAACAGAGAATGCAGCATAGGTACGATGAACCCTCAGGCAGGGTGAAATAGGCACATCAGTTGGTCCCACAATGGGTGCCGTTTGCCCTTCAGTGAAACAGAAAGAAGACTGAGATCCTTTAAAAAAATCACTTAGAGAGGTTTTATAAGAACCGGTTAATAGGGTTGTTCCTGCATTTCTCTGTGGTGGGTTACCCTTGGCTAAGAGCCAAACTCCTACCTAACCATTCAGAGTCCCCCCTCCACAGTGGTACAAGGGGAGAAAATAAGATGAGAAAGCTCATGGGTCAAGAGAAAGACAGGAAGATCAGTTACCAATTATCATCATACACAAAACAGGATTATATGGGGAAAATTGAATTAATTTGTTCACTATTAAAGTAGATTCCAATACTGAGAAACAAAGACAAAAATACACACCAGAAAAGAAATAAACACCAATCTGTGCCTTCAAAGTCAACTTAACTCCCTTGTGGTCTACTATGGCCCTTATTACAGCATGTTCAACAAACTGTATCTCATTGTTGCTCATTTCTCCAAGGAGCTTCATTTCTGTGAATGTGAGAACTCAGACCTTCACAATTCCAAGTTCATCACAGCAAGAGCAAAGCCAATCCAGTACAAGTCCAAATGGCAAAGCATTCCAAGATTTTTTTAATGTGGGTAAGGGATTATCCATGCAGGGAGCTTGGTGTGGCCTCAGATGGAATTGTATTAACATTTATATGCAACTGTTTTCCAGAGAAAAGAGCATAAAATTAAAGATGAAGGAAAACAGTCAATCGAGATCACTGTGTGACAGAGATACATGAAAATCTAACTCGACATAGGAATATAATGGTTGAGGGAGAATGTAGTGACTCCTGCTTGTAAGGAATAAATGTCAAGACAGTGGAAGAGTTGACTAATTTAGTATGATTCTGGCACAAGATCGATTTGATATATAATGTTCAGAAATAGACCTGGATTGGAAATTTACAAGGTGATTTGGGGTTGGACTAGGTGATCTCTTGAGGTCCCTTCCAACCCTTGGGATTCTGTGATTTCTAACAATCCAAGAATGGTGGTTTTGCTCAGGCAAGACTGATAAGGTTGGTCATGGATTGAAGAGAGAAGAAAAATTGCTTCTCTTGATACTATTAGACATTGTCTTCTTCCTCAGATCTCAGAGAGGATTTGTTAGATTGAATTTCTGCTGCTGCAGGAAGATAGGATAAGTGTTAGCAACCATGTCTCATACTTCTTGAAGAATCATGTCATAGCACCTCTAGGTTTCACACTGAGGGTGGGGAGGTTAGTGTTATTTATCAAGCATCAAATTATTCCAGTGGTTGTGTTAAAATTTACTTATTTTGGAATGGGTATCAGCAAACTTGAGGTTAATTTATGCCTGCAGCCATGACCTTGCGTAATTATTTTAGATGTCATTGTCAGCCAGTTTTTTAACCATCAATTTGGCTCTTAATTCTCAGCCATTTAAATGGAAGTGAGGCCCCAGAATTTTTTCATACTTAAATCCCTGATCAATAAACAAGACAAATAAGGCAAAAAACTGTGCTGCTGATCTTTGGCCTTTCTCTAGACTCAGTTGCTAGCTCCATGATTCACTGAAGGTACCTTAGTCTTGGTATGTGCTTGCACAGCACATTAGTCTGATGGGGACTCCTGTTGTTATGAGATAAATAACAGTAGGAGCTGGGAATACATAAGTAATTCACATGTGCCAGCAAATATTAAACCTCCAGCCTCTTCAATAAAAGAATACTTGCAAAAATACCTGTAAACCTCAGTAAGAAACCAAACAGAGGGGAAATAAAAATACAAGCACATTCATTTTTCCTGGATTCGTTACACTAAAGCAGATTTTGCTTATCTATTAATTTTACACACCTTATGCACTTTGGCTAGGTATTAACCGCACATTTGTACTATAAGAAAAGAGGTCAAGGATAGAAGTGTCCTGAATGGCAAATTGCTTCACTTTCAATTTACTCAAATAATGAAAGAATTAAAAGTAATAATGAAGCTACAATAAAGCAAGTAAATTTTATGTAATTAGACCCATTCATATAAATGGTTCTTAAATCCTTGCTTATTTAACTTTCTAAGTTTCCTCTATTGAATAATACATAGTCTATTGAATGATTTAACTTGGAACATAGAGCTGAATGTTACATATTAAAAATTGAGCGTATAGTAAGAAAAACAGTTGTGTTCCTTGCAGGTATACAGTTCTGGACTGTTGGCTTAGGGTTTCAGAGGGCAGAAGGAGGACATGGTCCCCAGGAGGGAAACACGGGGAAAATAAGGACAGAATGTAGCAAAGGAAGATTTTGGTGACTGGCAGGCTTTTTCTACCATTATAGTGAATCTACTTGATGTGTGTCATAAAAATAAGGCACATAAAAAAAAAAAATCACCTCTGCCACTCTACAGAATATTTTTCATGGAGCCATTCCTTTGGCAGCAAAAGGACTTGTAAAAGACCGATAAATCACATCAGCTATGCTGATTGCATGGTGTTAGAGTGCAGTGCAGTATTTCTCTTTCCTTTCATTATTTATTTCTCAGGAGAAAACAAAGAAAACAAGGTTCTTTTTATGGAGTATTATCCCTCAAAATGCAGAACTTCACAAAGTTGAAAGGATTCTAGTAAGACAGACTAAATAAAATCAATGCAATTACTTCGGTACAAAAATATTGACTATGTTCATGGACTAGTTCATAGAAGAGTTTGGGCTGGAAAGGACCATAAAATCAAGTTCTAACCCCCCTGCCATGGGGAGGGACACCTCACACTAAACCATGTCACCCAAGGTTCTGTCTAGCCTGGGCTTGAACACCACCAGGGATGGAGCATTCACAACTTCCTTTGGCAACCCATTCCAGTGCCTCACCACCCTCACAGGGAAGAACTTCTTCCTTATATCCAATCTCAACTTCCCTTAAGTTTTAACCCATTACCCCTTGTCCTATTACTACAGTCCCTAATGAAGAGTCCCTCCCCAGCATTTTTATAGGCCCCCTTCAGGTGCTGGGAAGCTGCTGTGTTCACCTCCTCTTACCCCCTGAGCAAGCAGCCACAGCAGCAGCACATTTGAGAGCACAGCATACCTTGAGCATTTCTGAACTACTCAGAACAGTCAAAAGAAACTGGGTGGCATAGAAGATATTACAAGCCAGGGAAATCTTACTGATGTGAACAGCT
This sequence comes from Neopsephotus bourkii, assembly GCF_033783945.1. Lineage (NCBI taxonomy): Eukaryota > Metazoa > Chordata > Aves > Psittaciformes > Psittacidae > Neopsephotus > Neopsephotus bourkii. The sequence continues at coordinate 7,957,667 of NW_026902112.1, forward strand.
AAAAGTGGTGGGTAGTTGAATATCAAACTTCTATCAGGATCTATCAGTGAGAAGTTTGGAGCCATGGTAAATCTCATGCTCCAATGTAATTTCAGTTGAAATTTCAGCTAGCTTTAGGACTAAGCACAGGCTAACTGGCTTAAAATTAACTGTACTAAATTCAGGTGTACTAAAAAGTACAAGTTTGTATTCTGGCCTTGACTTTCCCACCCTGGAATTACACTGCTTGCTTTGTATGAAACAAGTGTGGCCTGCAGTTATGTTAACAGTGAAAAATGATGGAAGTCTGCCTGGGCAATGCAAGAAATAGGGGCATTCATTCTTTTATCTGAACTAACTCTTCTTTGTTTCATAAACCTAATTACTATTCACAGTAGCTATGATTTTTATTGAATTATTTAGCAAGTTTCAGATGCTGGAAAAAGCTGAAACAACATTGTTATCATTCCCTTTATGAATCCATTACAAAGGAAGCATACAGCTCAATACATCAAGTTCTTCTTGTCCTTAATATTTATTTGAAGTTGAAATTGTATCAGAGAAATTTATTGTCCATCCATAAATATACATCCAACAACACACCTCTTATGTATTTCCTCTTTTTTATACTTTCCTAAAGAACATAGGTGTACTTGTACAGTGTTCAGTCTGTACCTGTCTTATATTAAATGCTGTATGAAAAGGAAATAAAACCCTGTCTTTCAAAACACACATGTAAACCAAGTGCAGCTTAAATTGTTATTTACTGTCCCACAGAATCCACACAATACCAAACACAAGGTGCACACTAGATTAGTTTTAAAGCAGAGCTCTCATTGACCATTGACATTTTCATAAAGACCCTGCATATAGAAATAAAGGCGGGTCAGCAAGATTAACTAGAGTAAATGAGACAATCCCTTAGATTTGGTTGCCAGGATATGAAGTTCTTAATTCCAACTGAAAGAGCAACAAGTATTCATAAGTCTCTTGAAATGTTTTGGTACAGACAGACATATGCTTATGCTGTACAGATCTATTTAGACTGCAGATTTTGTGCAGTAGGGTATAAAAACAATTGAGCCGTTTGTGATGGAGATGCCATTGCAGCAGTGAATATTAAATGGAAGAATCTTGAGGCTTACCTACAATATTCCCTAAAAGTAAGAAAGATGAATGTGTACTTTAAAACATTCAGTAGAAAACTTCAAGTTCATGCTGACTTCATTCAATTTTTACAACTTCTTGAAGAGGAAGATTTTCTTGACAGTAAACATATTTCTGTACAACAACACATTTAGACAAGTGTTTAATTTCAAGTACATACTTAATTCCCAGGGTTTGCAGAATCATGTTCAAACCTTCAGCTGAAAGCCTAAGGCATTATATCAAGTTTGCATGGCAAGGTTTTGGTAGTGACGGCTGCAGGGGTGACTTCTTGAGAAACTGCTACAAGCTTCCTCCACGTCCAACAGAGGCAATGCCAACCTGCTTCAAGAGGGATCTGCCACTGGCCAGTGGTGATGGTGGTAGCACCTCTGGGATAGACTTAAGAGAGAAAAACTGCACAGAAGCAATTGCAGGCAGAGAGAGAAGTGAGAATACATAAGAACATCTCTGCAGACACCGAGGTCAATGAAGAGAGAGGAGGCAGGAAGTGCTCCAGGCACTGAAGCAGAGATTCCCTTGCAGCCTGTGGTACAGACCATGGTGAGGCAGGCTGTGCCTCTGCGGCCCATAGAGCTCCATGGTGGAGCAGATTCTGCCTGCAGTCAGGGGAGGAACCCTCACCACAGCAGGGAGTGCCCAAAAGGAGGCTGCGATTCATAAGCCTTTCATGATGTTTTCTCCCTGTCCAGCTGAGGAAGAGATTGATAAAGCAGCTTTGGTGGACACCACAAGCATTTTTGCTTGTTATACCAGGTTCCCATCCTGTATCAGAGAAGTCATCCATTTATTACAGTATGTTTTATTTCCCTGGTATTGAAGTGTTCAAGGGATGACACACTTAAGGGGGAAAGTTGATCCATCTCACCTCATCTTTATCAGTCTTTTGGATGCCAAAGCACAAGACTTAAGATCCATGCCAAAATATTTACCACCCACATCACTGAATCTTTTGCTATCTACATAATAACCTTCTTAATCCTCTCTATCTCACTTTCAGTACTGTTCTCAGTAGTTTGCACATCTCAGTCACAAATTGCGTGGAAAAGAACATTTTTGTTAGCTGAATTTCAGCTTCCCACTATTTGATTTCATTGACTTTGGCCTAAATATTCAGATACAGGAAAGCAGAGAAGCTCTTGATCTACTTCCTCTAGATTTTTAATTTTTTTATGGTATGAAACTTCATAGCTTTGCTTCAGAGAAGATATCTCACAGCACTCTATTAGAGTCATCACCCTTATTTGCAGTCATTAGAGGTATGAAATATTCTTTCTGAGATCAGACATCGGTTCTGTAGACAGCAACCTCCAGCCCAATCCTTATATATCACAATGTGTTTACTTCTTTGCTGTTTAAAACTGCAGGTGATATAACCAGAACCAGCTGGGATTTTTGGTTCAATGAATTCTATTCTGAAGCAGTTAAAACTGTAAAAGTAGCCATATTTTTCTCCCCAGATAATGACGACCATCACAGTTTGGACAAAATGATTGTTTGAGATGCCTTTGAAGAAAGTAAACCTGATTATTTATATACATAGAAGAGTTTCTTTTTTATATTCTCAACAATGACTGATTCCAGTGGACATAAGAGGAAAACTGTTTTAAGAACCTCCTTAAAAAAGTTACCACAACTGAGTTCTACTTCTGTCTTTATAGACTCTCTCCGATACTCTTTATGCTTTCATAATCACATTATCTGGCTTTTGAAATATCTTTCCCTCAGTATGAAAGCCTGAGCTATGCAAAAATCAATGAATCTGCCACTCATCAGTGTACTGCTAAATGTGAATAATGGAATCCAGTGGAAAAAAATGAGTGACTTTTTCCCCCACACCCCCCATCTTTTCTAATCTCTGTCTCTCAGATTGTGTTTCAGACAATGCCTTTAGACAGCACTGTGCAGTTTTTGACAGCAGTCTTTGGAATTGAGAGAGAATTCTGTCTTTCAGGTGTGTGGGGCAGCTACACCATTCCCAACAGTTTCAGCCAGAGTATGTTAGTGTGTGGCCCTCTAAAATCTGGCCATTGAGCAGAGCCTTGAGCTACATGGTCTAGAATGAGGCAACCCTGTCCATGGCAGGGGGTTTGAACTGAATGATCTTAAGGTCCTTTCCAATCCAAACCATTCTATGGTTCTATGAAACAGTGTACAAAGAAGAGCTTCATTTTTGCTAACAGCTTGGTGGCATTGCTTCTGGGGAAAGAATACTTCAAAGGTGGAGATTTAACCCAGCATAGCAAGCTTGGCAGAGTCTGCAAGAGGAACAATCTTTAGAGACACCTGTGGAAAGAGAAAGGTAGGAAGCAAAGACTGACTGCCAGGGGCTGAGCACAACATTGGTCTTGACTTCTGTTTTTATTTCCTCTCTGCATAGTTCTAATTTTGTTGTTTATTTCAAGTATGAGGTTACTGACATAGCAACAGCCAGTGTGGATGCAATAGGGGTCCTTCCAGACATGAGAGTTAATTTGTGGAAGCAAAAGGAAACAATGAGAAACTGCTGAAAGCTAACCCTGTATCTCAATGCTGTAGTAACATTTGGAGGTGTTTCCTGGTAGGTAAGTGATACTGGTACTGGTATATGGAGTTTCCTTTCTATCTTAGAACTAATTTCTGAATAATTTGGTGAAGACATTTCAAGTGGTTACATCTGCCTCAAAAATCTTTCAGAGGTACCAAACACTCCACAGCAATTAGTTTAGTGATAGAATTTTGAGCCCAGGCATGATCTACTACTCCAGGGTAAGGTGGAAGATCCCATCAACAACCAAATAAAGAAACCATAAGGTGGGGTTTTTTTGTTAAATTTTTTGCACCTTTACTCATTTCAATTGCAATCTGATGGAAGACTCCAAGATGAACTGGGCCTTTGGTACATGCCAAAAAGCTCAGCAGCAGGGCACTAGCAATAAATCCCACCCAATGCTCAGCAGGAGTTATCCACATGGGAGACTATTAACCCTCCAACAGGGATGTAAGCCCATTAGAAAGTGATATTAAGAGGTAGGAGAGGGATAAATAGTTTCTGATGTAAGACACAGAGCTATACTATACAACTAAATATATAACTGCACAGAAACATACATTTCTCATCACAAAAAAAAAACCAAGGTAAACTAATTTTCAGATGGAAGAAAATGAAAATATAATATTTTGGTTTGCCTTTTTTTTTTCCATCAGCCTGATCAAATGGCAAATACAGCCCTATTGCAAATAGGGCCTACAAGGCAGACTGTTCTGAGACAGCTACACGGTACCCACTACTACGCTAAGCCTTCAGGCACTGCAGGAGAACAAAATTGATCATCATCCATATGGTCTTACTAAAAAGTAAATATTTTCTCATTTTTCTTATCTTGTCAGATAAAAATGTAATCAAACACACATACAAATTCACAGAATCCAAGTTAAAAGCCCTCAGAAGTTGCTAACATGGCATGTGGTGCTCTTTGAATGCTTAGGGCTGAGAAGCAATAAATTAACACAGACAACTAGAAGTCCTTGAGTATCAAATCTCATTGGGAATATAAAACATCAATAAAAAGTGAGATGAGGGGGAGGGCATAAAAAACTCCCTAAGGATCCTTCAAGAAAATATATTTCATCAACAGATATGAAAATAAAGATGCCACAATGAACACAACGAGGGATCCAAAGTGGAAGCTAGCAAAACCCACAGGATATTGTCTGAAGCAAACCACAGTAACCACATACCACAGTTATTAAAGCAGTAAATAAGCTTCCATTTACAGGCAGGTAAAGCAAAGGATTTAGAATAAGATGAAGGATACAAGATACTCTGAAGTAAGCAGTGAATAAGCCACCTTCCAGCCCTGGAAAGATGAACACATAGGAGGGAAATCTAGTTTTGTCCCTTTTCACCAGCATCTCATGTAGTTGCTTCTCTGCTCATATCACAGTAGAGTATGAAGCAACAAGCATCCTTCTTCATGCTCCCACTTCCACCATCAGTTATGATCACGATCCGTTTCCCTAATGTTATCAACTTCTTAGGTTACTTGGGCTATTAATTTGAACCTCTACTTCAGTGAGTACATTCAATCCCTAATACGTGTTTTACTGATATTTTCCAGTAAGAAAATGAGCACAAGTACAAATGTTTGAGACAATACTAACCTACAGCACTGGGTTTTCAAAAGTGTGTGACAGAGATGTAGGCTGGGGAATAAACAAAGACAAACATTTTAAGAGATTTTTAAATAGAAGTTTCAAATTTCCAAGTAGATTTGGGAGAGAATATGAATATAATCTTACTTTTTTAAATTCCCATTAAAAATTGAGGTTTCACAGTAACAAAAATGAAAGTTTTATCTTCTTACAACACTGCCACGGTATTTTTCCCATGCTGTTTTTTCCTCACTCTGGCTGCAAAAATATTCATCACTAACAGCTTCCCACAGTCTTTTCAGAACGATTCTGAAATTCTACCAAGAGTTAGATAGGAAGAAGAGCAAACTTTCAAGTATTTCTTACAGTAGATGAGAAGCAGCTGCATTTTCTGGAGCCTTGCACTGAGAGCACAAAACCAGGTCAACAGAAAGGTCAGTGAGAGCTATGTAGGAAAAGACCATCTTCAGCAGAGTGCCTTCAGTATACTCAGTTTCGCAAATACACCAGTATCAATGCCTATGCAGTTTGGCAACAGGGAGGTTTGTTAGTCTTCCCAGAGCAAACCTATATGGAATAGCAAGGGGAAAGGTGGAAGGGAAAGGTATGTAACTTAAATTCACCTGCTTCAGTTATCCAGAAATGTTCACCAGCTTGAGTATCTGGTTCATAAGCATTCAGCCACATACAAATGGAAGCCTGTAAATGCTTTCCTAAATATTTTTGCAGAGGACTGATTTTGCAGATACCGGGCATTCCTGCAGAGACATGACTAGTATCTCTGGATTTACCTTTGCTCAGCCAATTTACTCTACACAGACAACTGACTGCCTTTGTTCCATACAATCTTTGTGTATTCCTCACAAGTCAGTTGAGGTTTTCCTAACACCACTATCAATACAGCACAACACTAGTCAGAGATAAGAAAAACAAAGTGATTGTAAACATATCCCTTTTACAAAAATGTGATTGTCCTGATCATCTGAGAGACAAAAGCTGCTCTTTTAGAGTAGTGACAGAGCATTTAACACTGCCAACTGCAGATGAAATTGTTCAGTACAGATCAGGCCACGGCTAAATTGCAAAATGCCTTGTTCTAGCAGGGCTCTGCCTGTGGCAGCTTTGAATACAATCCAAGAGAGTTTGTGCCAGCCAATGCACATGGGCTGTAATAAAAAAAGCTATTAAACACTTCTTGAGTTGCAGTCTCAACCCTTGGCTCCATCTTAAAGGACGTAATACAGCAATAAGCAGTAACGTCTTGCCTGCAAATACCTTCAAGCAATCATAATGGGTCTTTCACGTAGGTATTTCAGCTAGCAGAGGAATGTTATTTGGGAAGATCATCTTGGCTTTCTGTCTGTAAATGAGATCGTTACAGGGAATTCTTTACAGCATCACCACCATCACTTTAAATTTTACTTTTTCTTCTCTAGCATGAAGTCTGGTTCCACTTGCTCTGAAAGAGAGGTTATCAAGGCATCTTAATTTTTCTGAGTTAGGGAACACCTCCACTGACTGATTTGCAGATCCTCACCCTACAGTTCATGTTCTCCATGACTTCGAGGTGATGCTGTAGAGGCTTCCATGTTTCTTTTCCTATCAAATGCTCCTCACAAATCTATTAACTGTTGATTTGAACAAGTAGGAAAAAATAGCTATTGTAAAAGGCTGTTTGATTAGATGGGAATTAAGGAGTTTGGGGTTTACTTTTTTTTAATTACAGACACTATATTTGACAACAGTTCATGAAAATTTCTGTTTTCAGCCTCCCTTTCAAAGTTATTTTGGGTAAAAAATAATAATAAAATACATTAAGAAATTGGTTTTCTCTATGCACTATTTTGCATTAATTTAATAGCATAACAACACAGGATCAACAGCACTAGAGTTTCTGTTGAATTTTGGCCAAGCTTCTCCTGAGAAGTTGACCTCCCTTCCCTCTCTTAATCACTATGGATTTAATCAATACTCTGCAACACAAGGTTAAATCTTGCAAGTTCTCAAACTTAAATGAAAACACCTAGGTTCTTACATTTAGGTTGCAAGGTGGCAGGTTCATTCCACACAAACTTTTTTATCTCTGCACATAGCTAAAACTCACACCTTGGCTCTCCTTACCTCACTGACTAGCAACAGCCTTTTCCCTGGCCTTGATGAATGCAGTCTTGCCATGCTCATTGTCGACTTGGCATGATGTTTTACAGGCCAATTTCCTAGCCTGCCACAGGGATATTTTATGTTTCAGTAACCCTTTACCCATCTTATGTTGCCAAAAGCAGTTTGAACATTAACCTTTCATCTCACTTTGTGCACTTTCCTCACTTCATCCCTCATTCAACATTAGCATGAATCACAGCTCACTAAAGTTTTCAAATGTTGTTTTCTCATTTGGCCCTGGTGTTCTGTCTTCAAGCAATCTTCCAGAAACATCCACTGTGCTATCTTACTACTCCCCTTCAAATACTTCCTTTGCCATGACACACTTCACAAGCATTACATGGTTTCTTAGAAAAAAGAGAGGACTTAGTGACACTCAAAGACTTGATATTTCACAGATATGATATGATACAAAAAAGGTGCAAAATTCTGCCATCTGCCCTTTGGGGAGGCTTGGGTTAAATAGCTGTTTTCATAGTTCATGCTTTGCTGATTACCTGTGAAATCTTTCCCTGCAAAGAAGACGTCTGTTTCACAGGATATATCAAAACATCTGAATTTCTTGATAAACAGAGTCATCTGGAGTAAGGTTGACTCTTTAGAGAATTCTCTTGTAGCATTTGGAAAACAAAAGATGGGAACAAAAGAGACTGACTGAATCCACAAATATAATGAATGATGTTGACAGCAGAGGGATCTGGTTTTAGTTCCAGGTACAACCAAAACCCTATTTTCCAAGCACACTGGTTCAGTCTAAACACTTGTAGGCATTCATCAGGACATCAGATGTCTGTCTCACTGCAGAAAGCTAATCAGATCTGTTGTTTCTGGTGAGGCAATAAATCCCAGATGCAGAATCCTAATTCCACACTTTCTCCTCTAAAGTTATTTTGAGCACTGGTCACTGGGAAATGAACATAACTGGCCTTTTTTGATATAAAAACATGATGGTTACTGTTGTAAAATAGTCCTTAGATGTCTAAGGGAGGAGATTAGGACAAATAAAACGGATGTTCTCCTCCTGGCATTTTCCAGAATAGCAAAGCTTGTGTTATCTTCAGTCAACACTTCCTACCATTTTACTCAAACATTGAATCAAACAAGGATGGAATTAAATCATACATTTTCACTTCTTCACCCACGAAATATACTTTCATACACAGAATCCTTCCAAGTACATCACTGAGAGCCAGACACCATCTACCCCACACCGAGTCTGTGCAATCAAGTCTCCATTGAAAACATAAATATAGAGCTGGCTGAGTGACTGATAAGCAAATTAGTTATTGAGCTAAGCCATGCAGGATAGGCTTGGCAAGTAAGAAAGAATTTGCTATCTTCTAAAAAAGCAAGGAAAAGAAAAATACAGAAAGGTCTCAGTTCAGGAATCACAGCTTCATACAATTCTATAAATACAGATGCAGAAGAAGTTTGCCTTTGATGCCATTGCCAGAAAAGGCAAGAAACAATATTCATTATTTTGGAAGAGAAAAACTACAGCATTTTTGCATAGAGGGTCTTCATTGTGCTTTCAAGGAGCTAAGACAAATCTCAAAATATTGGTCTTACTGGAAATGTATTTCATTTAAAAATGTTCAAGAGCCAGATTTCCAAGAAACCCAGTCCCGAGGCTGTAGCCTAAGCTTGAGATATGTGCTGGTCTCACCAGCTCTCATTGATTTTATCCTCTGAACTTTTGGCTCACTATCAAGGCTAATTATTTCTGAGACTGTTCCTGAAGTTGTGTTGAATATAGGGCTATACTTCATATACCACTAAGTTTGTAAACTATAAAGAATCAAGCAACACCTCCACCAAATACTTCTTGCAAACAGCTATGTCACTGATAGCAATTCTGTCCTCAATGAGCAAAGCAGGTAGGAAAGAGTAATTCAAATTTATTACAAGATTTGACACCTAGGTGGATAAGCACAGCTGACATATTGGTTTGTTTAGTATAGTAGACACCTCTGAGGTCAGAAGATAACATGATTCACTAGCTTCCTCTACATAAGTATCACCAGTCTCAACCACTTATCTGTCAATGTACCTTCTTTCTCTAGATGTAACTGCAGACAGAAGGAAGTTCAGGAGTACGAAGGTTATGAGAGTTTTACTGCCGTTTCATGTGTGTTTATCATTCCTCAAACAAAAGCATTTCTTTGCAGGTCTCCAGCAAACCCCAAATGAATCAGATAGCATTTTTAAGTTGGATCAGATAGAATATTTAAGTTGGAAGGGATCTACAAAAATCATATAGTCCAACTGAGTGACCAATTCAAGGCTGACTAAAAGTTAAATAATGTTGTTAAGAGCAATACATTGAAAATGACTGGCCCTAGAATTGAAGAAACTGATGTCCAGCTGCCAGCCACATGTAGTCTCATTTGATACAACCCTTTGAGCTTTGCCCTACAGCCCAGCACATCCAGTATGAACCCACTCATGCCACAGCTGGACAACTTTCCAGAAGGATTCTATGACAGACAGTATCAAAAGCCTTAGTAAAATCCAGAAAACTACACCCATGAGGCAGGTGACCCTGTCATAGAAAGATATGACAGGACTTTCCTTTTGTGAACCCATGTTGACTGTGCCTGATGACTGTATTATTCTCTACTTGCCTTTCATAGTACCCAGTAATCTTCTCCACAATTTTTCCAGGATCTGAAGTTAGACGAACAAGGCCATAGTTCTCTAGGTCTTCCCTCACATCCTGTTTGTAGATTTGAATAACATTGGCTAGCTTCCTGTCACCAGGGATCTCCCTAAACACCTAAAACCTTTGGTAGATGATCAAGAGGGATCCTACCATAACATTTACTAGCTCCTTTAGAATTCTGGGATTAATCCCATCAGGACCCATGGACTTGCAGTTTCAAATTTGCAAGTGTTCCCACACTTGTGGTCCTCTGATTCAGGGGACTGAGCAGCCCAATAAGGAACAGCAGGAAAATGGTGTGCTAAATTTTCAGTTTGCTTTCACTGGTCTCTTGAGCGTATCACCTTTCACAGTCATCCTGAACAAAAAAAGACCTCACTCAGGAAGTTTCATCCTTATAAAGCCAGCAAGAGGCAATAGCAGAGCTCTCAAGAGAGCAAAAGCAAAGCAGCTATTTACATCTGAGTGAAACTATTTGTGAACTCCTAAGAACTGCCATAATATTCCAAAACCTTTGAAATAAAATGTAGAAAAACTTTGGAGATTCTTGTTTTGCTTCAACACATCTGACTATTTGATTTTTTCCTTGAGGTCTCACCTAGGTAATAATCTCTTCCACTGGAATCAGGTTCCTCAGGCAATAAAAGCCATGAAGCTGATCAGATCTTCGCAATACGCCCTTCTCACTCATAATGCTTCTTGGTCTGGTTTGTGTTGCCTTTTTCTTCTTCCTTAATGTTCTATATGTGTCAGAATAGTTTGTAGTTGGCCTGGTTTGTGTTGCCTTTTTCTTTTTCCTTAATATTCTATATGTGTCAGAATAGTTTGTACATTCACAGTTAAATGTATGTGGGAAGTTAGCACAGACCTGTAACTGTGCTCAGGAACTGTCAAATTAGTAAAACTTGACAGAAAGGTACAATTCCTTCTCTGATCCTAGAAAAAAAATATAAAAAACCAATCTGCTAGTGCCACATTCATTATTAATGAAGAATTTTTATCCTGTCTTCCTTGGGATCTTTGGCCATGTGGGACACTATGGGAAGGGAAAAGTCAAAGCTTTGTCTATCCTTGCTCTCCTAGCATGCATCTGAGTGGTACTGGAGCTGCTTCTGTGCTCTCTTTGAAATGAAAAGATGTTTCTTCTTACACCTTTCTATTTTCAAAAGTAACCCAATGGAGAGAGCTAAGTGAACTGCTCTCTTTGTCCCCATCAGCCTGGCCATCATCTGGCCTTTGATTCCAAGAAACTAGGCAGGGGGCACAGCATCAATAGACATTTTGTATTTTGTAATATGTCACTTCCTACCCTTCAAGTACATAACTCCTGAAAGGTGCTAAAGTATTGATTTAAAACCTACAATTTTAAGTATTTTTCTTTCCACAAAACAACCCTCCTGGTTTGTTACAATCCAGGCTTTTTTAGGCTTCAGTTAGGAAACATGTTCCTTTCCTTTGTGCAAAGAATTGTGGGTTTGGGGTACATGGTTTTGGTTTGTTGGGGTTGAGGGAAGTAGGTTTGGGGATTTTGGCTTGTGGGTTTATTTGGTGGGAGGGTATTGAATCAGGGCTGAAGAGGAGCATTAGGCACCACAGAGTCAAAATGAGTAATTTGGAGCACACAAGCCTGCATGGTGTCAAAGTGAGATGGGGCAAGTTCAGCTTAATTGACTGAGGAGGCATAGCAACCGGTTGTGACTCAGGAAGTCTCTGAAGGTGAAAATAGTACAAGGCTGAGAGAGATACCGCAGAAAAACACATCACAACACTACTCACCCCTTTGTACTTCTCCCTGGATATCCACTTCAAATCCAGAGCCAGCAAAACCTCTGGTCTTGCACAGTCTGGTTATGAGAGTCTAGCAAATGGTTGATGTTTCAACATATGGAAAGGAAAACAGATGTTAAATGCTATCCAGCATCTACTGAAAAATATTGGTTTTGAATAAGCCCTTCCCAAAACAGGGTTGAACACTGAAGATGTATCTTCTCTGAACTTTCTCTTGAGTCAGCTGGTAGCAAGAACCCCTTTGGAATACAGGGACTCTGATCCTCTAGGACTTTGGCCAGAGAGATGGTAAACAATCCTTGCATTGTCAAAGGTAAGCAGATTGTACAGTGCATTGTTGGGTCAATGCCAGAGCACACACTCCTTCAAGCCAAAATTGCCCCCTGTGAAACAGTCTTTGTAATAGCTCCAAAATAAAACTTCCCATGCCCAGGAAAACACAAATCCTAATATCTTCCACCAGCTGCTGTTCACATTTCTCTTCATTTCACAGTCAAGTAAATCTGTCTTACAGGATGAGCTTTCCAGAGGAGCAGAATTAAAGTCAGGATCTGGACAGTTAGGTTTATAAATTAGAGAAAGTCAGACCAAACATACACTCAGTTTTCTGTGTCAGAGAAAGGTGATTAAGTATTGAAACAATAAATTTAGGTATATTTGTCATTAAATGCAGAAATTCTATCAACTGATGGATGTCTTTTCCTAAAATAACAGAAATTATTGACCAAGGCTTGGAAGTTTTTTGGCTTACTTAACAGTGATGGCTAGACAAGAACATACCAGTTCTATCTGATTGGAAACTCTGTGTTACTGGGGAAATTATGTATCTGTCTCTTCATTATGAAGAGGCAATAAAGTCTTTAATAATGTACTGGGCTTGGCTGGCAGAGTTCACTTCCTTAGCAGCTTGTTGGTGCTGGGTTTTAGATTCCTAACCAATACTGCTAACACATTAACGTTTTACCTATTGTTGAGCAGTGTTCGCTCAGTGCCTTCTCTGCTTCCTGATCTAACACCCTCCTCCCCAGTAATAGTTTGAGGGGATACACAATTAGCTGGGGGGGGGGGGAGGGTGTGGCATGTGAAAGAAGGCAGATGACCCTAATTAACCAAGGAGATATTCCATGTCATAAAGTGCTGTATTTAACAACAAGGAAAAAGAGGGGGATGGTTATGTTAGCTGTTTTTTGCTCAAGAAGCAGATAGGCATTGATCAGTCAATGGGAGATGATAAGTCAATTGTTTGTTTTCTTTGCCTTCTTCCACTTACCCATCACTATTTAAACTTTTTAAATTAATTATTCTTTTCAGTTTTTATCTCAACCCACAAGTTTTCTTGCTTTTACTCTTCCTTTCTCCTCCCTCCTCCTAGTGGGAGGGTGGAAGTGAGCAAATAGCTGTGTGGTGCTTAGCTGTTTGCAAGGGTTAGCCCACAACAAAGGGAATGAGTATTAGATTCACACGAAGAGTACATTGTGTAAAACTGTAGGAAAGTCTGAGGCTTATAACTTACCTAAAATAGGCAGTAATCTTGAATTTTCTACTATAAGCCTGTGAAAATTACAGAAACGTTTGTTTTTAATTCCAAGATCTCAGAAATCTTAGTATCTATCAACAGATATCCACAGCCAAGACTATTGCACAAAAGGCTACTAGATGTAGGTGGATCCATTTTCACAGGAAGAAACAACCACCTCTGAGTAACAGGCTCAGAGCACTAAAAAGTGTGATGGATATGATGCAAATCACCTTTTCCCTGTTGAATAGAGTTAGGTTAATCCATGCTGAAGCAGTCAGGCAGTTGGTATAGCTGATCCTTGTCGATTCCTTCCAACTGGAACTGTTCTATCACTGAAGACAGTGAGGACTGAAGACCACAGCTCAAGAACATGTGTAGCAGCAGAAATCCATGAGAAAGGGTGATGGCTAGAGAGAGGGAGATTCTGCCTTAACTTAGACTAATTTGGACTGCAACTTTCTACCAGGTGGCTTTTCCTACATAAGTAACTGGAAAATTTAAACAAGCCCCTCACACAGACAAGTATAGGGAGAGAGGGACTTGGAGAGCTTAACCAGGGCCATGAAGTTGGAGCAAGTCAATGAAAAGCCAGTTCAGAGGGAAAGAGCCATGAAAGTAATTTGATTTGTGTTTGATTTTGGCTACTTCCTACTGAGCAGGAAAAACAATGTAAATATAAATTTATTAGAGAGCAGTGTAGGGGAAGGGACTGGGGGTGGTGGAGCAGGACATGAGCCACTGTGTTGGAAGAAGGCCAATGGCATCTGGGGTGTATTAGAAGGGGGGTGGTGTAGGTGGGTCTCTACTCGGCCTGGTGAGCTATTGAATTGTGTCCAGTTAGTTAAAAAACAGGCTGTGGAGAGAGTCCAGCGCAGGGCATAAGATGATTAAGGGAGTGGGCATTCCTTATGAGGAAAGACTAGGGAGCTGGGTCTCTACAGTTTGGAGAAGAGGAGATTGAGGGGTGACCTTATTAGTGTATATAAATATATAAAGGGGAGTGTCACGAGGATGGAGCCAGGCTCTTCTCAGTGGCAAACAATGAAAGGACAAGGGGTAATGGTACAAATTGGAGCACAAGAGGTTCCACTTAAACCTGAGAAGAAACTTCTTCTCAGTGAGGGTGACGGAACACTGGAACAGGCTGCCCAGGGAGGTTGTGGAATCTCTTCTTTGGAATCAAGACCCGCCTGGACACGTTCCTGTGTAACCTTATCTAGGTGTTCCTGCTCCGGCAGGGGGATTGGACTAGATGATCTTTTGAGGTCCCTTCCAATCTCTAACCTACTGTGATACTGTGATACTGTGATAAATTAACATCAAACTAATGTGATTTAAACCTTGGCCTCCAACGAGTGCTTGGGTGGAACAACGAGATGGTAAAACTTACTTTGTAAACTAAAGGATTAAGAGGTCCAGGGAGATCATTAAGTTAAGCCACGTGTAACTTAATGCTCTGTGTCAGTCCAGGGAACTTGCTCTGTGGTGTCCCTAAGCAGAAGAAAACCAGATCAGGAAAGTCAGAACAGCTGGAGTAAGGCAAGTAAACTGCAAGAACATACACAGTTGTAGGCTAAAAAGGAACGGAAAAAAACATTCATTATTTGAACAAATATTCCAGAAAGAAAAGTGTGTGTCAGACCAAGACAAAACTCAAAAAAGAAGCCTAAGAGCTTTTTGACAGCAGGCCTTTCATGCAGACCTTGCAGAAAGAACTCATCACTCCAAATGAAAAATATCAGTCAGCAAAAGATAAATGACTTTTAGGAGATAGGACAGACTCTGATAAAGAAAAGACATGAGATGATGGGAAGGAGGGTTTCATTTTCTCATGGAATACAGAGTGGTCGTGGGAAGTGTAGGATGCTACAGGACTCTGTTGAGAGAGCCTAGTTCTAAACAGACAAAGCCCAGTCTGAACATGAGTAAAGATGATGAGAGCCTATGAGCTCCTTCAGTGTTACTAGTAGAGCCCTAACGCAATGCTTGTATGGAAGAGGCAGCTGAGTTGCTTAAATGTAGCACAGCTTCCTATTTCCTGTGTCCCTAATTATCCTCTCAAACACTTCACTACTGGAGCTTGCAGACTGATAAAAACTACACAGTCATGAGATAAAGTGGGAGCACTGGGGGTGTGAAAAGCAAGTGCAGGAGGGCAGGACACAGTTCTCCACCATCCTCATCACACCAGGAACTCGAAGTTAAATACAAAATGAGGCAAGCATTGCAAATGTTATTACAATGGATAGGAAAGTATGGACCCCTTGATGCCCTAACAGTCCTAGCTTAGCCATAAATAGCCTCAACTTTGTGTTGAGTGCATTGTCCCATTCAACTCCATCTGCCCATTTTTATCCTTGCCAGCTAGATAGGAAGCTCGTTGACACAAGTATATGTTTAGTCACTTTTAAAAAGGATTTCTGTGTCTAGAAGGTTATCTTGGTAAGTCTGTTAATACTCACTACCTTTTCTTACAGGCCTTGCATTACTTAAATCCTTAGTCAGACTACAATACTAATTCATAACTCTATATAAAGGATTTTTCAACTCTTGAGAGAAGTTTCCTTAGTAAAATCAGAAAAATGAACAGCCTTATTGTAATGGTCACTCTTAGAAAAAAATCATTTAGGGTGGAAAAGACCTTTAAGATCAGAGTCCACCATAGCACTGCCAAGTCCAACACTAATCCATGTCCCTAATGTCTTCACAAATGATTACAATTCCTATCTATGAAGCGGTAAACCATTATTCTTTGCCCTGACACTAGAAATTTGGGTTTCATTTATGTTGCTTCATGTCCAGTTTCTGGATGGGGGAAGAAATACATACACCATTAGAAATCAAACCCCTAAAGCTGAGTTTGAACAGGCCCTTTGGCGGTGGTTTTAGCTCCAAGTATTTAGCTCCAAGTACTTACTCTTAATGTGAACGCTTTCATATCTCTTTCTGTTGTTATTACCTGGCTGAGTTTCAGGAGTGGAGCAACCACTTAGCAAATGAGATATTTCTAAATAGAAAGACAGAGGGGAACAAGAAATTTGTTATCAGAGACAGCCCTGCATTGCCTTGGTGATTAAAAAACTAATGACCCCATAGCTGGAGCCAAAAGTCTTTATTGTCCTCTCCTGCTATAAATCAGCCAAGCCGAATTCAGTCCAACTAATTATGATGTCTACAACCTACAGCAAAGCATGCCTTATGAAATTGCTGGTAAGAAGGGGTAATCAGTCACTGTTTGGAGCCTCACATTGGAGCTTGGAGATGGACTTTGCAACTGTGTCAAACTATGAACGTATAGATCTGCGCCATCACACAGGTCCTGGATAAAGTCTGGTGTCATTATGGAAGCATTAGAAAGAAGCATTAGGTTTAACAGGGGATGTGAGCTGCAAAATGATGCTAGGAATGCAGACAGTAAAAAGCAGAAGAACCAGAAGAATCTTTGCTGAGACTGTGTTAGTCACTTAAGCCTTCCCTCCTGAATTGTTCACTCTTTAACAAGATTTCTAACTATAGGTATCACTCAACCAGTTTCTTCTCAGCCATCTATTTAGCCATTCTGCAATGCTGCTAGCATCTTCCATTTAACTACATGTGAGAACTGAAACCACCCTCCACCAAACATGCATCAGCCAAAAAAAAAAACATTTCAAAGGTTCCCCCACTTCTGAGAAAGCCCAGATAGCTCTGCTTCAGCACTTCTGATATGAAATTTTGCCCACAGATCTTCCTTGAAATGGATATCAGACATTGACTTTGTAGGGGTGGCTTTCAGACAGGAATGTTTTTTTCCATTTTCACTATACACTGCAATTCCTGCTATGGAAGTGAATTTTTCCATTAAAGTACTTCATAATTCCTTTCAACAGACATACATCTATCCATCAAAATGAGAATCTTCACATCTTTCTGAAAACCAACCTCTCACTCCCACAAATAAAGTATTGCCAAAGCCAAATCCCAGTATTTCCCCTCAGGGCCTTTACTTTTCAGTATTATTGGGGTTTTTAAATCAAATTTATAGGTGCCAATTGTAGCAGCTTTGTCAAAATACCTTCAAGAGGGAAAGGGGAGATGTGCAGAAAAAGTAAATCTTGGCTATCAACACCACTCCTTCAACCCATTCCTGTAAGATCTTCTTGCTATCTCATAGCACTCTCTAGAGAAATACCTCCTGAGAAAATGGACTTCAGTGAGTTCAGAAAAGCATTACTGGGTGGGAAACAAATTTTGTAGTGACTTACACAGTGGTACCAAATGTGCCAATCTGGAGTCTAATGAGCTGCTGCGAAAGTCCCCTAAAGACTGTACTGGCCAGTGTCCAGAGCTCCAATTTTAGGGAAAACCACCATGTCTCGCTCATACCCTTGACCTCAACTTCAGCCTAGAGATGTGGGCGAGAGCAATCTCTGCTTTTTTCACACCACAAACTCAAGGAGTGGTGCAACTGTCACCTCTTAGTGCTCACTTGAATATGCAAGCAATTCACCATGCATACTCACCCTCCATCAGAGGTTCAGAGTGACCCAGAGAAAGAAATAAGCTGCACATTAATTAAATCCACATCTGCTACAGCAAGTATTGCTGCTGATAGCACTGCAGAGAAATTATATAAGAGGACCCCAGGCCATTAGAGAGAAATTCACTTGATTTCCTTCCTGTGCTGCTGACTTAGAGCTGTCTCCCCTGCTCTTGATCTCTATCTCTTTGGCTTGACCTCTTGACCCCATCACTTCAGGCTTTTTGATGGGCTCATTTTCAGCTGAGTTCTCTCCTCCTTATTCTTTGCCTGCCATATTCATACCTGTCTCCCAAGTACAGCGAAAACATACTTTGAAACCATGACTCCCTCTCCATGCATCCAGACTTTGATGGCCTTAATACTCTATTTCATTGGGTGAGATGTGGTAGTACCTAAAACCAGAGCCATGACATGGACTGAAACGTTAACCACGATTATTCACAGGTTGTAGTTGTTAACACACACTCCTGGTGTAATTAGAATGTCAATTAGTAGCCTTTCAGGCACACTTAGAAAAAGCAATTGCCAGGGACAATTCCCTGAGTCAATGTGGGATGAGGGAAGGGGAGGAGGAGTTTAGTCTTGATACAAACGATCCCTCACTATTTGACCTCTGTGTTTTATTTAGCAGTGCAGCAGCACCCTAGTTTCGTCTATTTCCGTTGAAAACTATCTTGATATCTTTACATTGGATCCATTAGCTTCTGGATGTGATCTTATTCATCTGTTGTGACAAAGTATCTTCCTTTTCTTCCACTGTTACATGAGTTCTCATTTAGTTGTTCTATGTTGTAACTCCCCTATCTTCTTCATCAGATCACCACTGGTCATATCTCCCCAGGACCAGTCCTCAGTTCACCCCTTTTGCAAACATGGTCTTTCCTTTAATGACAAACACTCACTCAGCATTTGTGTCTGTCTCCCAAACCTGGCAATTCTCGTAAGCTCAACAGGCCTCTGCCCAATTTTGTGTTCGCATCTCCATGCAGGCCATCCAGCAGCCAACAAAAGGTTCACTTAACCTTCATATCTGGCTAATCCATTTCCAACATTGTGCAGCAAGAACAGAGAACCCAGTACAATTTTCAGTAGGATTTTCCAACAAGATGGTCTAAATTAATTAAAATAATCAGGCCTCTCAACTGTTTCCTCCATCCTTCTCTCATCATCAGCTGACATCTTCATCTATGATATTTATTGCAGCTCAGACAGGAACTGGATACAGCAGCTGATTAGGATCAAAGACAGCTCAATGCATGAAATTAATGTTGGTACCTTAATGGCCTTTTCCTCCCTTAAAGATATCTGTTAACTAACCACCCTTTTTCTCCCACAGCCAAAGTGCAACATCCTCTCTGTTGCTTTCTATGAGGCATAAATTCTTTTATTTCTTTTTTTTGCAGCATCTAGCAACTTGGCTCATGCACCTCAAGCCTTTGACCAACTTTTCTCCATCACCACAGCAGCCTTTGGTTCTTTGCGAGGTCTTCGTTCTATTATATTTGGACTGATCATTTAGGAAATGAAACATCTCTCCTGCCTAAAGCTCAATATTTGTCACCCACAGTCTTTAATAACTTTTACTGCCTGCATCACCTTTTTATCTCCTCCTTCCCACAACTTTCTTCCACAGAACAGAGCCTGCTTTTCTTTCTTCACGGCTCTTTCCTGAATCACTCATCATATTCCACACCCATTTGATAAATGTTGTTATATTATAATCCGAACCTGATTTGATTGAAAATCAAATGCAATCACACAGCAGACTTGATGATTTTGTGTCATAGGAGGCCCCTGTTTATTTTAAAGTCAATACATGTTTACATTTCTAAACAAACACCCTGAAACTCACAGTATTTTGTCCTTCAGAGGTGTCTCATTTGCACTATCAGAAAACTCATAGAAGCATTTTCTATGTTCTTTTCAAAATGAAAAGACAGGATTATATTTTTCCTGTATTGCTCATTATATCTCGTAAGCTGTAAACCCTGACTTTTCATGTTATGTTCTTGCTTGGTTTTATTTCATATTATACCAGCATTGATTTGACACTGCAGTGATTATTGGGTGAAGCTATGGAGTGATTAAGATAAAGATAATTAATTGGAAAGTGCTTAATGATGCTGGATGTATTAAGTGACTCGAAAGTAAGGCACCTCCTAGTGTTGTTTCACAAACTGAGGTATAGTAGGCAGAACGCAGACTAATACTCTCACATCATCTCAGAGTGCTTATATAATTTTAATTCTTCCGAGCACTGCTCTAGTTCTTCATGGAAGTGAAAGGTTCTTCTATGATAAATTCACCATTAAGTTTATATCCTGCTATTAATTAATTATATTCAAAAAGTAATTAAATAAGGTGTTAGCTATATTGCCACTGGTAACTACGAAGGTGTGTTAGCCTTGGTACTATAGCCATTCGAGTTTCCTGTGTATGTATCTCCAACAAAGGGGCATACAATAATGCATAGGATACTTCAATTCTAATACACAAATATAAGTCTCAATTTCAGAGAAGGCAAGAAATTATTCTATCAAAAATCAACTTCTCAACCATCACAAATCCTCTGCTCTTCTGTCCACATTTACTTTACCTTAGACATCCTACCTTTGAGGCAATATCCACAATAATAGCAACAAAACATGACCCCTTTTGCTTTTTATGCAGCAGTCATTATAATGGCTATGTGCTCAAAACCAAAAAGCTATGGTCCCAGGCCACTTTAGAGAGTTCAGCTAAAAAAGAACACAGTTCAATGCATTACAGTTTCATTTCTGGGAACTGTAGGAACTGTTTGTACCAAACCTAAGTGTTAAAATATCTTAACAAGACACTGGAGGATACAACACAGATTGGAGCATATAAGTGGACTGCAACTACAGCACATCTACTTGAACCTCTGCAAACTGCAACAGAGGAATCACCCTTTGAAAGTGCCAGTAAATCTGCATGCATGCAGCACATGATACCATCTGACCAGTGTGGTCTTTTCTTAGTCTTTGAGACACTCTATTCATCTCCTAAAAATACAGTTATTCCCCAGGTTTTATACCTATTTTCAGTCTTTGTGGATGACAGTGGTGCAGTAACATCTTCAGCAAGGACAACCTGACAGGCACACACCCACAGCCATTCTAATTTGGGTGTCATGGAAAGCTGCATCAAATACTGTGTCTATTTTAAGGATGCATAATTCCCCCCACCCCTCCTAGATGCATTCCTTCATCATGCCCTTGTTCCTGCTGTGATCCAGTCTTTCAATAGTCATATGGCACAACTCAGTGAAGTCTCCCTAATGCTGTGCTGCTTCTCACTCCAGAGTCAGTGCTGCTTGACATGAGGATTTAAGGGTTGCTTAAAACTTCACAATAAGTAAAGAGATAAATACATAAAAAGCATCAAGTATCCCTGGTCTCCAACGAGTAAACCTGTTCCTCAGATATTGGTTTAGGAAACACTTGGGAATAAGCACAGTTAGCCTGTAATGCTGCAGAAAGGCTGACAGTAATGCAGTTGGACATTCCCTTTGAACAAACTTGGCTGCTGGCATGTATTCCGATCTGAGACAGTTCCAAGAGGACAGCTCAGACAAAATGCCTTGAAATTCAGTGCCCGTGGCCCTGCCCTTGCCATGCTGCAGTGTGTAGCAGAAAATGGCGACAGTTCAAATGGCTGGCTGGCAGATGAATTCACAATACATTAATATTTTGTTAGAATCCTGCCAACTGTGTCTCTGGTCTCAGTGGGAACCGATCAACTGCTTCAGCTACATTTGGATGGGACAGCTGCTTCATCAAAATACCCCATCTGTGGATGGTTTTGCACAGTGCACAACATAATAATAGCCTCTTTCACTTCTTTCCAAATGAATTTTTCGTGCTGGAAAAGTCTAGTTTGATCTGCATTTGTTCAGTCCACAAGAAAATAATACAATTTTCTCAACATCCAACACAGAGATCATAAACTTTATTTGTAAACCTTATGGCAGCATCACCAAGACCCAGCTCATGCCTTCATTCTGCCTCCAGAAGTATGTAGGGATTTAC
The DNA here is from genome assembly GCF_033783945.1 of Neopsephotus bourkii. Taxonomy (NCBI): domain Eukaryota; kingdom Metazoa; phylum Chordata; class Aves; order Psittaciformes; family Psittacidae; genus Neopsephotus; species Neopsephotus bourkii. The sequence continues at coordinate 7,979,647 of NW_026902112.1, forward strand.
ACATTTGAAGGTACTAGTCCAGCCACCATTGTGCACCCTGGCAAAAGCAGCAATGCAGCCCCTGAAGGTTGAATTATCTCACCTTGATTAGTTTCATAAGTCTCTAGCTGTGAAAAGACTCCTGCTTCCCTGAAGGAAGCTCCTGACATTTCCTCAGATACATGTGGAATCACACACAGGAAAATCAGCTAGAGCCTTCAGTGAGAAAGTGCTTCCTTCTGACCCCCCTGGAAAAGTAATGCAACCTGGATATACATTAACTCATTGGATCTCTTCTTTGTTATGTAGAAACTACTTCCCATTCCACAAGTCTGGATCCTCCGCTCCTGTTAAGACCTTGTTGACTCAGGACAAAGATGAGCAAGATCTGAATTTTAGCCCAACATGGCAGCACTAATCCTCTTTGAAAACCAACCAGACCGGTGCAAAGCCGCAAAACTTGGTGTTCAACTCTGACATGCAGACATAGCATTACAGATAATGAAACATCTGTTTCCCACTGTGCAAATGGTGTTCCTTGGCCTGCCGTTGGTTGCTCTGGAGCAGATACAAGCTGCTCTCTGGAAACCAAGCATCCCACTGTTACAGCTCTGTAGCATCCTCTTCTCCCTCTAACTCATGCTGCACCAGACATAGTTTTCTAGATTTAAAACAGCCAGAGGAATAGTCAAGAATCAGGTAGTAAGCTACTGCTCACATTAGGGTTCAGGGATCAGAAGTGAAGTTAAAGGAAAGTCAAGATTATGAAAAGAAACAAAATGAAGAAGAAAGATCAGGGTGTGATTGGGCTGCTACTTTACCAGGCACCTTGCACTGTGAGACCCTTCCTACCTAATGCATGTTAAACTGAAAACAGAGGAAGAGGAAGGATTCACATACTCAGAGAATGGCCTTCAAACGGAGACAATTTCTGCTTGGTTTTTATACAGTATAATTTCAGAGAACAAATCAGATCTCATCTTAGACAATCAATAAAATAACAGAACATAAATCTAAGTCAGCAAAGCAGGAATGATTTATGCACACAGCTATCAGATCTATAGTATTTACTCCAAGTGTCAGTCAAAGAGCTTCTTAGCTTGCTGTCAAGAAAGTACAGGAGAAAGGAGCGAGTTGGACATTCCCTTTTCAATTGGAATCTAATCCTGAACCCTGTAAGGTCTGATCTCAAACAGAGAAATGAACAGAACTCAAATGGATCAGAGTATTATAGATACATCCCCAAATCAGCCTGCTGGCAGATCAAGAAATTGATCATAAGAATGGACCATAAAGAAGCCTATGCACACAAAATGATTAAGCAAATTAAACTTCACTCACCAGATATTGTCTTCTCCACCTCCAGTAGTAGTAGGCTATAAATCTGCCCATAACCAATTCATAAATACTTCACTGTAAAACCTGATAAGCCTGGAGATACCTCTGGTAGAGAGAGGCTTATCCATTATAATTTAAAGTGCTCAGTTATTCCTTATTTCCTGATAGTTCTGATTGCTTTTGACTGAAGGATTTGGCTGTTTGTGAACCAAGACCCAGTTTGGTGCAAACAACTGCAAAACCCTGCTTCTGCTTTACTGACAGAACTGCTATTGGGAGGTGGTGGTGAACATGTTCATGCACATGGTGAGAGCACCCAAGAGTTAAAACCATGAAAGACCAGAAAAGTGAAAACAAAGACAGAAACTTAATAGCAAAGATTTATTTGTTAGCAGTTCCAGCATTCAAGAGCTAAAAATATTGACACAGAAAAGGTGTAAGACCCTAATTAAGAAGACAGGCAATCAGCAGTCAGTAGCTCAGCAGCATCAGGGATCAGCGTGTTCCGTGGAGCAATGGATATGAGTCCTTCCCGGTCTGATTGATGAGAACCTTGCCAACAGAAACACTGTGATGAGCATCTTAATGCTTAACCTGCTAGCTCATTAAACTTAGATATCTACTGTGAGTATTAGCCAAGAAAGAATTGCTGTGTACTCTTTACGGTGCCTAAATCCTGCTCAGGAAGTCTCTGTGCACACACTGAAGTTGAGTCAAGTATGCTAGAGAGTTATAGTCCATCCAGCATTGTCCACATAACCAAGTTTTTGTAGTAGGCTAAGAAGTCTTCTCCTCTCTGCCTTCTCCCACTTGCCGTCGCCCTTTTCTATGCTCTAACCAAGAGGCAGGCTAAACAAAACTCTGGCTCTGAAACAAGCCAAAAGGAGGAATGTGTCAAAGCAGCAATCAATTCTGAACCACTGCTTCAGTATTTCTTCCACCCATCACGACTCATACTACTGTGCTGGTATGGTTTAAAAGGGGGCAGATATTCCCTTAGCCCAAAGGATCATTGAGCAGTAAATAACATTGCTTGGTTCTGGTGCAACTCAACACCCTCAAGCACTTTGAGAAATCAAATCTAAATGATTTGTTGCTGCATCTTTCAAAAATCTGAGGAAAAAGAAAAAGCCCACAAATCAGTTTCAGAAAACCAATCACTATGATGAAAACTGAAAAAAATATATAGCAACACCTAGAAATCTCAGAGTGAGGAAAACATCTAAGAAGCACATACCTAAAAGGTGCTGAGATGTTAAACGGTTCAAACACTTCTGAAACATCAGTAGTATTGAGACTTAGTTACCAAAAATTATAAAAAGCACAAACCATGTTTCTTTTTATACTGAAATAAAAGCACTGAAGCCCAGTCTAAAGAAAAAAAAAAAATCTTTTAAAATCAAGATTTACAGATTGCCACCTGGCTTTTAATTTATCTATATTCTCCAATCAACATGCTGCATCACTGGAAGAGCAGAACATTAAAAGCACAAAACAACGTCATCTCCTACTACAGAATAAATTGTGAAGTAAAAAAATCAAAGCAGTTGTTAAAAATGACTTAGCCTTGGCTGAGTTCATTATACGGATAGAAAATATTTATTGCCTCACACAGTTCCTACAGAGGGATAGTATCTGGCACCAACCGGTTAAAAAATAAATTAAGAAAGGTATTTCCAGCAAAAGAAACAAGATTGTTCAATATTTTCTTTCTGGTTAAGGTAGAAACAGTCTCTTGAGCAGAAGAAGCACAAAACAGATGTGTTTAAATCACACTGCTCAGACATGAATTCTACCCTTAGTCAATTCTAGTGTCAATTTAACAATATATATATTGCTATTTCATTTTTATTTTGTTTCATGTTTCATTTTATTCAGGAAACACACTATATCATTTCTAAGGGCCAGTCATCTTTGAAGCCTCCTTTTTCAGGCACAGAGTGCTCAGCAGCTTCTTGGCTCCAGTTAGAAACATATTAGATGTGATCCCACAGCCACTATGACCACTTCAAAGCATAAGGCACCAAAGTTTTCTGCTGTGATGTTCAAACCCATGGGGCTAAGCAGCACTTTGGGATACTTCCCAAGTCTTGCTCTTCCCCAGAGGAGGCACTGCACTCTCAGAAAGATCAGATGTTTTCTAGTTTAAACACAAGTGGCTCCTGCTTGCAGTCACCATCTCCCAGCCTATTCTTACAGACAAGCACGTGTTTTCAGTGCTCAGCACACAAACCTGACACACGGTCCATAGTCAACCATCATCCAAACAGCCACTTATATTTTCAAAGTTTAGGGTACTTGGATTAACAAAAGCTGCTTTTTTAACCTTTACATGTGTAAATAAAGAAACCTTGCAATCTGTTCTCCTAAAAATATCTTTTCAACTAACACAGACTTAGTATTTTGAGGGGAATTATGTGAAATATTAACAAATATGACAGTGTACCTGCTCTCAGGCTTAATCTAAGGAAAGATTACAAAGTTTAGCAAAGGTCACAGATCTCCCACTGCAGACGTTTGTGGTTCCCAAGGTAAGACCAGAGGGAACAATACAATCATCTATTCTGAGCTACTCCATGACATTAGACCCTTTCACTTAAGCAGCAGGGAAAACCCTTCTTCCTTAGTGTGTTCATACCTTTGTGTTCTTTAAACTGCCATTGAACTAGGTCAAGTAGTTTCTAAGAGTTTTGATACTGATTCCATTTAAGATCCCACCTGGGCCAACTGGGCCTGGTGCTTCAAACAAAGAGTTTTATAAAATAAATGTTCTCAAGCCTCTTCTCCCAAATTGGTGGCAGTTTTCAGGAACAATAAAATTCACCATATTCAGGCAATGGTATAAGAGATAAGCTTTGTTGTCGCAACATCATGCCCTGTCTTTAACCAAAAGACTATCTACTTCCCTAAAGGACATGGCTTTCAAACCTCAGAGCCCAGCAGCTCTCAAAACAGCCAGAAAAATCCTTGATGCCTGTGGTGACTCTCTCCCTCATTGCTGTACAGAGTCTGGGTGCCTACTGAAACAAAGGGTGACAGCCTCAGAAGTCAGTTCAGAATTCATGGAACAAGAAAGTATGCTTTTTGTGGTCTTTTTGTTTGTCTTCCTAAGAGCTTTCAATAAGAGTTTCAGGGATTTTGATAAAATCATCTTAAAAAAACCCAACCAAACAGCATTCAAGAATAAATGCTCATTTTTAAGGAGAAAAAAATGAGTTATTGCATAACATATTTTTGGTTTTGTTACCAAGAGGGGAGGGCAGAAGACCCCAGAAATTGCCCCCATGTCAGACAATGATGGTTCCAACCACCTCCATGACAGCCCCAACACTAGACAACCCTGAGCCCATAGAGAGGTTGACAGTTCCTCTGTGATGATGTATTTAAGAAAGGGTAAAAAATGCTCTGCAGCAGCTGTAAGAGTGAGGTTAGAATATATGAGAGGAGCACATCTGCAGACATTAAGGTCAGTGAAGAAGGAGGGGAGGAAGTTAAGCAAATGCTTAGCACATGTTAAATAGTTCAAATATATAGCTCAAATAATGTATGCTAAACAAAAGCAGCCAATAGGAAAATACATTACATGCGTATTTTTTTAGTTGTGTGTTTAAATACACAGAATGGGGACCTGTAGTACATTTCTTGCCTGGCAGCTGCTGTGCAGTCACACATCACAGTGTCTTGGTTAACCATGGATAAACAGGCTTGCTATTTATTGAATAAATAAGCTTATGACACAAATCTGCTGTTGAAATCTAGTTCTATATTTAAAGGTAGCTAAGTCAGATCCTTAGTAAGAGGGTCCAAGTGTCAAGCCAGATGTCATGGTGGAAACCTGCGACACAGGAAAGATTCAATCCCCCATTTTCTGAGTGCATAGGCTTTTCCTCATAGCACTGAACCGTTCTTTCTTATGAAACTCACTAGAAGGTGGAAAACCAACAGTGGACATGAGAACAGAGAAGAGTTAATTTGATTGCGTGGCTGGCATGCAGTGTTACAGCTGAAATGCTTGCATTTTCTTCTTCCTTTTGGCTTTGTATTTCCTTTGTTCACCCTCCTTTTCATGCACATTATTGCAGAGGAACTGGTGACAGTCACTGCTTCAGATGTGGGACCTTATCACAGCAGGATTAACTAAATCACAAAAGCGGAGGCCATACAGCATCAGCCCCTTCCTTTTCATATCCCAGAGGCAGATGGCAATAAGAAATGAGTTTTCTCATATTGTTAAAGGTTCTGCTTTTTCACCTGCGAGAAGGGTTTTTGCTTTAGTTCAAGGAGGGAACTGATTTTACAATTACAGGGGAAAAAATGAATAATCTGAACATCAAAGGTGACTAATATACTCTGTAAGTGTGAAAAGTTGGGATTTTTTTTCTTTTTTAATTAAAATTCTCAAGAATTGTTGTGTTTTGCATATAGCCTTGTGCTAAGGCAAGGCCATATGCATGTAGGTTATTAGCATTAATTCTTGCAACACAATCCCGTGCTGGAGATGCTTTTATCCTCCACACAGACGGGGAGTTCCCAAGATATTGGGATACGTTATGGTTGTGCATGAAGCGTTTCTGAATTTCAGGCTATCACTGGGTTATTGCCTGTGGCACTGAGCATGATGCAGCCAGCACTAGTTTTCTCTATATCTCTGAGACACAGCAGATAAGGAACCTCTGCCAGAGCAACTGTGCAAGAACAACCTGGAGATATGAATTCTATAGCAAGATTTCTTCCTGCAAAGATGCTCCTTGAGAGTGGTAGAGTAGATCACATGCAAGCTGTTAGCCTTATGATGAGGTTAAACCCACTGTTACTTCACTAATAATACATCCTACAGCTGAAAGATATTAAATAGGCCCCACAAAAACAGAAAAGGCATTTTTAGTTCTGATGCAGAGACAGATAAGGTTCTTACTACTTTAAGATGCAGTGCAATGAACAGGCATGGAAAACTGTGTCCTCCTTGGGGTTGCTGTGGCAAAAACAAGTGTCTCCTGAACAACCTACTTTCAGCCCAAGCAGCTCTTGGACTGTACAAGAAAGCTGTTGCAAGGTGAACCCCAACATGGACAGCCAGTATTTCACTCCCAAACTCCTCATGTGATGTTCATCCTGCTCCAAGAGAATTTCTGACGCTTCTCCAAGTTCAGTCCAAAAAGACATAAATTTAACTAACAGGAAAACACTATTCTGAAGAAAGTGCAGGGCAAAAAGTCATTCCAGGTAACTTTGTGAGACAGGTATGCTCTTAAAAAGCCATTTAGCCAGCATTTTCCTTTCTCTTTGAGCTTTGCATAATAATGTAAAGGGGAATGTTGTGACACTACTAATGGCTTCCGCCCACCAAACTACTTAACAAAAAAAACACAGGGATCAAGTTTTTGTGACTCTTTCTCATGTGTTCTGGTACTGAACCATGAACCATTCCCTTCCTCCTTACAGACATAACATAAAACCTTTTCATTACTGCTAAATGTGAGTTAGCACAACTCAAACGGATTTGAATTGTGAATGACTGACAACAGGCTATTAAATCTTCTCAACCATTCTGCATTCTCCCATCTCCATTTTTTTGCTCTAGAGAAACTGAAGGATGCCCCACATGATCTATTGGAATTTAATCACTCAAAATAAATGCCCAAAGGCAATCCCCATCTTTCTAGCTATTTTTTCATTAATGTATTAGTTAATAATGAGTTTTCTTTTACTGTATATCATATCGATTATACATTAGATTTTCATAGCAGTAATGGGAATGTAGACACCACCTTCCATTATGGAGACATTTAATATAAAATGTCTGGAACAGATTAGATAGCCATGTCAAACTATTATAAAGCTGAAGCCATTAAAATATGCATTGTTAAGTTGCTTTACTGGTGTCTTCATCACAATGACAAATTTCACGGAGAAGACTGTCTATCTCATAGGAACTTGTTCTTAGTTGTGAGCTTCCATCCGGCTGATCTCCAGGTCATGTGGCTGGATAAGGATGCACTCACTTTGAAAGCTATTCCTCTGCTCTGTGCACACAGAATCTCTCTGATGCATGGTACCTCCTATGCTTGCTTAATTGTCAGTGCTGTGATTATGCAGATCCAGAATCTCCTAGTGAGTAACAATTGAGCCTAGCTGTTTTGTCCAAACCCTACAGATTAAAATTGCCAAAGTACAGAAGGCAGACAGCCTGAAACTTAAACTGCTGGACCTTTAATGCACTTCCATACAATATGCAAATCAGCCTTATGCTTTACAATAAAGTTATAGTTTTATGACAGTCTCATTGCCTTTTCTTTTTCTTCCACATCTTTTCACATCACTAATGGTTAGCATTGATGAAGCCTATAGTTTAGCTTTCTTTAGCAATTGTTCTCTTAAAATCCAAAGGAACTTTGCAGTACTGCTATTACTCACTTGCCATTTTCTTTTGGGGCCTAAAAATTTGCTATTTTTCTTAAATTAACCCACTGTAGAAACAGAGGTCTGAAGTGAAAATTCTGTTGTCATGTAGCATCTTGAATCCTAACTGTTACAGAAAAGCCTTTCCAATGTAATCTCGAAAAAAATGAGAGTCCAGATAGAAATAAAACCCCAGTATAACTCATCTCTGTGAATTTTTAACACTTCAGATTGACAACTCCAAAATGAGAGCATTTGATTGTAATTGAATGTAACTGCTTCTAAACAAAAGTCCTACAAACACAGGTACCTCTGCTTTCATCAATTTCTATCCCTTTTTAATGTGTCTATGTTAGTCTTTCACTAGCTGATCTCACGATTCAATGAGCTCTTAAGAAACACTGTCTTATATCACTACTTGCTCTTATAAGAAGTCCCTCTCCAGCATTCTTCTAGGCCCTTTTAAGTACTGGAAGGCTGAAATAAGGAAAGATATTTCTCACAGAAAGATTCATCTATATTTTATAACTACATGTGGTGCACATCACTGACACATTTCTACATCCCAGATGGGAAAAGATACCTCCTAGTCAAGCATTTCCCAGGTTTTTTTTAAATATTCTTGTTACTCCATTATTCCCATCAGTCTTAGGTCCATCCATCATCTCTGCCTCAGCAGGTTCGTCTCCTGATCTAAATCCTCTTTCCAGAACACCGATTCTCCTCACTATTCAGTCTGTTTTCACCTCCAAAGCATGTAGGCAATAGTGGAAATCAGTGGAGACCGGGGAGAGGAACAAAAAACAGTGAGCTAGAAGTACCTCATTTCACCTGATTAAGTAGGCTATGAGCAACTTTAAATCAATTTGAGCTGACTCTGAAGTGCAAGGCTGTGTGAGGATGCGCAGCACAGCCCCCAGTTGCACCTCCTTCCTGAAGACATTAAGACAATGGTAGTGGTAGAACATGAATAGAAAGTAGGAAGGAGCAAGCAGTGCTATTGACCCACCCCAGCCTACATTTTATGTGCAAGATTCCTTGCCTTGATGACATGGTTCATTGGATTAGGTGACACACATTAGTGAAGAAAGAGGAAAATTAAGGCCAGGGGAAAAGAACAAATCACCATGACTCCAAATGCTTCCAAAAGCACAAATGCTTTTAACACCTATCCAAGTGAATCATAATCTTTTTCTTTGAATAATAGCAGTGCAATACTGTAAGTGCTATTTAAGATACTTTGACTGCACTGAAAACATTTACAGCTTCTATGTTAGTTAACTTTACTGATCTATAAAAGAGCCCAGTACCAATAGAGCCAATAATGGCAGATTGCTTTGAAGTTCTAATTAAACACAATCAGAGTCAATTATAAACTCAATTTTCAGTAAGAATCAGGAAGCTTCCCCATTAAAATCAAGTCCCCTTCAAGTAGGTTATGCCTGACAAGGAGGAGCTGCAACATCACTGTTTACATAAATCATAGAGTGCTTTGGGTTGGAAGGGACCTTAAAGATCATCTAGTTCCAACACCTTCCACTAGACAAGGTTGCTCCAAGCCCTGTCCAACCTGGCCTTGAGCATTGGCAGGGATGGAACATTCACATCTTCCTTGGACAACCTGTTCCGGTGCCTCACCACTCCTAATAAAGAATTTCTTCCTTATATCTAACCTAAATCTCCCCTGTCAGCTCTTTATGCTTTTCTAACTCTACCAGGTGGTGCAAGCCCAATTCCGTCTAACAGACCCTAACATTTAAGCATTACCTCTTCCCACCACTGCTCTAATCACTCCAGTTTTACACTTTCATCTTTCTCCACTGCCGTCTGCTAGATCTGCAATAACTTCCCAAGACCATGCACAATACAGCTTCCCCTGAAGAGGAAAAAAAGGAGTGTATTCCCATGAAAATATATTGTGCATTGATGTTTTCATTAATTCCTTCCAAGCAACACAAACCTGTTGGTTTCTATACCTTAAAGTTATTGAAGATAAAAGCAATCTTTATTGTTCTAGCAAGAGAACATGAGATTGCCTCAGATGATACTCAGTTTATTTGCCCTAGTGCTATATTGTGATGTTCATAATCTGTTCTCAGCACTGTGACAAATAGCACTACATAGATCTGTAATTCCAGATTAGTGTTAATAAAAACAAGAGTGGTGGCAATACCTAGAGTTTTCCCACTGGCTGTGATTGTGCTGGGGTACAAATGGCACCTGGAGACCATGCAGAAGGAGATGGGGATTTTATTTTCTTCTCACAGATGATTCACACCATCTTCTTTTGACTTTAGCGTTGTTCTCCTCTAGTGACAGCAGAGACAAGCGTAGCTGATTTCTTTTTATGGCTACCACTTAGTGACACATAAGTGCCTATTGCTTTACCCAGAGTAGCAAGACAGAAAATGAACGAACAAGCAGAACCTATGGGTCTCATCCTTAGCAAGTTGAGCAATTTGCTGGTATAATTTATGACAACTGCAGATCTCCATCTGCAGATGAAACACACCCTCTACTATCTGAACAGCATACTGATGCCTATATCACACTGGGGGGGGGGGGGGTAAGTTCTGTGAAAGTCATTTTCAGACTCAGTGGCTGAGTTTAGGCTAGCTTCACAGTCTCATAAACCACATCTCACCTTCATTGGAAATACTCTGATGTACTCCAGCACTTTGCATACACTGCAGAATGACAGACCCATTGTGATTATGCATAAAATTTCTTTATGACAAGGGAGCACTATATTAATTCCCCAGATCCTTCTACAGCACGTTGGTTGGCTGGATCCATGTTTCATAGTATATATATACAGTGTAGATATACAAATACAATTAAAGGCCTAAAACTTTATAGTAACAATCTAGGGAAAAACTCATACTTCTCCAAAAAAAGACCCAAAATCAGCCCATGAGATTGTGGCAAAAGAACTCATTCATTTCCTCTGGTTAAAGAGAGAGATTAAGTGCACAGCTGAGCTCTTAACCACAAAAAGATAAGCATTTAAAAGCAAGCAAAAACCAAACAGAATTAATCCCAATTTCTGGCTCTGTATCTGTCTTACACTCACAATTTACTTGCTTTGTGTGAGACAGCTTCTTGCATCAACCAAGAACCTGCCTTTGGGGATAATCTCTTAGAGTTCATGAGTTACACTGTGCCCACAGAGCGCAACAGAAAGTCACTATACCAGACACATTTTTATGTAGACACTTTCCTAGATTGTGATCGACTTCTTATTTGCAATATTGTTTTGCCTTCTGTAGCACCTTGAATCTCAGCATCGCAGAATACTTTGCAAGCATTTAATTAAGCCTCATGGTGTCCCACCAAGGTCAGCAGGCAGGTGTTTCATAATGGCACCAGGTATTTAAAGTGACTTATGCACACAAACACAAAAAAAATCACTCATTGGGTTAGGGACAGAAGTGGGACACAACGTGGAAATTTCATTGCCACTTCTCCAACCTGACTACCTGAGGACTCTTTGACTTTGTAGGGCCTTGTGTGGACAGTGCTGTGTCAGGCAGCAATAACACTAGAAAGGAAGATGAAACAAAGTGTGTTATGGCAACCTTCCAAGGATTTCAGGTGACAGAAGTCAGAGTGTCTAGCCTTTGGCTTCATTAACTGGTGGACAGAAGGGTAAAAGATTATTCTCCATCTCTGAAGAAGCTAAGGACAACCACAGAGCCCAGGTTCAGCGTGTTCTCTGCTGGCATCCAGAATGACATCCCAGAGAAGAACAGCAAGGTCAAACCCTTGTCCATGCAAGCTGGCAGAGCTGGCAGTGTATCTGCAAGCTGGCATATTTAATGCAATTCTGACTTCCCATGGGCTGCCATAACCCACGGTCACAGCACCTGTTTTACTAAATTACAGAGATATGTGCATCTTCAGACAACAGAAAGGAGGAAATAAAGCAAGGAAATTGACACTGAGATTGTATGTATGCTCTGTAGTGAATTCTCAGCCCACTGGCTAACAAAATCAAAATTCATCTGAAGACTTATCCAAAAGTCCTGTTCATCATAATCTTTGTGCCTAAAGCTAACTCTTAAACGCCTACCTGAATCTCTCTTCTGCTCCAGAAGATTTCTGGTAAGCCAGTATCTTGCAGAGGTGTCTTGAGAGCCACAGGACTTTTCTCTGCACACAGTCAGTTTCTAAACATCTTCGGCTGATATCTTTAGCTCTGTTTGCCATATTGCAGTGACAAGGTGTCAGAGCTGGCAGTTTGGTAAATGGAAAAGGTTCCTGCTCCCTGTTCAAAAGACTTAGCTCTGAATCACAGCCCAGGCCAGACTTCTTCAGCCATATGAGCCAAGTCCCTTCTCTGCCTCACACTATGGCACCCAATCTTTAAAACTGTGGCAAAAAAGCTTTCCTGCCTTGTAGACATACTCTGAAGTATGGCATACATCAAATTATCAACATTCTGCACAGCTACTGATGAGCTAAATGTTACCTAAATGCTGTATTTAGATAAACAAAGAACTCTAGTGTGAGGCAATCCTTTAATTACCATGGTCTTCATTCCTCCCTCTCAGCTTTCCAACAAGGCATGCACCAGCATTTGAAGGAGAGGTCAGATGTTCAGTGCTCCTAATGTACCTTCCATACTGCTTCACTGTTAAATGTTTAAGCATCTTACTAATTTTTTTTATTTATTCTTATTTTTTTTTGCATAAGCCTTGATTGAGTAACAACTCAGGGAACAGCAAGGCCAAAGGACTAAGAGGAAAGGAACACCTGCCAGATAAATATAACTGGTATATATGCACTGGTATATGTTTGGCACCCTGAGCCAAGCAGGATGGGCAATTAACTAAATCATTAAATCCATTTCTTCCAAGCTCTCCATATGCAACTCTAATTGGGACATTCTAGTCAATCACTGCATAAGATAGATTTAAAGATCTCTTAAAGAAAGAGATTACTGCAGGATTTTATACATCTTAAGGGGGTTTTATCTCTGCTTGTAAAGGGATGTCGTTAGGGGATATGAAATAACTCTAGCTATTCCATGAGTACACTTTGCATTAGTAGGAGGTACTGTAGGTAATTTGGCTAACATACTGTGTTTGGAGAAGACCAATGAGAGCCAGGTAAAGAGCCATAACAAGTAACTTTTCCATCACTTCTTATGAGCTCCTGTCCGCTTCATCATATCCATATTTTAAAAGTGTATATGCTAGCATTTCTAAGTAAGATTTGTGGTGGCTTGCTAAGTGGAGAAGACTACTTAAATTAACCATCAAGCACTTAGCCTTGCCGAAGAGACCTAGAGGTTTTGTAGTGGGACTAAGCACCTAAAACACATTTGAATTTCAAAGCATTTAAAATCATGATACCTTTTCAACAGTTTCACATCAAAAGGCCTTAAATAACATGCCTAGGATCTTGCATTGAGACCATAACCAGTACTCTTCTGCAGCTGTACACCTGATTCCAATTCCTTCAATGGGCTTGGGAAAACTGTGGCTGATCAGCAAAGCAGCAACTGAAACACTTTCTGCTGGAAATCCCTGTATAAAACATCAAAAAATAAGATGAAATAAAGACATAAAGAGTTAGTGTCCCCTTCTAAAAAGATTTTGCATCCTGCTACTGATAGAACACGTTGTACCTCTGTCTTTGGTTACTCTTGAAAAGCAATAAAGAGACCCATACTCTGTAGGAGCTCAGTACTGCAGACTACAACACACTTGCAGGTGAAGACAGCCATCAGATAGTTCCCTTCCTACCTCATAACATTTCTTGAAGCTGAACACTGATGTAAAGATAAATGGGATGGGGATATTCAGCACAACATAACATTCTCTGAGAACTATTCCCAGCTAATAAAAATTGTCAGGTAATGACTGACTTAAGGTAGGACCAAGAGAAAAGACAAGATGCTCTATAAAAGCAATCAGCATGGCAATTTAAACCTGACTTTCCTTTCTATGGGTGTGAACTTTTCTAGGCATCTGGGACCATATCAACCTTGTGATAAACTATGTGTGGGAATACCAGCCACAGGTCCAACAAGACTTAGGAGCAATTTACCAATTCTTGGGATATTCTTAATTCATTTCTGCACATTTGAAAGACTCAAGAATGGCAGGGTCTTCCTAGATCCATACGTTAAGGATGATGTTTCCCTCAGCATCTCTAATGCATCCAGCACCCTGATGAAGCTAAGAAACTACATGGACACTCACAGTAAATATCATCCCTTTAGCAGGCAATTTTCCCTTATTTCCAACATCAGCTCTGGCTAGCAAAGCTTTGAGTGTTATTCCAACCACAGCAATCACTACCAACCAACCCAGTACCTACCCTCCCTTTTACATCTGCCATGTATATCTGCTGCGCTCTAAGCACAGCTCACAAATGTTGCAGAGCTGTTCTGCCTCACCACTCAAGTGTCTCATCACTTGTTCCAACAGAAGTTTTGGCTTTCTGCATTGATATACCAGTGACCTTCAATGGTGTGAATCCCACCACATAATTCCCCCTTGGGAAGTTATCGGGTCATCCTATTCTGCTGCTTTGCCAAAGGGGCACCCCTGACTCTACCTGTTTGCAGCCCCAGGACCATCCACTGGTTGGGAGATGGTGTTACTGGGGTGATTAAGAAGAGCACTGGAGCATTTGATGAGATGGTTAATAGAGAAGTCTAGAAGACAATGAAAGAAGGGAAGAGCCTTCGAGCACTGGGGAGGCTTTTCTCTCCCTACAATCAGATGGGGTTTTACTGGTTTCTCATTACCTCTAAATGTTTTAACATGGAAGAAAATATCATTCAGAAGGGGAAAACAAAGATATTTTTCACCAAAATATCTTGAAGTGTAACCTAAACTTAATTTCAAAGTGTAACCCTCTTGCTCCCTGAAACAGGGGTGTAGGGGGTGTTTTATCTCAGAGTCCGGAGATAATTGACTTGGAAAGACATTATGAGAATGCACACTGACAATTTACAACCACACAGAGACATTGTGATCTGCCTTTAGTTGAAGACAGGGGAAAAAAAAAGAAAAAAAGAGATTGTCACAGGGACAAACAATCCTTTCAGGACATCAGCCCAAAATAGGCTTCACATAATCTTTATGCCCTACAAAGGTGAAATAAATCTGTGGGACAGAAGACAGAACACAGCAACCCAGACTACTATAGGTCCATTTTCTTTCTGCATCATCTGTCTGAAATAGCCTGGAGGGCTTCATGTCATTTGTCAGCTCCACCTCCACAAAACTCCTGGGGAAGGGCCAGGATAGAGATTTATATCCCTGCAAATTCTTCATAACTGTGTTTGATACCAGCAGCATCTGGTGACCTCCTTGGTTTCATGCAGAAGCAAGACCGACAGGCAAAGCAAAGAGAAGCAAAAGCATCGTTAGGGTCCGAGTGCATATGAGACTGGGGCAAGGGAAGCAGAGGATGAAGCAAGGGAGGATTCATGAATTCCCAAAGGGAAAGGCGGGGGGGATGTCGTGGCAAACTTGAGCTGAGGGTGGTTGGAAGGCTGAGGAACAAATCGGAGCAAAAAAATCATATTTGGAAGCTGACTGTGACAGTTATGTGTTGATTTTCTCTTAAACCTTTTTGGGTGAGCAGCTGCCTGAGGCCAACCCTGCAGACACCGTCAGTGACACATGTTTTGCTGCTTAACTGAAGGGTAAATTGCAGTTGAAGGAGAGGTAGGCAGTTGTATGCAGTTGAGACCACTGGTTCTGAAGGCCTGAAGTTTTCCTAACACTAGGAACTGGGCTAGGCAATTTTGTCTCTGTATTGCAAAGTCTTTGGGAGCAGAGAAAACCTAACACACACACACACACACACACACACACACAAGCCATTTTGACTTCAAATTCAGCATTTCCAATGTCAGCTGGGGTTCTTTTAATACACAATACTGATCCTGGAATCTTCACCGAGAGAAATAATAGTGTTATTCAGGTTTTATCTTAGACATGCACACCAGCTAGATGGCCCTAAGCAGTCAGTGCCACATGAGAGAGCAAACAGCAAATCAGGTTTCTGGCAATGGCAGCACAGCTTTCTGCCTTCACAAAACTGAAGCTTTTCTGTGTACTTCCCTCATCCTGGCCATAAATCCCTGTTCACATTAATTTATTGCACTGTGCCCTGTGAATTCCTGTGAAGAGAGCTTCAACAAAAAGAACATAGAGCAACCCTTATGCCCTGCAATGGTATAGAGATTTAGTGTAAATAAGAATGAGGACTGAAGGGATAGCACCAGTGGGAAGTATGGTCCTGTGACTAAATTAATACAATGACAGCCACTCTGAAATTTGTCTTTCCTAGCAAAGTGATGAGGTACCCTGAAAGTCTCCATGACAACACAGCCCAGCCTGGTGTTACAAGATGCTTATGCAAGAAAGCATCTAAAAGTACAGTGCCTGGGGAATGCCTTCTAACAAAAAAACCACAATCCCACAGGGTTTCAGCTGCTTCCCACACCTTATTCAGATTGTTTTCCATGTGCTAGTTGTTTTCCTTTCTGAAGCTTCAGCTAAAAAGGAGAAAGGAATCTTACATAGTCTACCAGTGCTTGCTATTTTCAATTAAAAAGACATGCACAGAAATATTGGATAACATGGGAACCTGACCCAGTTTTCTTTGGTCAAAGTACTAAACCCCTGTAGCTTAATACATTTCTATTTCCAGAAGAGCTGTGTTGCTTGTCAGTCTTTGTAACAGTGATGAGCAGTTGCCAAACAACAAACCCACTGTTCCCCACAGCATATGCTACCTAAAATATAAATTATCAAACTTGGAGAGAATATGATTTAATCTAAGATTCTTCTATGGCAAAAGAGAACACGCTTTTACACCAGACAATTTCTCACCCATGGTGTGATTCGGCTTCCTAAATGGAGATGTCTGATGCCATTTGAGATGCCCCAGGCTTCCCTGCTAGCCTCCAGCTGCTACTCCAGAGAGACCAGGGATCATAACTCTATGTGAACACCGCAGATACAAAAGCATTTAACACCCAAATTAGGGGCCTGGGAGGAACTGGTATCAGCACTATCAGAGTCAATAAGTAGTCTTTGGATAGTATGATTTCATCCCATAAAACATAGTGCATATCCAGAGTAAAAATATAATGGAAAACGTAATTGAGTACTTAGTTTAGATCCCATCTCCAGAAAAAGCCTAGACCTTTTTGTATTCAGGGTACATGTCACTGATTTCAGTGTTATTGTGACATTGCAGAAGGCCCAAAATGAGTACAAAAAACAACCCCCTTTCCTACAGGCTGGCTATGTTCCTCAAAGCTTGTCATTAGGATCATAGAAACAGAGGTGGAGCAGAATAAAAGATGTCTTATTCAGTTAACACAGCTAGAGAATTAACCTGCAAACAAATAAGCCAACCAGGGATTATATAAGTTTTAACACAATCTTTTACCAGAGCCAAGGGGTCCCTAATTAAAGTAGCTATTGTGAAAATAGTACTTAATGAATCTGTAAATAAATATCAGCAGGAGAGAAAGCAGAGCTAAATAACAGCTGCCAGGGAAGGTCTGATCTCCAGAGGGGAGTTAAAAGGAGCAAAAACAAGAGCTGCTAAAGCACCCCAGCTCACCTCAACAATGGATACCAAAGGGGGAATGCAGACACCCAGGAGGATATCCACAACTAGCTGTTATCATGCACCTTCACCTCCAGTAATTTCAGCTGAGTTTAACATCACTAAACATTCTAAACATGCATCAGTTCTTTTCTTTGAAGTCTCTCCTTTCACACACTAGATTTCACTGTGTTTAAACCACTAACACCCCAGCAAGTTCTGCCTGGCATTGCCTTTGATTAGAAGGGTGTGTGCAATATCTTGCCAAGTCTAGGAAACCACAATGATGCACATTGAAGGGTCTGTGGAAAAAATTATCTGAGTTCGTGACAGAAAGCAGCTCACACGGAATGAGAACCACTCAACTCCAGTCAAGCCAGATTGATGGCACTCATAAGCTCCACAGAGGCCAATACTTCAGGTGAGTCAAACAGGTTGTAAAGTTTAGTCATTCTACTCCAGGGGAAGGTAGGAAGCTGCTTTCCCTGGGAGAAGGGTTGTTCTTACTCTTGTGGGACACCCCTCCACAATAAAAACACTGTATTTTGATCATGTGCTATAGATGCCACCCATCTTTCTGCCCACATCCTGTTACTCTGTGAGACAACCAACCTGTACAATAAAGTGGATGCCCACAACTTCTGATCCTTTTGAAAAGGATTTTGCCTTTCTTCCGGGACAGAGTGCCACATGGTTCTGCCAACATCACTCCATGAAATTCAAATAAGCCACAAGAAAAGCGAACCACCAAAACAAACAACCCACACTTTCACAGACACCCATGCCTCTATGTTTAGCCCTCCCTTAAGCCTTCAGTAGTTCTCAGCATGTTGACAACTACTCTGCTTGAAAGACTTCCCTTCTTTCAGCCCTCCTCAGTGAGGTTCCACAAAGAGTTAGTGAACAACTAGTTTCATGCCATAATTGCTCTCTGCATTGCTGTTCCACAAGATTTTCTGTAGTAACATCATACATTGCCATTGTACACTGCAGGAACTACTTAAAGGCACATTGTGCCCTATAGCTTGCATCTTTCCAAAGGGACTCCTCCTTCACTGCTGACCATCCCTCCTTTCCCAGATGGTGAGGGGTCAACAGCAACTGTGTCTTCGATCTTTTATTTCCAGCTTGCTCTCATCTTCTTCTTAGAAAGAGGACCACATTTCTGAGTTTTCTCAGCCTGAACAGCCAAACTCACCTGAGCAGCTGAGCCTATAATAGATCCAAATAAATCAGTCCCAAGTGGATACAACTGCATCATGTCTTCAGACCAACATCACTAAAACAATCTACCACTACAGCAATTATCCTTTCCCAGCTTCTCTAGAAGCAGCAGACATACAGATATTTTAACCAGGAAAAGAAAAAAAAGAAGAATTCAGAAAAGTCACATATTACAAAGCCTATTTCCATTACTGTGATTAGCCTAATGCAACCGTGTACAAGTCTATAACTTTCAGAACTTTACACAAGCCACTGAGCTGGAAAGTCAAGCTGGGGATCAGCAAATAAACAATTATTCCTTTCATTTTGTTTGACTAATTTGTTTCCACGAGGTTTTTATTACATCATGCCTCATTATGGATACTAATGTACCGAGATCCTCAAGGAAATCTGAGAGACCAGCATCCCAATTTCCATGTGCAACACAGAAATAGTAATTTTTTGGAAGGTCCACACAACATGGATTTCCCTTCTTTTATCAGTAAGTATTATCAACTGTTGCCTTTGCCTCAATCATGTAACTAAATATGATAATGAGAATAGAATGGGAAAGATGACACCATTAATGAAGTTACAGATTATATGGTATTTTGTCTTAAAGGAGGTTTTTGACAGGTTAACACCTCATTCAAACAGAAGTCTTTAGTGCATTTCAATTACAGAAAGTAACCAAAATTTTGCACAATAATGAACCATAATGAACCAGCATCAAGCCTGACAGACAGCTGGGAGATCTGAGATGTCTCCTTTCACAGAGAACAATACTGATCTGCAACATTTATTTCCAAACCCTACTTTACCCCTTTATTCTATTCCACTGCAAAATAACTTTTTCTTTCTTTCTAAATCTGCTTTTCTCCAACATTATTTCTCTACTGAAATAGCTTACCAGTATCTGCAAGCTTGCTCTTCTGGGTGGTGTCTTTTAAAGATACATGCCTTGGAAGGGAGAGTGTTTATAGAAGCTCCACCACAGTCTAGATTATGTTAAGTGGTGGGAAGGACTAAGATCCCAAACATGTGCATACATATTCATCTACACCCACAGCATCACTGACAGCACTAGGTGAGCTTGTCTTGCAGCAAGTGGTGGCTCACTTCTAAGCGTACAGTTTATGTGTATAATGCTGTAGCTTGGGTTTGTTATGTGTCTTCTTCTGAAAGAAAGGTGTTGGCATAAAGAGCAGTGATCCCTTTAGACATACAAATTCAATACACTAGTGCTTGCAAAAGCAGAACAGTGGAGAAAGTAGCCGAATCAAATTTTACTTAAGCCATGCAGACAATTACATTTTCTAATAAAGAGATTCTGCCATAACATATAGCTGAACATGATGAATTTCAGCCCGAGTTTGATCTGGAAAATGGCATTCAAGTGAATTCCTTCACCCTTTTTTTCTTTTGTGTGGAACAGAACTATTTTGTTTTCAGTTTATATTTCAGGCTTCATATGTTTGAAAAACTGAGAGTCTAACAACTGAAGCTGGAGTTAAGTGATTCATTCCTCTGGGAACAAACAAACAACACAGCAGGCTTTTTGGGTCTTTTACAGTATCTTGTGCATTTTCACTCGCATCAGGCAGCTGTAGCGAGGAACAAAACAAGCATAAGGGCTTGCTTGTGGCACCTGAATACAGAGACCTTCCTTTCTGATGCAGAAAGCTTTGGTTTATGGATAAAAATAGCACTGTGGTGACAGGGCTGTGTCCAGACCTAAAACAAGACAGAGCCTGGCAAGAACTGGCTGGTGTTAATGAGGTGATGCGCAAACACCGATGGTATCAGCAGCTCTGTTCCTGTGCAATGTGACTTTTCCTGATGCGCCCTCTTGCCCTCTAACCACGTAACCACTGCATGTAAAGACTTGCGATGTGCTGTGTTTCTGCTGGGTTTTTGGAACTTGGGTGCTCAGCTTTTCCTTTCTGCTCTTTGCTGTGAGGGCAGGTTGTATTTCCAAAGAATCACATTTCAAGCAGTTTGGTTTTTGGTTTTGTTTTTTTTAACCTTTAGCTTCTCTTTCTATTTTTACACCCAATGCAATTGCCAAGTGTTCTTGTCCCCTTATTAAACCTGTCATAACTTTTAAAGTTTAAGCCACACAGAAGCAGATTAGTTTAGGTTTATTTTATTCAGAAGCAGAAGGACAGATATCCAAGATGGACACATACTTTTTATCTCCCTGCAGTATTCAATTTCTTCCTTACTATCCTCTTCTGGTCATTTCAGAGTTCACCTACATGGATTTTCATTGGCTTAAACAAAAAACCCAATCCTTCTAACCTTCAGGATTTGCTAAAATCTATTACTGTTATTTAGCTTAAATACCTCTGTTCTCTCTGTGGTGCTATCTTTCTCTGCTTCCAAGTATAATTATAGGCTTAATTTTATTAAGCAAGGTCTCAGACTGCTTAGTATATCTGCATAGCCCCTTTGTATCTCCATAACACAAGGCTGAAGCACAGCTCTTTATCTCACAAGAGACACAGAAAGAACATGGAAAACAATGGATGTCTCCATGTTTTTGATCCCTCAGCAGGCACAGCCCAGACCCACAGCATCTGCTCTCAAAGAAAAGCGTATCACTAGTGCTCTGCATCCAATAGCTGCAGCACTACGCTAATTCCACTGTCCAACAGTCCCAAATCACCTGGTGACAGCTCACTACTCCAGCAAAGAGCAGCATCTTTTTACTGGGAATATATGATAGTTTCAAACCTTCATCTACATAACAGAAGAGCTCTAATGAAGTGATGGACTTTACACTTGCTTTAAAAGTATTTTCTTGGCCATGGTCTTTATTTAAGGTTTTTCCAGCTATATGGAACAGAAGTTAAGTTACCTGACCTGGCTAAGATGTTATTTTTTTGGTTGGTTTTAGGGATTTTGGTGGGCCACTGTTATGGAATGGAGGTCTGGGTCAGAAGATCACCACACATGAACAGATAACCAGGACACTCACATTTCCACATATTGAGAATTCTGAGGTATAGCAAGCTGTAGTGAACAGATTAGGCAAGATTAATCAGCCAACAAGAGCCAGCATCTACACTGGGAGAGAATCTTAACCTCAGCATTGCCATAAGTCATCATGCCTATATCCCTTTCAATTAAATAACCCAGATGAGCAAGAAACATGAAGTTAATAAAGTACCATTCAAATACGTGTAGTAGCTCACTGCTGAATGTAGACCATCAAGAGGTGCTGCTCATGGGAAGAAAGTTCCCAAGTACAAGTGATCCCTTTTTCAAAGGACATTGTAGACCACTTGAAATTCTAACCTCAGAAATGCTGTAATTACGTATTTTAGAAAGCAGATGGCTAGGACAGGATGTGGTAAAAGAATATAAGATGATGAATGCTCCGGAGAAGATTCTTTCTTATGAGTCCAAATAGACGTTCAAAGAAATTAAGAGGTAAGGAATAAAAAGCAGATCAAAAGAACATCATTTCTAACTCACCATGTGATTAAACTGTAATTAAGTGCTATAGGATGGGGATGAAACCAAAAAATAGCAGAGTCCTAAATCTGCACAGATACTAAGAGTACCCACAGTTATCTTTATTTATTATTAAAATTTTGAATTAAAATTATTCATCCTATCAAAATATTAAGAACAGATGATAAATCTGATGCTGTAGGGCTTAAGACAATCTTCAAACATTAAGGGCTCTGGATGAGGCCCAACTCACAAAGCCAATTATTCCCATCTTCTAATCACTAATTCTGACAGTTCAATCCTACCCTATGGTTACAAATGAATGGGGCTGGGCCCTTGCTTCTCTGAGGCTAATTGGAATTTCGCAGCCCTAAACCATATTGTCCTCATGCCCAGAGTAAATGTGAACTTCAGGTGCTGAAGGATAGATTGCTACTCATTACTTTAAAGCTTATCTCCATGAGCAATTGCATGTGACTATTCATCAGCCCAAAGTACAGAGTAGAAGACAAAGTATATCCAATTACGTCCTGTTGTCCTCCCTGGAACAATAATTTCTAGTGTCTCTTTAAAGTTTATCACCTTCCTGGTTTTCCATCAGCTTGGTAAAAAATAAGATTTGGAGTAGTTTACCATAGAGACATGACTGTATATAGCAATAAATCTTGTTTAACATCTTCGTCGCTGACATGGACAGTGGGATTGAGTGTGCCCTCAGCAAGTTTGCCGATGACACCAAGCTGTGTGGTTCGGTTGATATGCTGGAGGGAAGGAATGCCATCCAGAGGAACCTTGACATGCTTGTGAGGTGGGCTGATGCCAACCTCATGAAGTTTAACCACAACAAGTGCAAGGGCCCACACCTGGGTCAGAGCAATCCCAGACACAGCTACAGGCTGGGCAGAGAAGAGATTCAGAGCAGCCCTGCAGAGAAGGACTTGGGGGTGTTGGTCGATGAGAAAATGAACATGAGCCAGCTTCAGTGTGTGCTTGCAGACCAGGAAGCCAACCGTATCCTGGGCTGCATCAAAAGGAGCGTGACCAGCAGGTCGAAGGAGGTGATCCTGCCCCTTTATTCCGCTCTCGTGAGACCTCACTTGGAGTATTACGTACAGTTCTGGTGTCCTCAACATAAAAAGGATATGGAACTGTTGGAACAAGTCCAGAGGAGGGCCACGAGGATGATCAGGGGACTGGAGCACCTCCCATATGAAGAGCGGCTGAGAAAGTTGGGGCTGTTCAGCCTGGAGAAGAGAAGGCTGCGCAGAGACCTCATAGTAGCCTTCCAGTATCTGAAGGGGGCCTATAGGGATGCCGGGGAGAGACTCTTCATTAGGGACTCTAGTGGTAGGGCAAGGGGTAATGGGTTAAAAATTAAACAGAGGAAGTTTAGGTTGGATATAAGGAGGAAATTCTTTCCTGTTAGGGTGGTGAGGCACTGGAATAGGTTGTCCACGGAGGTTGTGACTGCTTCATCCCTTGGGTAATATGGTTTAGGGTGAGGTGTCCCTGCCCATGGCAGGGGGGTTGGAACTTGGTGATCTTAAGGTCCTTTCCAACCGTAACTATTCTATGATTCTATGATTCTATGTGTGGGAAACAAGGATGTAAACCAGAGATATCCTCTATAGGATAAATTCATTGGAACTCCAGAAATCGTTTCCATTTAACATGTGCCTTTCACATGGTGATGCTAACTTAAATGTATTTCATATCTTCAATTAAATGCTGAAGTTAATGACTTTAACATTCAAATCAATACTACCTTTGAAGAGATTGAAGTGAATTTAGAGCAGGATAAACTGTAATATACTGAATCTCTGGGGACCCACCTTGTATCTCTTCAAAACAGTTACAGCAGAGGTATTACAAAGTCTACCTTGATCAAGCTGCTCTGCCAGCATGGACCAATCTTATTTTGGAGAAGCTGCTTTCAGGGATGACAAAATAAGCTTCCTCCCTCTAATTTGGCTGCTTAGGGTGCCAATTAGCACAGGTTGATAGGAACTCCAGTACAATGAGCAATCAATTGTATGCCCAAAGGTAGAGCTAAAAACTCATTTCCCATTAGAAAGAAAAAAGTCATGCTCATAGGTTTTTGCAATCCAAGTGAAATGCACAAACTTGAACACAGCTAACTAGTTTTTAAAACCTGAAGCAGATTCCCTTTCTGGCTGCTGTTAAACTTTATAAAGATCAAACTTTATTTTAAAGTTGCATGCTTCATTGGTTGGTCTCATTGGTTATCTTTGTCAGACTTCAATTAATTCTAGTGGGCTTCAGCTTACCGCAGAAGTGAGAACTGAAAGCATATATATACATACACCATCCCTGGCAGTGTTCAAGGCCAGGTTGGAAAGAGCCTTGGGCGACATGGTTTAGTGTAAGGCGTCCCTGCCCATGGCAGGGGAATTGGAACTAGATGATCTTAAGGTCTTTTCCAACCCTAACTATTCTAAGATTCTATGAGCCTATGATTCTATACTACTGGCATTGGAGTGTAAGGGAGTGTAGTATGTTACACTACAGCAACAGAAATCAGAGGATGCCCCCCCCCCCCCCTCCAGACCACACATGGCTCCTTTTTGTATACCTTTCTCTGTTTTTCCTTATTAAAAGTGTCTCCTGCAGTTCATTCCCCCACCACCACCAAAAAAGTTCGATAGGATCCATCTTGGCATCTGCTTTGCAGAGTGGAGCTTAGCTGTCTTTTGACTTTCTTCTCAGACAAAGAAATGCTCAAAATATAGAGTAGGCCAATGTGCCTTCATGTATCCTACAATTGTGGTCTATGGCACTCAAAGAAAAGGCCCTTCACATCTATTGACTGTTTTGACCTGGGCTAGAGACCTGCTGGCTGTAGATCAGAGATGATGGTCATCTTTTTGATGGCTAGGTGTGGAGACAGTGTTCTCATGGGAGAATGGATAATTGGTACATGAACTCTGAATAATCCCAAAAGATACAGCAAGGCCATGAGAGGCCCAAGGAAGCTTAAGCAAGCAAGATAAGAAGAAGCTGGAATTCACTGAGTTATGAGAACTGTGGACCATTGGCAAGCTTTTGAGGTCAAGTTCTCACACCTGTGCTTAACCAATTATATGTTATTTACTAAGGGTCTTCAAGACATGTATCCAATCATAATATGTCAAATCACTGTAAGTGCATGTAAGAAATAGTATACAAAGAGTTAAGGCTTTGCAAAAAAACAGCTTTTGTCTGATCATATTGATCTCTGACCGGGTCCATATTTTTTCTGTGGTAGCTAAGGTGTGCCTAATTAGAGCCATAACTAACTAGAAGCTGTTGTTAGGCTCATTTAATTGTATTTTCCAACTACTAACACCTTCCTACTGCAGGAGCTCAAGATCATAAAACCATCTTTGATCACTTTCTTTTGCACATAGTCTTCGGGCATTGGTACCTTTGTTTAGCAGATACAACCATATGTATTTACACACACATATATCAGAGAAACTAAATGTAAGCAAAAAACATTCTGTAGATTCATTTAAAGGCTACATTGATTTAATCTTTCCTGGTATTCATGGAGAACTTGGTGGGCTCCACTGAATGGCCCAGATGTTTCTTTCCAGCTACACATTCCTCTATTCTGTGGGGTGTAAGATACATTTAATTCCCATCAGTATGCACAGTGCTTGCATATGTTTTACTGTGAGTCAACAGGATTTCAGGATGAGAGTCCTCAAAATTAGGAGCTGCAAAATCCTTCTTTAGCTTCTGTTTTAGCCATGATGTACCAGAAATAACAGTAGGCGCTCCAGGCATTTAACTTGTTGCACACCATATACCCAGTATACATATTTTTGCTTTGAGATATCAGAGTAGTTGAGGGTCTAGATCATATCTAACCCAGGGGGGACCCATAAGATACCAATTCCTCTTCCAATATTACCAAAAAGATTTGCATAGAGAAAACATAACAGAAACACAAGCACTCCATAAGTGTACTTTCCTTACCCAGGCTCCATAAAAACCACAGATAGAGCAGCCACAGCTATGTCATTCCTATGAAGACATTCAATGAATAAAGTATCCACAATCATGTGAGAAATTCTCAAGATAAGTTTTCTTGCCCTACTTGTGCTGGTCTTAATCTACATCTCCTCCCCTCAATCTGCTCAAAGGGGTTTTATTCTGGAAAATGCAAACAGCAGTTTCGGAACCAACATGCAAATCACATTGAAAGTGGACTATTTGAGGACAGAAAGTCTAAAAAAGATCATGCGAACCCTGTAGCTACACAGAATTTACCACCCTCACACCAAAGCAAGCAGTGACTAATGTTTACTTACAAAGTCCTTCTATCTTCTTGTCTGATTGATTTTATTGTCCCGTTCGTTATTGTTTTTTTCAGAGCTTGTCCATTCACTGTATGACTTATTTTAAAGAGCCATATGCTGTTAACAGAAATAAGCCTCCCTACTAGTTGACTTATATCTGAGGAGACCAGAAATAAGTCTCCCTACTAGTTGACTTATATCTGAGGAGAGTGAAATTGTCATCTGTGGTTCCTAATTGCTCTAATTAAGAGCAGGTTTTGCCACTCCCTATTTGATGTGGTGTTTACGGACTGGTTAATTATTACATGTGACTATCCTGTGAAAGTGGAATGAAAGCAGCTGTGCACCAGGAGAGCTAGGAGCCTGCTTCAGCAAGGTTTTATCCCCCAGGGATGATTATCATTATTTTTTCAGAATTATCCCAGCTAGACTCATGATCTTACATTGATCAGAATATTCTTTCCATCCTACCTCTGACAAGGAGCTGCACTCAGCTGGATGTTATTTAGGGTTGTTGCCTGGATAGAAATTTCTTCCTTCTATACGAGCCCTTTCTTAAAAAAACACTTCTCATATGGTATTTCCCCTACTTCGGCTTTGCATAGAGGTAAAACCCTCTCCTCTGTTCAACTTCCTTCTGCTCTTTGACTACTATGTCTTTCCTTTTGTTGCTTGACTGCAGCTAAGCTGGGCACATCACTCAGTGAGCTCCCTTTGCTTGTTTCATCTTCCTTTATACATCAAATCCAACTTCCTTTAGGCAGTTCTGTAATTTATCCTCGATCCTATTTAGCTGACTCATTAGTATCTCAAAACAAAAACAATTTCTGCTGTCCTTCCACCAGCCCTAACACTAAGGGATTAACTGAATCACTGAATTGCTGCCAGCTTTGCTTCAAGTGATGACATTCACCTCTTCTCTGACATGAAGTTAGGATGCTGCCAGATTAAGGACCCATTTTACAAAGTGTCTACTGGGAACAGTGAGACTTTGTTGTTTCTCATTGTTGCTATGCCCAGGTGCCCTCACATTCTTCTGCAATGTCCCATTCAAAATCACCCCACATACCACTGGTTCCTGTACAGGCATCTGCAGAGCTGTAATAACACAGGGCTTCATAAGCTTTACTTGTCTAACTCAGCTGTTATTACCATGTATCAAGCCCACTAGATAAAACAAAAGGTTTCATTTGAAAGATAGCCAATCTCATTACCTAAATTACTCTTCTTTTTCCTTTATAAGTTGCTCTAGTGGTTCCATTTGCATCAAAGAAAGATATGATTTTTAGAAGCTGACAATACTCATGTGTTGTTTGAGCTGGCTGTATACCAAAGCTTGAAATGAACAAACTTTACCTTCTTTATCAGATGCATATTTTCAGCTCACAGCAGATGTCCTTATATCTGGGACTACTGTGTGAAGCCAATACCCAGAGCACCAGGCTCAATACATGAAGAAGGAAGACATTTATCCATCCTCTCTCTGTAGAGCCTGTGTAGCCACTGAGGAGAGCCACAGTCCTCCATGCTGGCACTCAGACCTCAGAATGGGATAAATTACTCTGAAGAAGGCTCTCTTCTCCTATATGGAACCAACTGCCAAACAGACACACATGCAGTACATTACATACAGTGAAATTACATGCAGTGATTTCACTTAAGTAACTGAAATCCAGCAGTATGAGTCTGAACTTTAAAGCAAGTCATGATTTTTTACAGTTAGCAGTGAGATTTAAGCAAGTAGACTTCTATGAATCCATGAACCCATAATGAAATCCTATTTTTGTATTTCTGTGGATATAACAATTTCTGATGGTTTCATTTTCTCCCCAACAGTAAGCTTTTACACTGGAATGCCTGCATAACCTTTTCCCTTCCTTTCTTCATTTATGTATTCCCGTATCAGGTACCATGAACAGACTTTGAATTAAATAGTTTTTCCACACTTTTACTTTAAAATCCGTTTGCTATGCAGTGCACATCCTTTAAAATACACTTCAGGGATAACTTCTTGCTTTTTTGTTATTCCTTTACAATTTTGCATAAATCAGTAACTATTTCCTTTCTTGTTTTTCATGTTAAACTTCCAGCATTATTACACCTAAAAGGGAAAGAAATACTTCCAGAGGAAGTAAAGTGCTATAGCCCCACAAGACTTGGATTTACAGCTGGGGTTTCTTTCTAGGTCTAATAATTTTTGCTTGTAGGCTGACACTTTTCATGGAAAAAAGATGGCAGATATAAACAAGTGATGTGAATAAATAGCAAAAGGATAATTTTCACTCCAGTGCATCCTATTGCGATAGAGGTTAATGAATGAGTGAGGTCATGGTTTAAATGTGGTTCAGATTAGTCATGAACTAAATCTGTTTCTAATAAAAGATTCCCAGTGGCCTGTGTAAAAGATAAATGATGCTCTCCCAGACCTCCTAAATAGGCTTAATTATCAACATTTTTGTTTTTTTTTTTCTCCTAAAAGTAGCAAAAAAACCCTCCTGTTTTTCAGCAATAATTCTCTTTTTCTTGACAGCTGACATGCTGTAACTGCCCTATAGCAGAGACACATTGCATCTAGGACTTGTCATCACTTCTCAGAACCATGAACTCATTACAAAATCTAATACAAATGACCACAAATGATCTTTTCTGTTGTAGACTTTGCTGATGTATTTTCATCGGAGTTTCCTTCCTGGCCGTAGCAAAAGTCCTTATTTCTTTGGATTTTTATTTTCTGTTATCTGCTTCTTCTTCCATATTAACCTCCTTGATCTATGTGCAGCTTTTGACAAGCTATCTGGCACAGTCAGCATGGGTTTATGAAAGGCAGGTCCTGCTTGACTGACCTGATCTCCTTCTGTGACAAGGTGACCTGCTTAGTGGATGGAGAAAAGGCTGCAGATGTTGTTAACCTGGACTTTAGCAAATCCTTTGGCACTGTTTCCCACAGCATTCTCCTGGAAAAACTGGCTGGTTATGGCTTTGATGGGTGAACAAATTGCTGGGTAAAAAACTTGGCTGGATGGCATAGCCCAGAGAGTGGTGGTGAATGGAGTTAAAACCAGTTGGTGGCTGGTCATAAGTGGTGTTCCCCAGGGCTCAGTTTGGGACCAATTCTGTTTAATGTCTTTGTCAATGATCTAGATGAGGGAATTAAATGCAACCTCAGTTTGCAGATGACAGCAATTTGGGTGGGAGTCTTGATCTCGAGGGTAGGAAGGCTCTGCAGAGGGACCTGGAGGTTCAACAAGGCAATGTGCTGGGTCCTGTACTTGGGCCACAACAATCCCATACAAGCTCCAGGCTTCAGAAGAGTGGCCGGAAAGCTGTTCATGGAAAAGGATCTAGGGGTGCTTATTGGTGGAGCTGAACATGAGCAGCTTGTGGCCAGGCAGCCAAGAAACCACGAGCATCATGGTCTGTATCAGCAGTAGTGTGGCAGCAGGGCCAGGGCAGTGACTGTCCCCCTGCACTGGGCACTGGTGAGGCTTCACCTTCAATCCTGTGTTCAGCTCGGAGCCCCTCACTATGAGAGAGACATTGAGGTGCTGGAGCAGGGTCAGGGAACGGCAGCAGAACTGGAGCAGGGCCTGGAGCACAGGTGTAATGGGGAACGGCTGAGGGACCTGGGGAGTTCAGTCTGGAGAAGAGAAGGCTCAGAGGGGACCTTATTGCTCCCTACAGTTGCTTGACAGGAGGTTGTAGTGAGGTGGGGTGGGTCTCTTCTCCAAGTAACAAGTATAGGACAAGAGTCCCATCTCCAAGTAGCAAGTATTAGGACAAGAGGAGACATCTTCAAGCTGCATCAAGGGAGATTTAGATGGGATATTAGGAAAAATTTCTTCACCAGAAGGGTTGTCCAGCATTGGAACAGGCTGCCTTGGGAAGTGCTCAGGTCCCCATCCCTGGAGTTATTTAAAGACATGTGGGTGTGCCATTTAGGGACATGGTTTATTGGCAGAATTAGTTGTGTCAGGTTAACAATTGGACTTGATAATCTTAAAGTCCCTTTCCAATCTAAATGATTCTATCATTCTATGTACCTTAAAATCAGTGGAGCTAGGTTTTAATCAGGTTGCCACCCTGCCTCCTATTTTGTACAGTTTCCCATTTGTAGCCAACTATTCATCTGAACTGTTCTGCTCCTGCTGAGAGCTGATGTTTGGGCATGGACCATCTTCATCTTAATTCTGCTCACATCTGTCATTAGCATCTCCAGGCTTACCCACAGTCCCAGGCTCTACTAGCAAAACTAATCATATGCTAATCAATACTGTTTAGTGCAGCTTCATTGTTTAGCATGCCTAGCAGGGCTATGTATTTGAAAAAGCAACATGTTAGAGAAAGCAAGCCATCTTATATAACTTGTTCTTATATTTCTGTCTACAGTATACCCTTATGAAAGGAGAGTTTTGATCTAATCTTGATAATGATGTCTGTCATGCCAGTATTTTGCTCACTCTGACAGATATTGAAGTTGTCAAGTTTTAAAATAGCATGAAACAAAGCAGCACAGCACAGGTGGTAAAAGGCCTGCAAGGGATGAAATGGGAAAGCAGCATGAAGAGACTTAGCTCATCCAGTTTAAATGAGGGAAGGTGAGGTGAAGGGAAAATAAAAACCTGGGACTATTTTCCAAGGGAAAATTAGATTAAGGCAAGAACAATCTATTCCAGGCTACCCTGAAATATATTCCAAAAAGCTTTTGCATTGTATTTGAGATAAGAATAAACTTTGACAGAAGGATGTTTTTCCACTGAAAGAAATTTAATCCTCAAAAAGGCATCCAACAAAATTCGCTAGCTACTCTCGCTGCTGAGCAAGCTGCTCTTACTGCTGAGTATTCAAAGGGATGTTAGCAAATATCATCAGCAGAATTGTGTAGGTTCAAAAGTACACTCAAGGATGTAAGTGCTTATAGTGTGATTGAAAACACAGAATGACTCTCACCCTGTTCACCAATACCAAGGATTTCTCTGGTCTTCCACAACTGGAAGCATAGAAACTTTACCAGCTTGAAGATGAAGGTTTCAGATCAGTAATAAACCCATGCCCTCATTATCAAGACCAAAGCAGTACACAAAATGTATCAGGAGTCATCTTCAGACACGATGACCACACGAGAAGGAGAGCAGGGTGTAAATCCACCTTCAGAGAAGGACGATGAAGTAGTATTAGGAGGCTAAATTCAGTGAGATGGAAGAGGTCCTCCAGTTTTAGCTGGTAACACTTCTGATTGGGATTTCCCTCGAAAATTCTTAATTAATTATATTACAGAAAACAGTGAGTTCAAATGGTTTAACAGTGCCTAAAGCTGGCACAGGCAGAAAACTTGTTGCCTCTTGCCTGTTGAGAGAGATCAAAAGGAAACACTCATCATCTAGCAGTAAGTGACTTAGAGATGCTAATCTCCTGTTCCCTTATTCCTTATGTTTTTACTTTCCCAAAATATGATTCTTTGTGAGGCAGAGGCCTAAGTCTTTCCTAAATAATTAGTCAGAAATAGGAAAGAAATAGCAATATGATGCCTGTCCCCTGCACTGATGGATGCAGCTGAGCTGTAGCATGGGGAGAAGATCTCTGTGTTCCCAAGGAGAGAACAGCATATTCTTCCTGTGTAAATTGTTCTAATTATGCCCATATTACTGTATCTGGAGGAAAACTTTCAGATGCTCTGTGCTGAAATCTCACCTTTGAATAGTGATGAACAGTTCCAAATTGCTGTCAGTCATTAAGCTACTGGTGAGAAGGTCACCAGCTACCTTGGTACCATAGCTTTAACACCCCTTCATTTTCCTCCTTTCACTCTTCTTTGGCTGCTCACATGCAACCCAGGCACAGGATTACATTACCATCTACCTCTGAGAGAAGAGATTGTGGCAGACCAAGGTGCTTCATACAGTGACCTTCAAAACAGTCTCACCCCCCCAAGTCAGAGTCTTATAGAAGCTTAATATGTGTCACGATCATGAATTACAGCCTTCAGCTGTCACAGTTCACGCTGTGCAAAGCATTTAACATTGTCCTGTGCAACATCCTTGTCACTATATTGGAGAGGCATGGATTTAATGGATGGACTACTCCTTGGACAAGCAATTGGCTGGGTAGTCACACTCAAAGAGTCACTGCCAATGCCTTGACATCCAAGTGGAGATCAGTTGTGAATGGTGTTCCCCAGGGACTGGTATTGGGACCAGCACTGTTCAACATCTTCGTTGCTGACGAAGTGGAATTGAGTGCACCCTCAGCAAGTTTGCTGATGACACCAAGCTGCGTGGTTCGGTTGATACGCTGGAGGGAAGGGATGCCATCCAGAGGGACCTTGACAAGATTGAGTGGCGGGCCTATGTGGACCTCATGAGGTTCAACAAGGCCAAGTCCAAGGTCCTGCACCTGGGTCGGGGCAATCTGAAGCACATCTGGGTTAAGATGCAGATCAAAAGAATAGAAACTGTAAAGTTTAAGTGTCTATCATGAATCCTGAGACATCTGGTTCTCTGCCATACAAGCTTTTTTGAGCCATTTTTACTCACATTAACATGACTCTAAGATACAGCATATGTATCTCCAGTTCTAGGCAGTACTTCCTCCTGAGAAGTCTTAACGACTGATGACAAAAGCCAAATCAGGCACTTCCTCATCTATTTTTGACGCGTACATGCAATACATGAAGTCACAGCAGACTTCTGCAATGCAGAAGTCACTTATTGCATCAGTGCAGTATATGATAGCCTACCTTTATCTAGGAAAAGGAGGAGCTCGAATGAGTATGTATACTTGAGGTCATGCTGTAGTGGTGATGGTACTTAGGACCAGTTCTAAAACAAGTCTGCAATCTTTGATCCAAACACTGGATATTGCTTAATAAAATCACTTGGCTATGAAAAAAGTAAGTTTTCAGTCAAATGCTAGTTCTCATGCTGCTGTGAGATCTGCATTTGGTATGAACCCTTAGTTTGCTATTTGCATGGCAAAGAGACGTAGCACATGTGTAGGTGGAATATTCATGCATGTTCTGATTATTCAAGAAAATGTTTGTGCTATTGTTTCTAGAAGAGCTGGTACAGCCTGTGTTAAATCACAAGCCTTCATCACTGATAAAACCCTCCATTCAGCTGTACCCAGGAAGCTCTAGAAGACCATCACATTGGAGAACTGGAGGGATAACCTCCTTGGGCTTCTCAGTTAAATGCTCCTACAAACATGACTAGATCTTTTTGTTGAAGGCCTTAAGACATCAGATCCACAGAGCACTGATAAATGCAATAATACACTCCAGTTCAGCTGCAGATTGTATAACTGAATGCTTAGAGAACAGATGCTTTGAAGACATGAAATGAAGATACAGTGGAAAACTGGAATGCTCTGGTCTAAACTGGTTATGCACAATTCACTGCAAAAATTTTCATCCACCCAGTGAAAGGAAAGCACAGTCCTGGGGTCCTGTTTATTCTGTTATTTGTAAAAGAAACAGGGCCCCTATACCATTCAAAGGAAGTTACCATACAAGGCAGATCTTTTTCAGGCTTCAGAATACTTCTACCAACTTGGTTTTGTTCAGATATTAGTATTTAAACCAGATATTACGTAAAAGATCATACATCGAATAATTCAGCCACCACCTGATTTTCTGAATTCTGTCTTAGGACACAGAGAAATTATCCCAGGGACATTTGACCACAGTCTTAAGACAAATTTATATTCCTTAGAATTCTTCTTTTGCCAAACTATTTAGGAAAGGAAAGAATCTGACTGTATTAAAGAGAAAAAATACAACCCTGTTAATTAAACTTAGTAGATCTTATTGAATCTGACATTCTGTGTTTCTTAAAACCAGAAAGCATCAACACCACCCTACAGTGGAGCACAATTATTGCACAGTGGGTAAGCAGTGTAGTAGATGGAAAAACAAGAGTTATACTAGATCCACTACAAAGGTGAAAACTAATTTTTTTTATTGATTTATTGCCTGACTTTGTACATTATTCCCTGAAAGGTAGGGCAGGCAAAGACTGAACATAAAGGAAAAGGGAGAGAGAGGAGAGGAGAGGAGAGGAGAGGAGAGGAGAGGAGAGGAGAGGAGAGGAGAGGAGAGGAGAGGAGAGGAGAGGAGAGGAGAGGAGAGGAGAGGAGAGGAGAGGAGAGGAGAGGACAAGCATCCTCCAATTGTCTCCAGCTCACCAGGATCTGGTCAGTCTGCACAACACCAACAGCTATATGTAGAAGGCCCACACCATGCTGAGCATCTCCATGCCTCTCTTTCGTGAAGAGACAACATAACTCAAGCACATTCGCATAAATCTTGTATGAAAACAGAAAGACCTGGGAAGTCAGGAGAGAGCACAGAGCAGGAAGAGTAATAATTGGTTTAATCCACCCAAGGAACAGGCTGCCAGTTGGCACGGCTGGCATTTAGTGTATTAACTGTCAGCGCCTGATGGATTAAGCAGCAGAGCTCAGTGATACGTTTCTGCTGTAGGAGGCAATTCTACTGGTGAAGGGCATCTAGTTTGAAGGGGAAAAAACTTTCTCTGTCCTCTGCTCTTGGTTTATGTTGAAAGCAGCTTTAGATATACACGAGGGGAGCTGACAACAGAATATGACCCGGCTTCAACAAAACTTCATTCTGTTAGAGGGGATGGGATGCTGCCCACAGGGATGGGGAGCTCATCGTGTGTGTTTGTATAGCTGCTAATGCAAGATGGTTCTTGATCCATGGCCAGGGCTCATGAGTATTGCAAAATACTAACTGTAAAACCTATCTGCATGACAACACAAGTCTAAAAACACAAGTTGAAGCACTTCTCAGTGACTTTCTTACACTTAAGATGAAACACAGACAGTAGGAATCACAGAAATATAAGGGTACAGTAAAATGACCCCTGCACAAGAACATTTCCAGCTGGGAGCACCGTGTGTTGGGTGGCTTATGGAGAGTGTGCAAGAAGCTTTGCCATCATTTTAAAATGTTTTGTTGTTGTTGATGGTTGGGTTTTGTTTTATTTTGTTTTCAATTAAAACCACAGTTATTCTCTTCCTCATCTGTTCCTCAGTTTCTGAAGAAATGAACTTATGACACAGATAATCTCAAGCTTAGCAGTTTGATTCTGCTTCATGTTATACAAAAGCATGCTTTGAACCCTATTTTACTTTGCTTTCAGAAAAAAAAAACTGCTCACCTGCTTCTACCCAGGAAATAGTTTCCTGCAATCAAGCAAAATCCTGTCCTACTGGCTTTAATCTGCTTTGTCTACTCCAGCGGACTTTCTTCTCTGCCTCTTTCTCCTCAGGTTTTTCTACCTAATCCAGTCTCATGTCTCCTTATATTTAGTCTGCTTGGACTTTGCTCTCATATTTGTTGGCTTGCCATACCCCACTGCCAGCTTTAGCCAGAATCTCTTCTCCTTCATCATGGTGCCTGCACAAGAAACAACTATGAACAGAAATGACAGGCTTTCTGTTGTCAATACTCATTCTCTATGAAGACCCTTTGCTGCCAATACCATTTATCTCCAGTTTTCCAGAGATGGGAGTGATGGGACTCAACTGCGAATTCAAGTACATATGGAAGTCTACATGTAGGTGTCCAAGCTCCCATTAAGCCAACAGAGATTTGGTCAATCAGTCAATAAAACCTAGAGAAAGTTCATCTCAATAACTCTACTCTCCCCTAGGTTTATCTGAAGCCTATTGTGCATGTTAACACATGATTGTATGAACACTCACATAACTAAAGTGCATGCTTATGACAGCAGAGACCTTAGGTCTTGTGATAATCTAGAGTCAATGAAGAGGTGGTCCTGGCCAGTCTATGGAAGGTGCAGGTGCTACCACTGTGTATGGAGATGCTGTGAGGTGCTGGAGCACACACAATAGCACCCATGTCTTGAGAGCCTTTTGCTTCTACCATGTTTTCGAGAAGATTTACAAACTTTGATGTTTGTGAGCCTGCAGCAAAAGATACATCTTTAACATTGAGATTATCAACAACTGGATTTTCAGCTACTCTGTGTGTTAGAGCCTCTTGAGAAAAAGGAAAAGAACAGTGGGTTTTTCTTCCACATGGTAACAAAAAAATGCCTTTCTTCAGTTCTCAGTCTTCACAGTGACTGAAATAGTACAGCACACAGACACACAAACACACCCTTCAGTTTTAGGCACACACCCAGCAAGAAAAATTGCAGCCAAGATAATTAAAGTTTGGCAAAGTTACAGGTAACAGAAATGAGGGCAAGCTTTGCATAACCTTAATGCTATCTATCTGGCTCTACAAACTCAGCTTATGATAATAAAACCTTTTCTTCAACCAACACCATACAGATCTTTCTCCATCTCTGTTTTCACTGACTTCTCGAGAAGAGAGAGTTCTACATCTTATTGGTAAAAGCACAGAATTGTTTTTCTTGCCCAAATAAATGAAAATCAGTCTTCTCCCAGTTCTGGCACTGTCCACTCATTTCATCTGACCTCCACTCATTTTCCCTTGTGTGACTGCTTCTCAAATGCTTACCTCTTTCAGAGATTTCCCCTTGTACTTCTCCATCACCTGTACACACCTAGGGTTTTTTCGTGCTCTAAACTGATAGCATGATGTTAAGTCAGAAATCACTGTTCTGCATTTCCACAGCTTTTCAATGCAATCGTGTCATAAGACTAATCTTCTTAATACCAGTACACAGATACAAATAAAACACATGAAAAAGATGTGCATCTAATGGTTACAAACAGATCTCAGTAAATGTTTCAGTTAAGACCTTCCACTCAACAAAAATGCTATTTTCCTTATTAATCACTAGGTCAAAACATAGATTTCTAACCTTTGCAATTAAAATGTAGCAAGACCTGATAATGAATCACTAGAATCTCTTTATAGAAACTAATCACCTCTCACAGTGCATCTCTACTTATTGACATTCCCCTTGGTTCAGGAGTGACTCACCAGCCGCTGAGCTATGAATTTTGAAATGTTTACTTTTACACTATACAGTTTGGCCTCCACTGGCAATGAGGGTGAGGACAAGGCAAGGAGACCAACCACTTCGTGCCATTAATGTCATACCCTCAATCATTATAACAATATGACAGTTAAAAAACATCTGCAGTTTGTACATGATACATTGGAAACCGTTAGTAATTAATAATTTTCAAGACTGAAAATAGCAGCCTTCCAGTGTCTGAAGGGGCCTACAGGGATGCTGGAGAGGGACTTTTCATCAGCTATTGTAGAGATAGGACAAGGGGTGATGGGTTAAAACTAAAACAGGGGAAGTTCAGGTTAGATGTAAGGAAGAAGTTCTTTACTGTGAGGGTGGTGAGGCACTGGCACAGGCTGCCCAGAGAAGTGGTAAACGCTCCACCCCTGGCAGTGTTCAAGGCCAGGTTGGACAGAGCCTTGGGTGACATGGTCTAATATGAGTCATCCCTGCCCATGGCAGGGGGTTGGAACTGGATGATCTTTAAGGTCCTTTCTAACACAAACCATTCTATGATTCTGAAGACAGAAATAATGAACAAAATACATGCTGTTCTGCCCTGCCTACAGAAGCTTATAATCAAAGTAAAAATCAACAACGATTTCTGCTTTTGCCTTAGTTCTCTGGCTTCCTAGTGTGTGTGCAACAGGACTTCCTCTGGGCCTAAACTCTCAGCAACACATGCATTATGGTCAGAGACCTCAGCTCTATAGCTGAAAACACAGCTGCATTCAGCAAAACAGTAGCTCACTAATAACTAAAATGATAAAAGAGGAGAAAAAGATGCTGGATGTAAGAAGAGTAAGGACTGTTTGCTTTCAATGTCTCTACTGGGCTTCTGAAAGTATCAAATTGAAGCAGGTTTTGAGACGAAAGGATAGAAGTGGAGACGCTTCGTTACTGAGCCACAGACAGAGATTTCAAAATAGATATCACCTGACTGCAGTGATGATTTCTGGAGACAACACTTTAAGACTGCTTAAAAATCTTGAATGACAACACTTCTCATACAGTGATTCATAGATTTTTGTCAGATTATAAACCTGTCATAGGCAAAAAAAAAAAATTGGCTTAAATTGTGAAACCTGACAAGTGACAGATCATTGTGTGTGTCTGATACTGAACTTCTAAACTCTCAAATAGAAACTTGTTACTTGCTAGCTGCAACCAGTAGAGGCTGGCTGTAAGTTTTGATAACTTCTGGTCTACACAGAAATGACTCATCCTGAATCCTCCTATCAGTAAAGACACATGAAAAAGGACCATCAGATAGATGGCTGATCCCTTATTGTGCTTCAGTTGTCTAGACCATTTGACTAGGAAAATCTTGGTGTCTCTGTCTGGAAAGAAGACACATACTTAAAAAGGAGTGATTTTGAGAAGAAACGTTCTTCCCAAATGTCCCAGACCAGCAGTGATGTCCCCAGAGGGAAAGGAAGATGAATACTGATGAATGCAAACACTGTGGTAAAGTCCATGAGTGAGTCTGAGACAGTCAAG
The DNA here is from genome assembly GCF_033783945.1 of Neopsephotus bourkii. Taxonomy (NCBI): domain Eukaryota; kingdom Metazoa; phylum Chordata; class Aves; order Psittaciformes; family Psittacidae; genus Neopsephotus; species Neopsephotus bourkii. The sequence goes on from NW_026902112.1 coordinate 8,018,387, forward strand.
TAGGGTAAAAACTCCCTTCTCCTTGGTTTTTAAATAAACCCCTGTATCCAGAGGAAGTACAGGTTGTTGCACACTTCATCTTGCCTTTGGCACTCTCCCACAAGCTTTACATATCTGCCCCTAAATTTTTTCTTCAATTATTAATATGATTCTATATTTGGGGTTTATTTCAACATGAATAAATAGCCCCACGATTCTGAAAAGAGTGGGCACACACTTCAAATACTACCCAGATTCTATTTTTCCTTATAATCTCTGCTCTGAAAGGATCCTGTAATCCATCTCAGACAGATACAGACTCCCATGGGATGTCAGTGGCACTCTCATGAGTTCAATTGTTCAGATTCCCTCCTGTATGGAATGAGCTCCCTTGGTGTGTGCTTACCTGGGGTACAAGGGATAAGCCTGCAGGGGACATGTCCAGCATCTAACCTGACAGTTCACATGAAGTAAATGATGTACTGATCTGGATGAAAAGAGATGCTGCGGCAGCATAACCTCTTAGAGAATAGAAGAGCTGATCTTCATGGCATTGTTAAGGATAACATGCAAACTCCTTCAATTCTGAAAGACACTGAAAGGGCGCATTCTTGTTCTTGTTCCAGCTTTGAAAATGATCTCTTCACATTGGTTAAGTTTTAGGGGTCTTTCCCCCCCCCTCCAAGTGTTTGGCACACAAACGTAGCATTGCTTTGCATCCAAGGAAGAACATAACATTGTAATGTCATTGTTCTCCAGATCAGCTCAACAATATTTTGGTACTCTGAGTAAGGTGCTGCACAGAAATAGCTGCCCCTTCAACAGTGATCTTAGTCAGCAAGTTCCCATGGTTTGAGATGCTTTCTGCTTGAGATCTGTTTCTTCATCATTACCATTGAATATATTGAAAAAAAGGACTCTCAGCTTTTGGGTACCTTACCTCTCTATTGTTTTTATTCTTTGATAAACCAAACTATTAAGCTTGACTTTCAAAGTATTACACATATTTTGTTCATTACTGGACTTTATGGCTGTCAGCTCTGTTTTTGAGATGAATGTAACTGCTGCATCCCCTATTGCTCCTCCCAGCAAAAAAGCCTCACGTACATCCTGCTGCACGGCTATAACAGGCTTAAGCTTGAGTCACAATATCAAAGCTCATAAACCTGAACTGTGGAAATATTTGCCAACTATAAATAGAAGACTGTCAACCTGATAAAAGCAATCTTTGCTGAAAACACTTTGTGGTGCTCCCAGAAAACTTCCACATCCATTATATAAAAAATTGATAGAAGCTGCTGTTGCTAACCCTAAGGATTTAAGGTTCTTCAATAAGTTGCACACAAACTTATTGACTTTGCTCTTCTTTTTGTTGTTGTTCTAGAGAAGTTGATACAAATACTCAGCAGCCAGAAAAATCTATATACAGTGATATGTTGCTTTAGGCCAGCATGCAGAATCTAGTCTTGCCTCAGATACCTTTGACAGGTGAGTGAACAGCAGTTAAATCAAGCAGCCTATGTAATATCAGTCTTGTCTTCCTCTGTATCTAATTCAGCACATCACTCTTCACCCTTAGGAGACAAACATCCTGTGACACTTGCCATGCTGGACTTGTTCTTCACTACATTACCTGATGACTTTTCAAGCTTTGGTCCAGTAAGCAGAGATTTAACAGCATTCCCACCTGTGCAATTCAATATTTTTTCTCCACTTACTGTGTTCAAATCCCTTAGCATTAGCCCAGCCAGACAAGTGTTAGCATGAATGCTTATTGACCATAGTTTTATATTAAGCTGATTTTAATTTCTAGAGGCAAGGGTGTGCTTATCTCTTCAGCTATTGAAACAGATACATAATGGACCAGAATACTTACTGTTCTGATATTTCTAGCTTAGTTCTTAATAACTTCACCACGAAGGCAGAAAAAAAGGACTTTGTTAGGCAATTTGTTTTCCACATATGAACAAAATCTGGACCAAAGGAGTTTATCGGTCACTGTCTTCCTTCTGTTCTGTTAAGATGCATCAAGATTGAAGTAATTACATTTACTGAGCCCTTAGACACCTTTAAAAGCTGAGGAAGCCAGAATTTATTCATGCCTTGTATTTTCATAGCACTTTTTTTCATTTATAGAATTTCTTTACACAAAAATACTGTAGCTCTTGATCCCTGCTGCTCTCTCTAGCACTGCTATCTGCAGCGAGTTTATATATCAGCAATGTACTGAATGCTGCATAAAATTCACTTACATGATGGAATAAAAAACTCCAAACAAACAAAACACCAATACAATGGTGCAAGGATGCCTATTTTTATTTTCATTTTGGACACCATTTTGGACAAAAATTAGCATGCTTCAATGGATGCTACAAAATCCAGTCTGAAACTTTGCTGCCTAGGTTATTATTGGTTTCACCTTGCCTCATGGATCAAGTTAGTAGAAAATTAAGAAAAGAATGAAAGACAAGACCCATAGTAATCATGCAAAATGAAAAGCACTTGTGATTTAGTCAATAGATATCACTAGACAGCAAGAAGGAGGATTAAAGAGAAGGTCTGTTCTCCATTAATAATGAGAGATGTTCTTCTGTAGGAAAGCCATTGTATTGTTCATCTAAAGTGGCCAGCATTGTAAACTCACTTCTGGACTTACATACTTAGTACATACTTAAGTGCATGAATGCAACTCAGTTTCTGAAAGACCTGAACGCAACCTTTGAGAGGCTTCTCCCTGAAAACTGGTCATTTTGCCCCAGTGCTTACAATCATACCCTAGTTCTGAAACATTGCTTAAACCATTGTATGGGCACTCTCTTAGTGCAGTTTCCAGTATGGGAGCTTCATCTTGCAGCTTACAGACTGATATTTTGTAGTACTCTGATATAGTGATAGTCTTGAAAAGCTCAGGCCTTAAAGGCAGAAATAGTGCTGGAAAGCTATATGCAGATATATGGGTATGTATATTGAAATTCTGGAGTAAAATGAGCATGGCAAAAATGAAATCAATGTCCTTCTCATCCATTATTGAAAGAATTCTGGGTTCCAGAATAATCAATAGAAAATACACTCTGATGTGATCGATGATACATGGCCAGCACCACTCCCCAGTGAACACTGCAGAAAAGATCCATTTCTTTGCTACAGACTATATAGTGTGCTTATGATAGGATTCCTATAGAGGCATGTTCGTGTGAAATTTAGAACTGATTCCCAAGTCATGCAAAGTGCTGGAGGAAACAAAGCCAGAATGCTAACCCACAGGATAGGCAGATTTCCACCTATTTTAACAAGCTACATGAATTTTCTCCCTAAAAAGTAGCTTTGTGCTGATTCTCAGTATAATTCTTGAAGGACTTTTAGGAAGAATTCGAAAGCAGCATCATATGAGCTGATGTCAAGATGTACCGTGTCCAATGGCACACTCTCTCCCCTTAAGAGACTGTTGAGCAAGAAATCAAGGTGCCTGAATTCTGACTGTGTATCAAATAAATTATTCAGGGAACAATCTGGAAAAGACAGCAGTGTTACTTATCTGCCTCATGGGTTTCTTGCAAATAGAGCAGAATATCAAACACTTCCTTTCTAAATCTCATGCTAAAGGTCAAGTGTGGTAAATTGCTGCAGCTGTATAGAAGTGAGTGGAACTAAAGCAGTCTTTAGCATAGCTCTACCTTATACTTCCATACTAGATGACTCTGCATCTCATCTTTTTAGTGTTACTGGAATGTCCTTTATCTCAGAGAGACCTTGTAAATCAGTCCAAAACGTATTTAGTTTTAGTTAATATCCTTGTCCCCAAAATAGTTCTTTTACCATTTTTGGAGCTAAGAAAAACTGCTAAAATGGAAAAAAGAGATTTCCTTAAACCATGGTAAAAAAACCCTCATTGAGACAAGTCATACGTGTGTCACATGTTGTTTATGTGTTCCCCTTTCAAAGGCTGCAGTTGAGCATTAAGAGGACAAACCATCTCTTTTCTTTTTGCTGTTGATGCAACAACCTGGCCACGTAAAAGAAGGGAGAAGCTTGTGGTTGCCTTAGAATACTTAAACATGTCTGGAAGAGAAAAGCTTTCAAGATGACATGTGGAATGATCAGAGAAAAAACATGGCCAGGAGGGAGGCTGCAGCATGGGCAGGAAGTAGAAGGTGCCCATATCTCACAAGCAGTAAAAAGAAGGTGGATGGAGACTAACTTTTCAGAATACTGTGAAGTGGGGCCTCAAAAGGTGGTGATTCTTTGTGAAATGGTCTGTAGATTTAGGAAACTCCTTGCCAAAGATAGTGTGGATGCAATAAGTTGGTGTATGCTCAAAATAGACTGGACTGGTACTAGAACAGTGATCCTGGGATTATCTGTTAAGCAGAGAAGCTAACAGAGAAAAGGACCTTAAGGTCCCTCCTGAACCACAAATACTCAGAAAGTAGCAGAGAATAGTATTAAATGCTTTTCCCTTGTACTTATTTGTCCTCAGGCTATTTTTCATGGCCCCAGTTAGAGAGTGAATACTGCACAGATGGTCCAAGATAACCCTTGGTCTGAACCAGCATGGTTCCTCTTCTGGAGACATGCAGCCAGGACTAATAAGGGATGAAAAGAAACCTCTCCAGCGGGTACAATGTGCAGTGTGTTGCAATCCCAGAAGTTATTGAAAGATTAGTGGGGAGACAACAAATCTCAAATAAAGGGCTGCATTGCCAGTGCAGAGATGTGCCTATAAACTTATTTCCATTTGTTCTTCCCACCCTGAGCTTTCCTGGGTTTAAAAAGAGTAGCACGCTGGTTCATGTTGTAATACAACCCAGCTTTTGAGGCTTTAAGATCTTTTGGGAATTTTGAGAGTGGGGGAGTTTCATTTTCAGGAAAATAGGAAAATCCATCTGTAAGCTCCAACTTTCATGCTCAGGAAGCATACAACAAACTAGTGTTACAAGAATAAGACCCATTTGTTAGGAGATGCCTGCAGAAGAGTGCTGACAAGTGCTTTCAGAAAATATATAATCAACCCTACCCACAGAGCACTTTGTACCTTAGAGCAGCCTATTCAAGGAAATACCTGTCAGCTTTAGCAAACTGGGCCTGCTAGGAATTCCCTTGGAAGAGACCTTTGCTCTAGGGTCCCTCTGGTCCTCATTTCTTCTCCAAGAAGCACCTCTAAGGCTGGTAATACATAGAGCTACTGCCACATGGAGACATCTTCAGTGGGAATCAGTCTGAGACCATGTGCCTGAGGAGCTCTTTACAACCAGTGTCAGAGACAAAGACTGCAATCAATGTTGAAGATAAGAGGGAATCAGTCTTTGGACCTCTGAATGTTCCTGCAGCTCAACCACTCCAGATCTGAAAACATCAATTTAACTTTATGCCTGTAGCTTACCTCTTTTTGTCCAAGGGATTAGCTAAAAAAATGCCTTCACTTTGTTGTTGCAACAACATCTATGCTTTGCCAATAGATGATACCTGCAGTGTTCACAAAAAGAAAAAGGAAATAAGAGGTCGGTTTGTTGCTATTGTTTGCCATAAGAGAAGTTACAGGTGAACTTTGGAATCTTCTGAAATAAAACACTATTCTGATTTATTTGGGGAGTGGCAAAGGAGGACTTCTGCAATTAAAAAGCATGCTTAATTTTGAAAATTAATTGTAGAATATCCTACAATATTTTCAGTTCTTTAGAGAGAAGAATCATTTTGGCTTAGGTTTTTTTCAACCACTCTGAAACACAAGCCATTCCCAGTGACAATCTACCTAGTTCAAATAAAGCAAATATTAGTTTTCCTATATAATGTCAGTCTGTTATTATCCTTCCTGTCTGAAGAAACATCTGAAGGTCTGGCATGAACGCAATGACAGCCAGAAGAGTCTGTGAAGTGCTTTGAATATTAAAACATGTCGAGGAACTGGGATCCATGCAGGCCATCTGCCTAATGGCTCTGCTAAATAAGGATGCAGAATCCACATGCACGCAGACCCACAGCATCATGTAACTTCTTTCATTTTCTTTTTTAGTTTCTTTCAGTGAGATCATCAGAAGTCTTCTGGGAAACAAAATAATATCCCAGTGTATATGACTGTGCAGAATGTGTCAGAACTGTGCACAGCTGGTATTGGCCTGTACAGTACAAACCACTAAACAATAAGCTGAAGAAAAGCAACCTTAACGTTTCAAGCACAAACAGTCTAGATCTATAGAGCACCAGTTTAGCTGGTGCAGTTAGCACTGTCTGTAAAGAGACAACTCAGAGCACAGAACTGGAAGGAAAAAGCAGGGTCATCAATCTAACTTCTTGGAAGGGCAGGTAGCTTTTTGATAGACATAAGCTCAATATGAGTCTAGAGAGAGCTCTCCCTCAGACCCATATACAACAGGCCACACAACTCTTCTCAGCTGCACAAACTCTGACCAAACACTGGAAGAAGGAATCCAGGGCATGGCCAAAGTGCTTGAACCTCACCATTGAAGAGAAGGATAATTTGGGTTTATTAGTTCTCTATGAGGCTAGGCTGGACAGAGCCTTGGGTGACATGATTTAGTGTGTGGTGTTCCTCCCCATGGCAGTGGGTAGGAACTAGATGATCTTAAGGTCCTTTACAACCCTAACTGTTCTATGATTCTATGAATAAATCACAGTTATTCAGTCTGGGTAAGGCCTGTTTTACATCTGAAAAGGAAACTTTGCAAATAGTAACCATACCCAGAACCATGCTGATACTGTTGTGTGAATGTTTAAAAACAACTGAAGGGCAACAGTATTTTATGTGTGAAAACTATGCAAAAGCAATCAGTCTGGCAGATGTTTAGCCTATGTGAGCTAAACTTTTTTTCTCTATTTTTAAAATGGACATACAGACCCAAGGCAAATGGCCAGCCTCCTAACAGGCAGCAGTAGTGTTGATAACAAAAAGGAATCCTCTTTTCATCTAGATCAAAAGAAGATGTCTGGGCTGACCTAAACCACCTTTTTTATAAGTGGAAGTGTGCAGATATCCTCTAGCTGATGTAGCTGCCCAGGGAACACACACAGATGCACTCTGTGAGCAACTGAAGCCAGTTATATCAGGATGAAAACTGTCAGTTTTCTGCTGCCTTCTTTGAAATTGCATGAGACTGAGGTCCATTCCAAGTCTAAGAAATAGGATTAAGGACATCTATCTGAAAGTAGGAAATAGAATGAAAAGCCAAGGCCTGCTCCCAGCTGACAGGACAGAAATGGATTAGCTACCTTGAGACTTGTGTCATTTCTCCCTCCCAGTGACTGCTTTTTCCCTGATCCATGATCAGGCAGAAGTCCTCCAAACAGCAATCAAGGGAAACGAGAGTTAATGCTTTCCCACAGCTTCCTGAGCTGCACTTCCCAAAGTGCCAGAAAAGCTGTAGTCCTCCACTACCACTATGGGGCCATCCAGAGCACATCAGGACCGGCCATAACATGGTACAGACCCTACTACGTCCTTCCAGCTTGGATGTGCTTGTGTTCTAACGAGCTCTGCTAGAATCCTGGTCCCCAACCAGCCCTAAATCTTTCTCCAGAGGCTGAAGCAGCAAGTACCTGTTGCGTTAAATATAGCTGTTCCACACAGCATCAGGCCTGTTCAAGACCAAAAGGTCATGGTATCTATAAGGAATATATATAATCTAAGTGAAAAGGCATGTCTTTTTGTTGTTTTTGTTTGTCTGTTTTGTTTTATTTTGGTTTAGATGGGGAAAAGGGATGGGAAATGATCCCCACTTGCCTTCAAGCCCAGCAAAAAGTCTGGAACAGATGCACATTTCATAAGCATCTGTAATATAACAAGTCACAGCAGCAACTCCATGCAGCAGCAAGGACGTGTGGATTTGTCAAGAATAAATTGCATTGAACTGATCTAATCTCCAGTTTTAGCAATGTAATATGCTCCAAGAATAAAGGAAAAGTAGCTGTCACAAATCTTACCACTACTAAGGTTTTCACACTGGTTGCATGTGACATTCTCATAAGCAAGCTGCAGCAGCATGGTCTAGGTGAGACAATGATCTATTGGGTGCAATGAGGTATCAGAAAGGTTATCAGTGGTGCTTTGTCAGAGTAGAAGGATGTAGAAAGTGGAGTCCAGCCAGGGCTGTTCTGGATTCAGTCCTGGCATGTGTTTTCATTAATGAATTAGATGATAGAAAAGAGAGTATGGTTATTAAATTTTCAGATGGCATAAAGCTTGGAGGCACTGTGAGCACACGAGGACAGAGTCTGCATTCAGAATGATTCTGAAGTATTGTATAACCTGTCTGGGGTGGGGAAGGGAAAGCTGAAATTCTTCAGGGAAAAGTACAAGGTTAGAAACTTCAGCTTATACAAATACACTGATACCAAAAGTTCCCAACAGCAGCTCTGTAGCAAAGTGTGGTATCACAAGCTGAATTTTTTGTGAAAAAAGAGAAATCACCACCATACAAGAGTCAGCAGTGTCACAATTCTCAAGATGTGCAGTAGTCCTTCCTTTGTCACTAGGAAAACTTCAGATGCCATACTGCATTCATTTTGAATGTGACTGCTCAGTAAAGATGTGTAGCAATAGTCCAGAGAAAAACTCTATCAGAGATAAACATGGCCAGGGTAGAGACGCTGATGGGCTTGGTCTTTGTTCAACTTTAATGATTCTATTCTATGATTCTTGTAAAAAGCTCTTCAACACGCTTCATGTATATAGAATCATAAAATAGTTAGGGTTGGAAAGGATCTTAAGATCATCCAGTTTCAAACCCCCTGCCATGGGCAGGGACACCTCACAGTAAACCATGTCACCCAAGGCTCACTTTGGCCTTGAACACTGCCAGGGATGGAGCACTCACAGCTTCCCTAGGCAACCCATTAAAGTGCCTCACCACCCTTACAGTAAAGAACTTCTTCCTTATATCCAATCTAAACTTCCCAATCCAAACTTATAAAAGGCTTGCTGCAAATATATCTGCCTTTTTATATATCAGGAAAAAAATGATCTGCTTTCTAAGTCTCTGTGGAATAAACCAATGAAACAAAAAAGTTTGCATTGCAGGAAGAACTTTCAGTTTGAACTTTTCAACAGTGAGACTTGTAAAGTACTAGAGAGATTTATCTTTAGACATAACTGTGCTAATGATCTGACCCCATCTGAACCAATACCTTGGATGTGAAAGTCACTACTGAGTGCAACTCCTTGTAAAGTTCATGCACCAAATGACTGGATGTGGGATCACTTTGGGAGCCTCAGCAGCAGTGAGCCTCAGACTGCCTCTGTCAGACACTTAAATCTGACAAAACCCAGTGAGTTTCAGTACAGAGACTCTGTGTGGGCTTTTCCACCTCAGCCTTTGTCATGGCATCAGTCCTTCCCCCTCTTGCTGTTTTCTTGCTGCCTGAACTGTTCAAGAAGATTTTGTTTGCATGGCAGTGAGAATGGCAACACGTTCTGTAGCTTCCCTACAGAAAAAGAAAAAGCTGAGATCTTTAACAAATGTAAGATATCTATGGCATGGACGGAGTATTTATTTAAGTCCATTTAATATCTGACTCTTGGCTCATGGGCAGAACACTCTGACAAGTGAAAAACCTTTCTTTGTATTGCTTAGAGTGATCTTCATTAAACATGCTACTTAGGCTTTTGTTGCAAGTTGATGTGGTCAATGATATGGCAGTTGCTTGTGATAGATTGCTTTGTTTCTCCTCTAGTACCCACTGTCCAAGTCTAGGGAAACATGTTCCGTTGAACCTGGTGCCTCTGACAATGACTGATCGTATGTGATCGATGATAATTAAACCAATTGATGAGCTTCTTGCACCCACTCAGTGTTGCATCACCAGAAATTGTAATTTCTGAAGTCAAACTGTTGAGTTCTGAGATGAGGCACAGAGCACAGAGGCAGACAGAGAGGCTGAGGTCCAGCCAGAGGCAAATTAAAGGAAAAGTAAGTAAATGCTGGGATCTAATCTTTTAGGTTTATGGTAGCCATAGATTGCAGCCAAATACTTTAAAAACAGAAGGAGCCTTTGTTGCTTTCACTTTGCATAAAACAAGGTGGAGTGTTAGAGTCACACCTTCGGGTGAGCTAGACTGTGGGTTTTGCAGACTTCAGGTGTAGAGAATCTGCCGTATCCTCAGGTGAACTCTCCAGCATTATAAGTATGCAGCTTATCTGTAGTCAGAACTTGTCTGGCTTGAGCTTACATATTTGTATGTTAAATTAAAGAGCCCTCTGCCCTTATGTATATTATTCTCCCAAATTCCTGTTTGGAGCTTTTTTCACTCACTGCTTTTGCATTTCATTACTGCTCTGCTTCAAGAGTTCAAAGCAGTCTTATGCAATTCCAGGGGACAATGCTCTCTTCCTATACCAGTCTGTCTGCAGTATGGGGTGAAGGAAGATGCGTGCACAACTTCTATCAGTGCCGAATGTCAGCTTTAACAGTTCCCCCCTCTCCTTCCTCCCCCTCACCCCTGGGTATGGATTATATCTAGGCCTTTTCACCAAGGGCCTATATTCTAACAGTTTGCCATTCTTTGATATTACTGCTTGAAGTTTTAATAAGCAAAGGAAAAAGGGTGCTTAGCAACAATACAGACTGTGCCACAAATACAGGATAAGCAGTTTGAGATTAGATTTTAATGCCACAGCAATGACAACACTAAGATCTAGTTATTGCTCTGCATAACTATGCTGCTAACACAGATCCAGAATACAGCAGCTCATATGCACTATTGGGATTTCTACTTTAGGAAGTGGGATTTTGGAAGCAATCAGGACTACGGAAGAGGTGACAGACAACATGGTGTCAGGACAGAATTTCTAGCTGAATAACATATTCAGTCTGCTCAAGCAGCTTGATGTAAGGCCAAAGTGCCCTCACTTGCATTAATTTCTCAGAGTATCTCTTGATTGCAAAGCCCGGAGAATTACAGTAAATGTATTTGCACTGTTTACTGAAGATTACATTTTCTTGTAGGCTTTAACCCCCTTTTTAGCTCCATTCACTCCCAGGCATGACAGGTATGTTATTAACAGATCCAAACAGACTTCAGATATTATGGTTGTGGTTTTTGAGAGAGGACTAGTTAAACTAAGTGTGGAAAACCTGATCGGCCAAAACAAAGGGTAAACGCTGTGAGATGTTATGAACCCCCCAGACAAGCTAAAGTCAGCTTGCCCTATGGGAATCACCAGCCGAGAAGCAGAAAGGAAAGATAGTCAAAATTTGGAATGGGTTCTCAAGCCAAATGAACTGTTTTTTTCTGCAATGTAGGATCCAAAGATAGGATGAGAAGAGTTTGACATGGGACATAAGAAACTGTGTACCACTTGTGTAAGACGATGCCTGGAAGGATTCAGTGTATTAGGCACAAGCCTCTAAAAAAGACCACAGTTACTAGAATTTCATTCCCACATGTGTCCCAAAACAGGGGAATAACCTTGTTTTTGCTCATGGCCCAGTGCTGGTACTGCCTTTATACTCATCTTCTAAACCAAACAAGCTTTAGAAAGCAAGATTATTGCACATATTGATGGGGTGGGAGGAATAGCAAAATAAGACAACAGACTAGTTTGAGTCCTAAGAATGAATCAATAGCAAAACCAAGAACAAACCCCCAGTACTTCATCATCCTTAGTGTTGCCACCTTGATATATCCCTGTCTGACCTAGCACCAGTTTCACACACCACACCTTATGCTGCAAATCTCCTCTGAAAAACAACCAAGAGTAAAAGATTGGCAGTTCGTTGTCCTGCTCCTTCATCTCTGACTGTCCATGCTGCCACAGAAAGAGCCAAGTGAGCAAGACACCACAGTCCCTTTACTCCTTTCTTTCCTATGTCACATCTTAGAAATAACCAGCTGCAGGAAACAAACTGGTGTTCGGTTATTGTATGCCTGTTATTGACATGCACTGATTTATCACTGTGTGAGAAACTTCTGTACTGAATCTGGTACCACCAAAAAGTGACAGCAGGTTTGAAAGCTTCACAGACATCAGGGACAGAGCAGTGCAGAAATCGCTTCAGGCTATGAATATCTGGATTTGTGCTTTTGTCACCAAGTAAAGTTTCTGCACTGATTCAGATCTTATTCTCCTTGTGCCAATCTTTGCTATGGGGGGAAGAAAATGACTGAATGAGAGACTTAACGGTCCGTGTATCAATGTCTTAAGCTCTTTCTCTCTTTGTGAACTCTGGATGAACATGTTCAGCTCCCAGCAGGCCTGACTCAGCCTTTCTTTCCAGGAAAGACATAGAGCTGCAGCTTTCTGTATGTTGGCCAAAGGAGAAATAAGAAACAAAGGAGAGAGGGCAAGAAAAGCATTGACAAGGGAATGAGAGGCTGGTGATAAGAAAATAATGAAAAGCAAAGATAATGTCAGAGGGAGTAGCCACAGAGAAAACACCCACCAAGAGCAAAGCTAAGCAGCAGTGGGAGGAAAACGCTGATGAGAGAGGCGAGGAGAGAGCAAAATGAAACAGAAAGGAGTCTCAGCAGATTTTCATAATAAAACACTGATGAAGCCTTTTATGATTATAGGCAGGGATTCTCAGAAATGTTCCCTTGCAGGAAGTTAACATACTCATATTTTAATGTCTCTGAACATTTTCCCAGTCTCAGTAGAACTGGAAACTGTTTTTGCTAGTGCTGAATGCTCTAAACCTGGGCTACACCCTACATCACCAAGCTCCATTGAGCAACATCACTGAGATCTGCTCTGGAAGGACTGCCACATCAACTCCAGGTCCATGCTGCTTCCAAGCAGCGTGACAATTCTGCCCTGTAACTGTTATTCAGGAGAAGCAGGGTAAGAAATATGCTATGTCCTGTGAAATCAATAGAGGGATCGCTTGCATGGTACCTTGTGGGACCTGAACACAGGTTGGTTCTTATCCAAAGCCAGACAGATGCCTGAGTTGATTCAACCTGTGTGTTGGATGTAAAATACCATGTAAAGTAATGAGTTTCTGAGCTACTTGAAGCAGAGCCAGATCCACAAGTCAGTATGGCCTTAAACGTTTCTTTATATCTCAGCAGGGTGAAAATAAACAGTAAAAATTGTGCTATTTACACACCACCAGTTCTTTACCTGACTTTATCCTCCCAGACAAACTGTTGTTCATTTTATCAGATTGGATATTTGGCTGCAACCTTTCATGAGATAGGTCTATGCGGCTATAAATAACAAAAGGTTATAGCTGTCCCTGAATGAATTTTTGAAGGGTATATGCCACTGTTCAATAATAGTGCCCCAAAAAAAAAGACTGCCAGAAAAATCACCTTAGAGCAGAGACGAAGCTTTTGAGCTCCACAGGTTCCATCAGACTTTTCCTGAAACACATTTTGCTTATACAGTTGATTTACACAGAATAAATCCATCTCAGTCACTCCTAAGGGACTGACACCAGTTGCCTAGTTTCAACAAATCGTACAAAATGACAAGAAATAGCCTCTGATCTTTTCAGAGCCTCTGCTGCAGACTTCAGGGAGATGACATTCCAGTGGACTCCCCTCAAAATTGCATGAATAGCAGTGGCATCCCCAGTGAAGGTTCATCAGCTCTCCAAAAGATGCTGAAGGGGAACATGCATGGTTGTTTCCCAACCAAAGTGTGCACAGGTTCCTTAGAAGACAGATGTCTTTGGGCAGACTCTCCAGTGAGTTGAAGAGCAACAGCAATGATTCCAGATTCTCCAGATGCTGAATGCTGAAGGGAATTGTGCCTATCCTGTTGTCACTCACATCCAGAAGGATGAGGCTCCTGAGCTGGCTGAGTGATGCAGGCAGTTTGGTGAGGCTGTTGTTGGGAAGGTGGAAGCTGCACAGCCTTTGGAGTGGCCCCATCTCTGGGGACAGAGAGTTCAGGCTGTTGTTGCTCAGAGTGAGCCTCTGCAAGTGGCTCAAAGGGCCAGTCTCAGCAGGGATTGTCTTCAGGTTGTTGGAGTCCATGTAGAGGCAGGTGAGGTGCTGCAGGTGGCTGATGTCATGGGGCAGCAGGTCCATCTGGTGCCTCAGACAGCTCTCATGTCCCGGGCTCATCTCCAGAACCTGCAGCTTGTCCAAGCCAGAGACCTGCTTAGGAACCGACACCAGCTCTCTGCCTGAGATCTTGAGTTTCTTCTTCCCTTCATGTTTCAGATCATGCGCTGTAAGGTACCTCCAGAATGGATTGGGGCTACTAGAGGCACATCCCAAAGAGGTGCCTGCATCCATTGCCCTACCAGAACCATGGCTGGTTGAACTGAGATGATTTGTTGTACGTTCCTTGGGCAACATCTGAGACATTTGGTGGATAAAAGCCCTCTGTCAGCTTTCCTCTCTACCAGGCACATTATCAACACACATGCAGAGTATTTGGGTGGTTCAGATACACCCTACTGAACAAACACTTGGCATCCTCACTTGATCAGGTGTTTCCCTTCCAGCTCTGCAGTGTACACAAAGCCCAGCTCCCAAGCTATGACGTTGCCTCTTGTGGTTGCAGCCAGGGAGCTAATGGCAAGGATCTGTCAGCGTTCAGATAGTGGAACAGCAGTGTTTTGGCTGATTTTCAGCAGATCAGTTTAGATCTTTGTTTGTGGGTAGCTCTCTCCACTCATCAAGGGTGCCATTGTCTAGGAATTCACATTGGTCAGTCCCAAGGGATTGCAAGGGAAGAGGAAGGCTGGGTAGATAAAGCACATGGTAAATAGGACAAGATAAAGCAGGTGGTAAATGGGATGAGAAGAAAACAGAATCACAGCTGGTGGCCTGGGAGCTGGGAACCATTAACACATCCTGTCCTCAGGTCAGTTTGTGCCTTTTAACATTCAGAAAACACATGAAAGAATCAGTTTTGAAATGTGGAAGTTTTCCTCCATCCTGATGACTGTATGACCCCCTGCATCACAGAGATACCATCTTTCTTGTGCTGCACTTGCTCTGGCATATTTAAGGGCTAATTTTTACTCCTTCCTGGCATAGCTTTTATAGGAGATGTAAAATGCCAGGTGCATCCCAAGCCATCCCATGCAATGATGTAGAGCATTTTCCTGGAAGGAGAAAATGGTGAGTTTGAAGCCTCAGGCTGAGAAAGACTACCTCTTTCCTTCATTCTGCAGTCCTTAAGGATTTCAGCTAAAAAATGCTTAGGATAACCATTTCAAATGCTTTTGAAGCAGAGAGGTCTCCATAACATCCCACATACTATTAAAGGTAGAAAACAATGTGTTAGACGCATGGTCTAAGCAGGTCTACAAAGCCAAGTCTTGTAAAAGGAGAGTATGTGAGCTTTGCTTTGCTACTCTGACAAATGGCTGCAAAGATGGGTGGTTAGCACTGGAAGCTCTCTATCCAGACAACACTGAAAAGAGGATTTTGGTATCATTGCTCAACCCTCTGAACTTACACTTCAGGCTCTGCTGGTTTTTAGTTTTCACCCTGAAATACAGTTTTTCAGGGCTATTACATACAAGCTGTTACCTCTTGACTTGGATTCAAAGTGCAAATACTATAACCCTACTAAAACCAAGCCCTGAACTTCCTCCAGATTCATATTCAGTAAGAGAAAACTGTGTCACTTGCCTTAGTAACCAGCAGAGTTGTGAGGCTGCTTTGGCTCCTGGGATGCCTGGAGAAGGGCCTGCTGGGTTTCCCAGTACAAACTCGTTATCAATACAAGCTGGTGTTACCACAGCTGAGTATGTAATGTCTTGAGTAGATCCTGGGAGCACTGAAAATGGTTACTTCTGTTGTTTAGGGTCATCATTAACGTCAATGGGGTCTGAAGGCTCTGCTAGCTGTGTCAAAAAAGGGTGGACTTGTTATACAAAAATGATTCAGCAGAGCTCAAGGAAGTCTAATAGCTGTTTTTAAGTAACAGTTGGTACAATAACTTGGAAATATGTGTACATTAGAGGTGACTACAGCAGACAGGGAAAAGTGAGATTTTCACATGCAGGGGAAATTTTCTTATCAGAAATGACAGACCTCACAATTAGCCATAAAAATAAGACTCAAAGTTAAACTCAACTCCACCAAGAAAATGCTGAAAAGTTATTGCACTGAAAAGTCAGTTCAGACTTGGACAAAAACCATCCCCAACATTACTAATGGGAAAAATGTGTTTCTAAGAACACATTGTCGAATACATATGTCCTGTGAAACAAACTGATTTGCTGTGTGTGCTGCCTTCTGTTAAAACAGGCTTCTCTCCTTCAGACAGCATGCCACACAGAGCCAAAGCTGTGGTCAGAGAGAGGGTTTTGTGATGTTGGGCACTGTTCCGTTGTGCTTGTTCACACCTGGAGTTTGACGTAGGGTTTTCCTTTACAAAGTGGCAGGTTCTTTTCTGCTCCAACTAGCAGGACATCCTTCTTCCTGATGCTGACAGCTGGCTCATTGGGAATGTCAGAATATGACTAATGTCCCTCTGTCAAATTGTTCCCTTGTGCTTCCTACATAAGGTTCATGATCTAAAATGTAAAATAACAGGAGCCCATATTTCCGACATATGATCCCCCCAGAGACCCAGCAGGATATTCTCAATCTCAGCTCAGACAAACTCCAACAAGAATATTACCATCATCAGTATTCTTGAGCCAAGTTTCACAAGATATAGAAGGCCCTATAGTGAAAATCTGTGTTGTAAAGCAACTCTGAGAACCAGTCTCGTGTTCATTGTGTCTTCATGCTTTTATAATAAGTTGCTTCTATTTCACAAGTCACAAGACAAAAATCTGTTTGTGACTTGCAGGTTTAAAGCAAAGTAATGAAGATAAGCAGGCTTTATTTTCTTAATTCAACTTCATTTACAAAGGTGTTGAAAGCGAAGTCTGGACCCTGAGGAACCATTATTCTTCTAAAGCCCTCAGGTGCTGAAACCGGAACATAGGAGACAATAGGGTGTCTGATGCAGAGACTCTTGCCCCAGCAGTGCTGGCTCTGCAGAGAAAGCAGCAAGGGGGACTCTTCATGGTCTCTGCTGGATGCTCACCCCTGTATATGGATGCAGACTGGAGCAGAAGCCTGACTTCACTCCTATGCTGCTCTTCGTCTCAATGCCATGGAGCAGCAATCTTAGCCCTCGTCAGCACTGGACTGCAATTCATGGAGGCTAAAAGAGGTGGATATTTACAGTTTATGCTGTTACTGTCAAGTTAGTGCAGTCATTTTAAGAAAATTTACCTGTTATTCCCTGGCATAATGGAAGTGCAGGTTCATGCCACAGCCTTGTCTCTCTGCCTCTGAGCTGCCTGACTGCTAGTCCCATAGCATCCAGCATCTCATAGTCTGTAACACATATATCCCCACACCAACTCAGTGGGAACATGAATCAGTAATGGTGGAAGACAAAGACAGGTGCCAAAAGATCCCTTTTCCATGATGACCTATTTAATGCAGGCTAAGCAGCCAAGGGTACTTTAACTGACTACTTTGGGATGAGCTGAGCTGCTCTCCAGGGTCCACAGCTCACATCAAAGCCACCAAAGTGCAGGTGCCATGGCCTCAATCTGAATCCCACTGTGAGAGACTAAGCTTGGGATTCAGGTACCTTGACATAAGCATCTTGCATCATTTGACAGGATACATAATCTCCTCTAGGGTCACCTACTGCAGATATGGAAAGATCCTCTTAGGTTCTACATCATATTTGCTAGTCCCCTATCAGTATCTCTGGCACTGAGATGATGTTGATGAATGATGATACCCAGCCATGCTTCAGCAACAAGTCCTGCTCCAGAAGCTGCCAAAATGCAATCTACAGCAGAGCAGAGCTTGACCAGCATTAGTCAAGCTCTAATGCATCAGACCACATTAAAAGACTGAGCCATCATGAAACTCTGTCTTCTTTTTAAATATATTTTTAATGATTTGGTTTTGAATTGCTTAGAATGTAAAATCTGTGCTCAGCTCACAGCCGGTTCTGTGGTCAAAGCTCAGAGCTTGAGCTCTGCTGCTACAGCATTTTTATTGTGTCTCTGGAAAACAGACACATTTGGTTTAAGTCCTGAACAGAACAGTGTTGCTTTGATTACACACCTCCAAGTGAACCTGTAGAACAGAGTTCAGCCTTACACAGTTTAATTATCCTATGCTAACAATAAAAGGTGGGAAAAGGACAGCTCAGGAAAACAGCATCACAAGGCTGTAGTGAGGAGAACCACTCACAGGTGGCAAAGGAGGAAAATAATCCATTCCCTGCCATAGTTTCCAAGAAGAAGCTAATTCAAAACTGGTTAGAAAACAAATAGCAATATTTCTTATTACCAATAATAATTGTTTATAATTATTAAAATTTAGATATGTCATTATTAATAATATCAAATTCATATTTTATATTAATATTTATTATTAATTTTAATAACATATCTTAAATTGCTAGATAATTTAACACCAAAAAATATTTTCCCCACATGTTCCTGTTATTTAGGTTTGGGTTTTTTGACAGGCAAAAATTTTAACAGAATAATGGTCTGCTATAATTGCAATGATTTACACACTTGGTTAAAAAGAACAACCCACAGTGATGCCATGAACCTCATGCATCATTAGCACCTTTTAAATACATGAATAATACATTGTCTGGCTATCTAATGTGATTTTAACAGTATATCCTCTTACCATAGGACTAGCCACAACAAATTCCAACATAACTATCATCATACTCCTTTGTTTAAACCTCAGGTTCAGGAGCAGACTTTATAGTGATGTAGAGACTCTGTTGCAGAGATAGGAACACTGAGATGCAAAAACCATCCCTTATTCAAGAGCAGTTGTAATGAGGCCAACAGCATTGTCTCTGCCTTACCTGCTGCTTCCTGCCTGCATGGTCCCCTTGCAAGATGCTCAATAGACAATGCATGCACACACCATCACCTGCTTACGCACAGAGGCATTTTGTGAAGGGCAGCTTCTGACCATTCCCAGGGCTGTACTTGTCCATTTACTGGCTACCCAGATGGCAGACCTCATTTGGAAAGTAATCTCAGGCCAAAGATGGCAAATACACATGAACAGACTGAGGGAGAACTGTTGCAGTTCTCAAAACCCTGCAAATAAACCCTTTCTTACCCTTTATTGCAGGGCACATTCACGTAGGGCTTGCTTCTGTAAGCGCTGGCAGCTACAAAAGCCTCCCTTTGATGACTACACCCACAGAAACTGGGTGGCTATAAACACAGGTCTTGATCTGGGTGTGCAGCATGTGCCACTTACTCCTCTCACCAGCAACAGATGATGCTTGGTAAATGCCATTTGACTGGCTGGAGAGAAACCAGGATTTAAGAAAAGACACTAAAATGGCACCCACTGAATTCAGGGCACAAAGACAGTCTGGGATGTCTCCAGGAACAGGCTGAACTGACAAGTATATGCTAGGGAACATGCTGGAGCAAAGGGAATTAGGCTGCATCCCCTTCTCCATGTGGAGAAGTTGCAGAGCTGTAGTGTGTGCCTAACCTAGGCAGGTTTTTTAATTGCTATTAAAGATGCAGGTGTGTACCTCACATTCTTAACACATGTTCTTGGCAATGGCTCCAACAGACATTCAGATGAATAGGGTTATCCAAAAAAACCCTAGATACCACTGCACCATCTCATCCATTGTGGGTTGGACTAGATGACCTTTAAATGTCCCTTCCAACACAAATGATTCTATCAACTCTATCAAATCTGTTTAACATCATTATGTATCCACCCTTCTTATGGGGCACTGGAGTATGTTGAAGCCTGTGACATGCATGGCACACACAGACATACATGAGGAGAGACAAGCTACAGGGGCTGAAGAGTCACCGTCATGACAGGAATTAAATATCACTTTAACATAACCCAGTCAACACATCTGACTGCCATAAATCCTACTCATTGCCATCACATCTATTCAAAATGATGTCTCATGCCATGCTGCAAGGTCTCTCTTGAGAAGCAATCCTTGCTTTACCTCACCACTGGAGTGATGAAATCTCATTCAGACTGGACTAGGAAAAAGGGTGCTGTGACCAACAGACTTGCTTAGTACTGAAATACAGCAAGCTGACCTAAGATGCAGTACAGTAACAGATATATCATTGAGATTTATTTGAAAGCAGCAAGCTTTTCACATCATATTTTCACTTTGATTGGTCTTTCCATAGCAAGAAACACAGTAAAATCAAATCAAAGAGTTTATTTGCACAGGAAATAGCAAAAATAGCACCATTAAGAGCTACACAGTAAAGACTTTGTTTAACCCTCGCATGAAAACATGTTATTTCATTTTTCAGTAAAGAGGCAAATTTTATCTGCTACTGGGTGAAAAAAAAGACTCCAAGGCTGGCAAACTGTTATATCTGGGCTTTAGCCTCAGGGTCTGACTCTGGGATGGTTACAGACATCTGTGGCTTCTGCTTGGCTTAGCCAGCTTGGAAGCACCACGCCATATGAATGTGCCAGCAGGGCAGGGTGCCTCTCTGCTGTCTCCAAAAGACCTGATGAGATTTCCAGACACATTCAGCACTAAATGCCTGTGTCAGGTTCATTGCTCTCATCTCTCACTACAAACTGCTTTGTACAGAAGAGTTTTGAAGCTGCAGCTGCTTTGTTGGCTGGCCCATAAATCTGGGCTTTTCAGACTCCATCCCCTCTTTACTTTCTCTGCATTCTCATGTTGATTTTGGCAATTAGCTGACAGGGTAAAAGGATGTGGGTCTGATGTATTGCTTTTGCCCTCAAACACAGTTTCCTCCAGGTTTCTCAAAACCTCTTTGCTCTGACTCTCCCATCAGAGACCAACCTCCTCCTCAACCAGCCTGCAATTCTTTACCTACCCTCTAAAAAATCATAGTGCCTAATTATTGTAGTGGGTCATTCAAAATGGCAAGTTGGGTCACACTTGGCTTCCTGAGATTAACACCAGGGGTCTTCCTGTGCTGCTCTGGCTGATTTTTGGGTGAAGCAGTGGAAGGGAGCGGTGTGTGCGCTGACAATGAACAGGGGATTTGGCATCCCTGAGCTGATAGGGGACACCATGGAAGCTTTTTGCAGATGAATCTCCCTGAAAGAAGGAATTTAAGCTCCATCTGGTAGGACTAAACCCTCTGAGTATTGAAGTTCTTGCACAGGGAGCAGTGAGGAGGTTTATATCATCTCTGTGGTCTCTTCAGGCCTTAGTGTGAGATCACACATGGTCCCATTACAAATATCTCCAATAGGATACAGATTCACTTATGGGCAGAAGAACATTACATTTAATAAGGATCTTCTGGGAAACACACTGGCAGCTCCTAACTGTCCATTGTGAGGTGAATGTACTGGAGACCTCTTTTCCAGCTTTGGCATGGCTTTACCTTCCTCCCCTCCATGTGGAAGGCAAAAAGCACCAACAAGCCTGTGATCAACCTGTGTCTCACAGTTAATGCCATAGAATACAGGATTTGATTGCAGTTTCAAGCGTGAGGGGGAAAGCTTTGGAAAGAGATAACTAAAATAACGAAGATGTTGACATTGGAATGGTTTTGCATAAACAGCTACACAATGCATTGGTATTATATGCTCTTCAAAAGAGGAAAATCCACTTATTTTTAATGTTTTAATATGCCCTGATGCTAGAGTAAACAAAAAACAAATTCACATATCACATCAAAGATAATAATAATAATTATTATTATAATTCATAAAAATAATCTGACCGACCGGCAGCATTTGTTGGCTTTAGAAGGCCTCCTATGAAAGAAACACAGTTGAAGGCGTCTGACAGCTCTTGGCAGGTGGGATGAATTCAAGTTTCAAAGACAAGTCTGGGAGTAATCCCTGCACGCTACGGCCCTTTGACATTGACAGGTCTGGCAGCCAGGCTTGCATAGTAAGCACATTGAGTGGGGTCACACTGTCCATTAGCTCCCGGAGGTCCTTGTGGACCCTTGAGACCAGGCATACCAGCTTCACCTTGAGGTCCTGGTGGTCCTGGCATCCCATCTTTGGCATAGCCAGGCTCCCCTGGGAGACCTAAAACAAAACCAAAATGCCCTTTTGTGAGTGATATTTGCAGGGTGCAGTAATCAGCAACGTAGCATCACAGGAGATGGCTTTGAAGCCAAACAGGGATGCAGACATCACTTTCCACAGATATGGGTCTGGCTGGCATGTATCTACAAGGACAAGTGTATCTCATCTGAAAGAAAGATTTCCACCTCCTGTAGCATCTTTGGGCTGCACAGCTCCGGTATAGCTGTTCTTCCATGTTGAAGCTGTGCAGCTACCTAACAACATATAGTCCTCATAGAGAGGTGGTGAGGATGGGAAAGCTTGAGGCAAGAGCCAGCTTTGGGACATAGCTCATTCATACAAAGCATACTGGGTCCATTGTCATTTTAAGGAAATACAGGGCTAGAATGGCAAACTCAGACCATGGATTTACAAAGGCTTCCCATAGTTTCCTCCCCAAATAAAGCAGGGTGAAGGCAAAACTGATCAATGGTTCCTAATTTCAAATTAGAGACAAAATACATTTGCTGCTTCTTTGTCAGCAAAGGTAAAGCACAAGCTGTGTGCCTGAAACACAGGTGTTAGAGATGACCTCTTACACCATCTGAAGCTGCCTGAATCTCTGGGTTCAGCTTGGTCACAACAAGATTCTGGCAAGGGCAGATAGGACTCTGCACAGTGTATCTAGTAATTAAAGCTTCACTCTGGATTTGTCCAAAAGGCCAGTTAACCTGTTACTGAGATGGATCATTATACCTGTCAATCAATCCAAGGAAATAAAGGTGGCTAAATATGATGCTAGTGATATATTTCTACCCCTTGGGCCACTTTCTACCGAAATGATGTACGTCATGTTTATGTTATCCTGACTGACTGTATCCAGCATACAGATGCTGGAGAGGGGACTTTTCATCAGGGATTTTAGTGATAGGACAAGAGGTGATGGGTTCAAACTTAAACAGGTGAAGTTCAGGCTAGATATAAGGAAGTTCTTTATTGTCAGGGTGATGAGGCACTGGCACACATTGCTCAGAGAAGTGGTGAATGCTCCATCCCTGACAGTGATCTAGGCCAGGCTGGACAGAGCCTTGGGCAAAATGGCCTAGTGTGAGGTGTCCCTGCCCATGGCTGGGGGGTTGGAACTGAATTATCTTAAGGTCCTTTCCAACCCAAACCATTCTGTGATTCTATGGTTCTAACATAGAAGAGATCTGTGCCCTTGTAGCAGTTCTGAGAGATGTTCTGAGCAATGGGATTGTCTGAATAAACACACCTGGAATTCCTGGAGGACCTATTTCTCCTCGCTGGCCAACACCAGTGTCTCCTTTATCACCCTTTGCTCCTCTTTCTCCTATAGAGAGGGAAAGAAAAACAATGAACTGATGAGCAGAATTTAATACTACTACCACTGGTCTTTCATCCACACTGAAGCCAATATATTTGCTAAACATAGTTCCTAATTATGGCCAGTCCTCAGAGATGGACATTAAGTGGGAATGAAGACATGCCCCGCTGATCGCATTCACCACCTCTGGTTCAACAGACTGAGACTGCTTCAAGGTCATCCATCTAAGGAGCACTTAGATGCTACTAAAAGGAGATGTTGATGCCAAAGTGCAGTGGACATATCCCTTTATCACACTGCCCAAACACACCAAATTTCTCTTACCTTTGGGACCAATAGGTCCAGGTGGCCCTTCAGACCCAATCTGTCCAGGCCGGCCAGGCTCTCCTGGAGGGCCAGTTCTTCCTGGGAGTCCTTCCTTCCCAGGAGGACCAGGAGGTCCTGGTCTCCCATGGGACACTTTGACATGTGCAGGCTGTATCTGAGCCAGGAGATAGGCTAACTTTGCTGTGAAGAGTGGGAAATGGGTTTGTTAGACTAGAAGATCAGTGCTCTTAAGAGATGAAGAGACAGAACCAGTCACCCCATAAAGTCCAAGTACTGTCACAGGTCAATTTTTCAGGGCCACCCATTTGTTGCCCCTGTGCAATCCTTCCCCATAAGCCATGATGGTGACTCCATGACCCTCTCTATATTAATTAAACCTAATTTCTCAATAACTTTAAGCTTCTACTAGAGTTCATACTTAACCCTAAACACTTCTCTCATCCTCTGCTCCTTGTTCACCAACGATCTGAAATGTCTCCTCCTTTAGCTGTGCAGCCAGTGGATTTGTGTTGAACTGGAATCATTGGTGCTCTGAAAAGAAAAGCCTATTTCCACTGCTTCTGCTACACAGAAAAAGATACTACATGGCTGCTTTGTAAGGAGAAAGCTTACTTTCCTTATTCTGGGCTGTAACACATGTGGGGTTAAAGCTAATGTACCCATCTCTGGCTGTGAAGTCAGAAACTGTAACTAAGGCAGCTCCCTGTGTCAGCATATTCTCCAATTTCCAAGCAGGCGCATTGCTTGCCACTTCCATATTAAGACCCTGAACAGCCTAGAGAGCTCTTAAGACATACTCAGCATCACAAAAACATCCGACAGAACAGAGAAGGATTTTCTATCTGCCTTTCATTGATCCACTAGCTTGAATGCTTTTAGATTGGCATGGAACTTGAAGTGTGAGAGTGTGTAAATAAAACCCTTGAAATAAATCACTCCATTGAACTATGATCTTCAGCATGGAGGAAAATGCCTGCAGCTACGTGTCAGCTTCTTCAAGAAGCAATGCAGCTCTGTGTTTCACTGTAGATGGGGTCAGTAGCAGCCTGCAATTCATCTGCTTTGAGAGGAGCAGCAGCCCATATCCATTCTGCCTCCTTTTCTCACATTGATGAGTGTCACATCCAGAAATCAGAACATTTCTCCTCCAGCTGGGATCTCAAAAGCAAGTTTATGCTCTACTACAATTACTTTCCCTTCCAGGTCCCCAAATTAATCTGTTTGAATTTGTATCTTCTCTTGTGCTACTGCCTCATTATAATTCCTGGGCATCTGCAGGAATGTGTCCGCAGCAAAGCTGTTTTGGTAGCAAAAAGACATGAGGTGCTTAGCACAGGCAATGGCCTTGGGCTGAATAAGGGAGAAAACCCCTGTGCTATTGCTTGGAACATCAAGCTTGGGGAATGGTAAAGCTTGCTAAGCACATTCCATTTTACACATTCCTCCTTCCAGTCAGGCTTGTTGCAACATTGCCCTCCATAAGCAGGTGCCACCACAGCTATGGAAAGTGTCTTTCACACTCTCAGATACATTTTCAGGATTCCCAGAGCTGATTACTTACCATCAAGCTGCTTGTCTAACTCCTCCTGGATGAGCCTTCTCAAAGTCTCTAGAGATGGGGGCTCCCCCTAGGGAGTAATAATGACAGCAACAGCAAGACATAATCACAACCAGGGGATGTGCGAATTAAGCCCTCCATAATGGGTTTAGTGGGTTGCATTTCATTACCCACAGCACACATAGGACTATAGGGACTCTCTGAAAGATGCACGCAAAGGAACTCAAAACATTCACAATTCCCAATCTGCTGGCAAGCCATGGGATCAGTGATGTAAGCAGGGAGCCTGGTCAGAGGCATAGTTGGGCACTGGCCCCATCTCCTTCCTAGAGAAAATCTCCCTCCTGAAGCCTAATAGGAGAAGCGGTAGAAATCAAATCAGGAGATGTCCTCTGCCCTACTAGATCATAATAGAAAGCCTACCTCCTTCTTCAGCACTGCACATTTCCTTGCAGAGAGAAGCATGCGTGCCCCCAAGGTAGTTAAGGTGGGTTATCTAGACTTGCTATAAACACTCACACTGGATGTTTTACCTCAGGGAACAACAACCAGTTTATGTGTGTGATACCTATTCTAAATGAGTACAGAGTACAAGGTTCTGCCTGATTACAGGCTGTTGAAGGGAGATGGGGGATGTGGCTGCCTGGCCTTGGTCCCCTACCCAGCCTCTTTCAGCCTCACTCTCAACTCTTTTGTTTGATGTTGCTGTAATAGCTGTCAGAACTCACAGTAATGTGAACAAGTCTGGATGATGCAACTGAAAAAAACACAATGAAAGCAGTTTTGGTAGGTGGAAGCAGAATTTTCCAGGTTGGGGCTTTCTAGTAAGATAAAAAAGTAGTTTTAGGGTAACCAGACCTTTGTCTTTGCATAAACTCAAAAGAAAAGATGCAGCTATACATAAAAAATAAACCATTTTGAAACAGCAAGATCAAATGCTTTCCTCTGTAAATTGTAAAGTGGGATGCTTCACTTGAAATATATATTTTTTGGCTTAAACTATTCTTTGAATTTCTTCCAGTTTCAAAAATAGGTTGTATTCTTTCGTGTATGAGTTACTTGCATGAAAGTGTTTTTCCCTCACACCTATCCTTTTAACATACAATGCAGCCTGTGTCCTTTATGTTTATAAAGACCTAGTGAGGTCTTCTGAATCAGAAATTACTCTTCATTAAGAAATGTAGCTTTTATTAAACAGAAACATTTCAGTTTCAATCAGTAATATATTGCTGAGAAGTATAGAGTTGGTCTACTTGCTGACTTTTTCACAATGCAAATTTTGCATGAGAAAAAGATATGTTTGTTGGTGACAAAAGAAACAATTCTGTCATTAAGCACTAACCATTTGTGATGGCTCTTAGTGAATATCCCATCAAACACAATTATGGAATGTACTTTGAAGGCGTATAAATTATCTTTTCAAGTTTTAACTTTATTAGTTGCACCAAGTGCCTATAATCATCACTGGATTTCATTAAATCGCTATGTTGTTGAGACAAACAAAGAAATGCTTTGTCTAAAATTTACCCAGTTTTTACAGCAGAGATTATTTCACTCTTTATTTCCCTCTGAGATGATCTCAAATTCATCCTCAGGATGGGCATAACGGCTTCACTAATGTTGGTAGTATTTCTCATTCTTCTACATACATTACCCTAAGGCAGTCTCAGTAGTGAGATTCTTTCCCGTTAGAGACAAAAAAAAAAAAGAGAGAGAATATTAAAGTAAAATAGGATTTTTTGAATTCTGATGAGCTGGCTCCAGGATTTCCAGGAATAGAGCAGTGACCTTTCCACAGCTCAGCGTTCTGTCTCTCATAACAACCAGCAGGAGGGGAAGGCACAAGGTCTCCGTATGAAATGCTTAATGCTTAAAATCATTATAGAAAAAAGCTTTTTCAGACCCATGACCATAGTAACAAGAATCTGATTTAGGCTTTTAGGGGTATAAGATGTCAAGGAATGTCTGCTCTGGCTATAGGCTGATATTGCTTAGCTCTCATGAAGTTCAATCTCCACGACACTTCCCTGAGATGTACTGTAGTTATCAAGAGATGAAAACAGTGCCTCCCTGTCCTAACACACACTTGCTCTGGTTCCTATGAGCCTTACTGTAATCTTATATACTTTTCTGATCACATGCCGTATATGTGATACACATACTGTACAAAGCCCTTCTCTGTCAATCTTACCCTTGGTCCTGGAAATCCTGGTTGCCCTGGAGGACCAGGAGGTCCAACTTGCCCAGTGTCTCCTGGGGGTCCGTGGGGACCCATCAGTCCTGGATGGCCTTTGTGACCAGGTATCCCAGGATCACCTGGAGGGCCTTTTTCTCCTTGAGGGCCTTTTTCACCTTTGATTCCTGGCTCTCCCTGAAGTGAAAACCAAACAGCATTACCACCACAAAATAAAAGGCAAACTTCCCACTTCCAAGCACAGCGAAACAGGAACAGCTGAGCTGGCAAAGTTACTGAATACAACATCTGGTGCATTACAAATGATCCACAAATTATTACTGACATAGAATGATTAAAGAGAGGGCTGGGAGGGTGGGAAGAGTGAAAGGTCCCTACAGGACGCATTTCTCTCCTGAATGACCCCTTCCCCTAAGTCAAAATAGCTCCCTTTATTTCAACCTAATGAAATAACTAATAATATTCTCCAACCTACCCTCTCTCCTTTGGAGCCAGTTTCCCCTGTTTTCCCTGGTGCACCCTACAACAAAATAAGGGTGAGATTTAAAGAGCTATACATAATAACAGTAAATAATAAAGCACATGCCTTTGCAGTGATTTTTGTGACCTGGGGAAAGCTTATTTCTGTGTCAGTCCCACAGAGAGAGCTCCCCATTTGCTCTCAAATATCAACTATTCAAGAAAAAAAATGAATTCGTTGCAACCCAGGCCACATTCTTGATGTTTTAGACCCAAAACACCATCCTTACTTTGAAACAATTGGGAATTTAACTTACCTCTTTTCCAGGAGGACCCTTCTCTCCTGGTTCTCCCTGAGAGATACAGAGAATTCATTTAGCACCCATTGCAAAGAGTTGGAACAAAGAAAGCCCTACCTAATAACTACCAGTCTTGCTTTGTGTTTAGAGGTAAGCTTTTTGCTACAGAGCAGCATGTTTGGATGATTTATCCTTAACCCGCCGCTATAGGTCATTCCTGGAAAGACGCATCCTGTTATTTAGAAAGATTTTTTAGTAAAGCTGCACACTGTGTAAGTGTAAATAACAGGAATTTATATCAAACCAGATGAGTGCAGGACAGATGTTTCATTGAAAGTGTGCTCCTTCTTTCAGTATATTTTGTTCCCCTTTCTTAGAGACATTTCATAAAGCTTCACACACTTTACTTGGGCTGGTTTAGCTTAAGCATTGTCAGTGTTACACCCATAACATGTAAAGGAAATCAATTTTGTAAGTAGAGGTATCATCTTGTATTATACTAGCTGAGGTAATGCGTACTGAGTCCATGATAAAGCAAGTTTGAGCCTGAAAGTTTGCCTGCATTTCAGAACTGTATTAAAAAACCTCAATTTGAACAATTATTAGGATTTTTTTTCTATACTCTGCATTTATGAGATAATTAACCAATACAGTTTGAATTTTAGCCTTCCAATGAAATCAATGTCACTGCTTTCCCGAAGAGCACTGATGAAGCAAAACAAACATGAAACCAGTTGCTGACAAAATTCTGCCCACTTTCCCATAGCATGAATGGAAAGACTCATAGAATCAGAGAATCCTTTGTGTTGGAAAGGACATTAAAGCTCATCCAGTTCCAATCCCCTGCCATGGGCAGGGATACCTTCCACTAGAGCAGGTTGATCCAAGCTCAGTCCTACCTGGCCTTGAACACTGCCAGGGATGGGGCAGCCACAGCTTTTCTGGGCAACCTGTGCCAGTGCCTCAGCACCTTCACAGGGAAGCATTTCTGCCTGACACCTAACCTAAATCTCCCCTATTTAAGCTTGAACCCATTACTCCCTGCCCTATCAGTACAGTCTCTGAGGAAGAGTCCCTCTCCAGCATTCTTCAGATATTGGAACACTGCTGCAACCCACACACGATTGTATCTGTAATGTGCATGCAGGGGGTGTTTTTCCCCATAAGCTGGTAACACATAGAACATCTTTGACAAAGCTTACATCTATAGATGTATGCATGAGTAATGTAAGCAGTCACAGATGTGTGATCACATCAGCTCCAAATCAGGCAGCATCACACTCACTCGAGCATTCCTTTGGGCCACTTCAGTTTTAAATGGCCATCACATTTGCTGCTTTAAAATAATTTTCCAGGGAAATATTTCTTTCTCTTCTTTTCATCACAAAACTCCCTTTCCAATCATAAAAAAATGAACAAAGAAAACAGAATCATCCTGTGGAAGATTCCATTCTGCCAGATTCACATGAAAACCTTTTAAATCTCATTGTAAGTCACAACAGAGCTAAGAACAAAACTATTTACCTAACATTCACCCTTTCCATACTTCTAGTGCAGTGAAACATATTTTACTTGCCTTGGAAGGGCAAAGAGCCAGGAATTCAAGGCTGCAGTCTTTCCAGGTGTGTAATTATTACTGTAGATCAGTTTGGGAGATACAGGAATGCTTTAATTGCAATGTACCTCCATTGCTGGTAACAAAGGAGTTTTGCTTGGAATAGCAAATATCAGAAATACCTGTATTATTATCCACACTTAAAATTTCCCCATTTATCTCTTTTAGGGTTCACGGAGAGATATAGTCTGAGAACCAAAATATGCCATACCCATATTAAGTCCACTATTGAAAGACTCCAATAAATGCACACATCATCAGTGCTGACTGACAGATACCAGGTCAGTAAATGAGATTAAGGATGTTTGGCTATATGTAAATGCTGGTTTTGCAGTCCAGTTTCCTTTGGAAGCAAAAATGTATGGCTTCAGGATCACCTCATCTCCTGCTTATGTGTTTTTACCTCATTAAAGATGATCATGTCACATCTTCATCAATGTAACACTTAAAAGCAGGTCTGATGGGTCTAATCCATGCCCAGACATACTTACAGGTGGTCCTCGGGGTCCTATGAAGCCAGGTAGTCCTGGGCTGCCACTTTCTCCTTTATTTCCTTTGGGACCCTTAGGACAGAAATGAGACAGACACTATAGTTTCTCCAACATCTCTTTTCCAGAGCATGCATTTACAGGTATATTGGAACTGGGAAATTTCACTGTAGCAGCAGGATTCCCAAAACTGACAAGGAAAGGAAGAACAAAGTCACTTAGGAAAGCAGACTGCAAACACCATATGCTTGCATTATTAATAAGCTATGTGGGGTCCCTGTTGAAAAGATGAAAATGAAGTGACACTTATGGAAGTGACAGGAGGTGTGTTCAGTGGCTGTTCCAGCCTGGCATGGTTTATAAGGTGATGTTACAGAGTGGAAATACTGTGATGGGCAATGACAGGGAAACAGTGAAGTGGTCATTCTCCTCAAACATGGGAATACAAGCAAGAGACAGCTTTTATTTCCAGATTCAATTTAAAACAGGTCTGCCTTATCTCTTGCGATATCCTACCAAGTATTGCTTATTCTTATAGATCAAGGCAGCTTAAATGGCAGTTCATGATACAGGACCATTTCACATACACTTCTGATAAAGTTTTTTTACTCTTATTTTAACCTTTTCTTTCACAGCTTTGCCCCTAGCCGCCGAATTCAAAACATGTCCCTTTTTTTCTTCTTAGAGTAAATCTTGTCTCTATTTTAAGCCTGTCTTGTGTAAAGTGAGCACCAACGGACAGGCACAAAGCACAGGGCTTTTGGGATTGCGATCAGCCCAAGGAGATTTCAGGGGCTGGGCAGCATTGCTGCATGCAGTGTTAAGCATGAATGCACTGTAGACTGGGATAGGAACTGTCAAATAGCAGATGCAAAAGGGGAAGGCTCCTGGCAGGTTTTACCTTCTCATTACAAGTCAGCAATGGTGAAGGTGGAAAAGAAACCCTGATTGCTGTGATAACCTTTCCTGCTTCTCCTTTTTTCTTTTTCCAAATAACATACGGGCTTGTCACACTGTGAAACAAATTGGTGTGTTTGCAGACAAGGCTGGAAATAAATGGATTCATGTACAGCACAAGAAAATACTTCCCATAATAAGCTTTATGAAAGGGAGAGGATTTATTTTAATGACAGAGAATGATACTGATGGAGATGGCTGTCTGTTCTGCTGACCAGCACTGTCCCATTGTTTCTCCTTTCTCATCCATCTGACTTTATCCTTTTTCAATTTCCTATGTTATTTTTGGACTCTAAATCCTCTGGAGCAGAGACTGCTGTAGTTCTGTGTGTGTGCAGGAAGCTCCCTAGGTCACTAACTGGCTGCATAGGTAATGTGATAACATGATGGTGATTAAAACATAACCCTCATTTGGCACTCACAGGGTATCCCAAATCCAAAGTGGCCTGGTAAAGACACAGAAAGCTAAAAAGCACTAACAGGAAATCGGAGCAGGGTGAGCATGATGAGAAGAACAAATGAAGATTGAAAAGGCAACAGCAGGGATCCAGGGATCCACAGGGTAAGAAGCAATGGCAGTAGTCCCAAGGAAGGTAAGAAGAAGCTGTGTCAAGGAGAAAAGCTGTAGCACTTATTCTTGGCTGCAGAAGGGCTGTGAGACGACACCCGTCCTGCCCCACCTGCACTATGTGAGTTACCACCACTCCATGCAGAAAGGTGTTGGCTTCTCTGTCACCACTTAGGAGGAGACATCCCTGCAGCACAGCAATACATGCTCAGGGCACAAGTCTGTGGCAAGGTTGACGTTGCTTTGTGGCATTTCAAGGGCCACAAAGAAGGCTGAAATCCTGCTGTGATTTTTCAGGTTTCTCTTGCTATGCCTTTATTCCTGTCTGAATCTAACAGCCCAGCAAGCTGTAATGGGTAAGTAGATGGAGAGAGGGAAGAGGCCTGTGCTGCAGTAGGTGCTACTGGACACAGAGGTACATTTGCATGGATTTGCTGAATCCTGAACAATTTCAGAAGAAGAACAGAGAAAAAACCAGAACAAATCAAAACAAAACCAATTCTTCGCTGTCCTCCTTACAGCTCTTCATTATCATGCTGTTCTTCCACACAGGATGGCCCCGGGGAGACTTCATTCTGCTTCGTGATCTTGGTTTACTACCCACTGTCTGCTCTTTCCCCAAGTGCCTGGGGAGGATTATTCTGCTGCTGCTATTCCTCAGTGGCAGTCTGCCATCTCCCCGAGGCCCTCTCCTTCCTTGTGACAACTCTGCTGGCTGCACACTCTCTGCTTGGCAAAATCAAATGTACTGGTGAAGATGAGGCGTGCCAATCTTTCTTTTTTTTTTTTTTCTTTTCCACATCAGGTAATCAATTTTTTCCCTTTTTTGTGTGTGTGAACACTGAACTTCTGCTGGGAAAAATGATGACCCAGTCAGCAGCTCAGTTCCAGGAATATAGAATCATAGAATCACAGAATGGCTTGTGTTGGAAAGGACCTTGGAAAGATCATCTACTTCCAACCCCCTGCCATGGGCAGGGATGTCTCACACTAGACAATGTCTCCCAAGGCTCTGTCCAGCAATCCCCCTCCAGTGTCATGGTCAGTCAGTGATTTTCAGACATGGAAAGCTCAGGGATGGTGAGCACCTATGCATAACCACTCCATCCTTACTTTATCAGTCACCTCTCCTTGACATAACTGCTTGCTGCATGAGTTTCCTTTCTTGGTACTTACTGGGTTACCTGCTGGGCCAGGTTCTCCTGCAGATCCAGGTGACCCATTCTTGCCCTATGTGATAAAGAAAAAGGTTATCAAAGTAATACGTACTACAATTAAAAACATGCACCTATTGCTACATCAGAAGGAATTTCTTTACCATTGTCCAACCTCCTCTCTTGGCAGACTGCGGAATAGGGAATGCTTATTTCCAATTGACCTTGCAGCTTCTGCACTCCTGATGGCATGAGTGAGCCCATCTCAGAGCAAAAACTGAGATATGTGGGACCCAAAACCCTAGTTTGAAGGTAATCAAATCATCATTCCTCCTCCTATTCTTCACCCTTATTGCTATCATATGCAGCATCTTTCTGGGTGGTTGGAACCACCCATTATGGCTGCTATAAGCCACCAGTGGTCAGACAAGCCGCTTTAGTCCATGTTTGAAGCACCTGCTGGCTACTCACTGATCAATATTAAAGATCCTGCACTAGCTGATGATTATCTCTATATCCCCCAGCACCTTCCTGTATCAGAAAACCTCTTCTCTCCAGTGACTGAGGTAGATCATGCAAACAGCCATCCTCTTCTCAGGGCTACCATTTGAATCAGGGCCCAGAGGCCAGGCACCTATTTTTAATCATCTCAGGCTTTCCCTCTTTTGGGGAATGGAGAAAAATATTTATTCGAAAACCCTGAGGCATTTGATACTTGCCTGGCACCAGACAACTCAGAATGAGCTAAACTGTCCTTTAAGAAGACCCATTTCCCATTGTTCCTTATCAAAGTAGCTGAGCTGACCACCTACACTAACTAAAATTGGTGAGATGAAATTCTGCAGCCTGCTCTTCTCTCCTCCCAACTCACCATACAGAGATGTTTTTCCCTGCATTGGAGCTGGGCATAAAGACCACCCCTTATACTGGCAATATTCAAAATCATGCCTCATCCTTGTTATTAATCACAGACTGGTTTGTGTTGGAAGGGACATTAAGGCTCATCCAGTTCCAACCCCCTGTCATGGACAGGGATACCTTACACTAGAGCAAGTTGCTACAAGCCCTGTCTTACCTGCCCTTGAACACTGCCAGGGATGGGTCATTGAGAAACAAAGCAGAGGAAAATCAGGAGAAACTGTTACTCTGCTCTCCAACATGCAAACTCCCAGGTATCTCTTCTCCAAAGAAAAATGTGCACTGAAGTTATGATGATTTATGTCTCCTCAAATCTTTTTATCCATTGCTAGTGTGCAGGGGCATGACACGTTAGCGAGTGATGCCAGCAGTACAGGAATAATGAGATAAACTACAAAGTAGACACAGGAGCTCTCCATATGTTCCTGCAATCTTATTTAAACTCCTACCCTACAGCTCAGAGGGACTTACTGCTCCAGCTCCTGGCATTGCTGGCTGAATCAGCATTTTTGCCCTGATTATGTTGTAGAATCTGTCTCACTAGCAGGTCTTGCTAGGAGGAAAAATAAATCACCGATTGCAACATATTAAGGATGTGCCTGGGTTCAGCATTCAAATTAAATTCAAAATTTATCATTAGAGACCTGCATTCAAATTTGGAACAAGACAACTGAAAAGCCAGTGAGAGTAACGAAAGTAATTTTTCAGCCATCCCAATTGACACTTTCTGAAATGTCAACTAAAGTGCAGTTTCTCCACTGAAGTTGTAATTAAACTCTACAGGTGTTTAATTAAACAATATTATTCCTAAAATTCTGTTGGGGCTTGGGTTTTTCACAGAAAAAATACAGAAAACATTACAAAAATGAATAATGTCACAACTGGATCCCACATATCTCAACCTGGGCACTTACAATTAGTGTCTGACTTCAAAAACTGAGGCCATGTGAGAAGCAAGTGAGATGCCAGAGCCAGGACTGGAATATAAGCACTTCTGACACTGCAGTCCTGGCAAAATCCATTAAACTGCTCTTCCCATCTAGTCATCACTCCATTGCACCAAGTCTGCATCACTTTCTAGCAATGTCAGTCTGCTTTGTCTTTCTGAAAGTAAGTGATGTGTTTTAATCATAGAATCTCAGAATGGTTTGAGTTGGAAAGGACCTTAAGATCATTCAGTTCCAACCCCCTGGCATGGGCAGGGATGCTTCACACTAGACCATATTACCAAAGAATCTTGCTGAAGCCTTCTTCCAAACCAGAAGTCTGGACTGCAGGACATTCCCACTACACACAATGTACCTCCAGAAATGTCTTGTCAGGAGAGAAAACTCACCGGCTGCCCCCTGGGTCCTCGAGGCCCCTGTGGTCCTATGGGACCAGTATCACCCTGAAGTGAAGAACAGTATTCTAGTGAGTAAGAAAGATCTGACATGCAGGCAATCAAATAAGCATTTGAAAATATTCTTATTAAATCACACTGCACACAAATTAGTATTAAAGGAGTCTCACTACCTTGAATTTTCAGTATCTATCACTGAATACTGTCTGATTACAGGCAGACCCATTATTATCAGGTTATCTTGAAGCTGGATTTCATAAGTACTTCTCAAGAATTGACCATTATGTTCTCTCTTGAGGGAGGCTTCAGACCTGCTTCTATCTTCTCTGAAGGGTTTCCTTAGGTCTATCTTCCATTTGACTTTGTAGACTATCAACTACAGCACAACAGTTTTCCAGTGGTACAAGGAAGTGCAAGTGAGAAACCACTTCCCCAAGTCCTATGGCAATGGCACATTGCTCAGAAACTGCTGCAGGATCCCACGTCAGCTGCACTCTCCCATTACTGTGTTACGTGACTGCATCTGACCCCAGTACTGTCAGGATCTGTTTGTACCATCTCTCTTCCATCTGAGCAGCATCTTCTTATTCCATAGGTATTTCACAGATTTCAATGGAGCTACACTCAGTAAGGCTCAGCTTCTGTAGAGGAAGTGTGACAGAATCTGGCCCAGTGGGACCTGTAGGCTGAAGCACTGCTAAGAGAAGGGTGGCAGAAAGCAGCTCCATGGTTATGTGGCATAGCCTGGGATTCAAACAATGCAGCTTTCTCTGCTTTTCCAAAGACATAGCTGATATTTAAGTGCCAGCAGCTGAGCAGTGACAAAGGCCTTCAAATTCTTTGTTACCCTCATGGTCTTTGCACAAATCATTCCCTGTGCACTGCTGCAATAATTCACCCTTTATTGCAGTTTCTGCAGCTGGGTTAGGTCAGGGTCACTATGAATTAAAATCTTCATTTGTCAGGGAGAAGGATATTATTTTATGTTTGAAATGGTACACTTACATCCTTTCCTGGTGGCCCCTCACGACCAGCAGGACCTGTCACACCTGGTTCCCCCTGTAATTCAGCAGAAAGGAAAGAGATTTCAGCTCGAGGTCAAAGGCAGACCAGTAACACCACTGAAAGAGTCAAGGGGTTTCTGCAATATTGGACTGAGCTCCAGGAAAGCTTTTCTAAAACCAGCAGGAGCCTCGTTCATCGTATGTGACACACAAGTCATGAACATTACTCAGAAGCATCTTCTGTAAATGATGCACAAGGCAGTACATTGCTTTCCAGAATATCTGCTACTGCTTGTGCAGTCATGAAGACACCAACCCATTCCTGATATAGAAACTACCATAATGAGGAACTCCAGCACGAGATATTTCAGCTAAGCTCCTGCAAGCAGAGCATGTTATTTCTCTGTAAAAAGCCAGAATTAGGCAGAAGAATAGTCAGATTTGTATCCGCTTCGTACACCAAGGAGCTTTTAGTGCTGTTTCACTCAGAACAGAGAGGGCATCAACACTTCAAGCAGGAAGTTTTGGGCTTTGAGTTTTGAGGGTTATGATCTACAAGCAACTAAGTAAAAGGACTAGAGACATTTCTATACTCATTACTAGAAGTTTTGTTTCTGAACTTATTTTGCACTTAGGCATTTTTGGAGGAGTGCTGATACTTCTCCAACAAGTGCAGTAGGGCTCCTCACCTTGTATATGCCAGCATCTGTACCAGAGGAATGTGGTATGGGAGCATCCCTGAAAATTCCTCACAAAGGACTATCTCAAGGGGAGCACCAGAGGACTCAGCTCTACCATCAGCATCATCTTACCTGGAATCACAACTTCAGCAGAGGAATGAAGCCAGCTGCTGTGATTTTATGCCATGGGCATGTGGCTCATGGTTGAAAACAGCCTTTCTCCAAAGGATCATGCATGAGGAATACATTACTTACCCGGGGTCCTGGTGGACCTGTATCTCCTCTTTGTCCTTTGAAACCCTACAAAAGAGAATCAAATCAATAGTTATCTATTACTGTGATGCATGAAATACTAAGAAAACTTTATCTTGAATGTTCACTTAATATGCTTCCCAATTTTGCCTAAGATTACAGTGGACTGGTCAGCATGGAACTGCCATGTCCCAGGGAGTGATTAGGAAGGGCTACATCACAGGAGGAGCTTTCTATAGCTCCTTAGGCTGCAAGACCAAGACTATAGTGTGTCTATTCCTGGTGTAAGCAGCTAATAAATTATTTAACCCTAACTTTCATTGTTCCCATCCTTTCAGAGGACACATAACGGAACATAAGGGCTACAGCTGTGGCTATGCTTTCTGTTAGAAGAGGTGCTACGAAGTTATGTGATTCAACTTCTAGATAAGGTCCCTACTGTTCTCCAGTTGTAAAGGACATGGAAATGCCTGTGTTTGATTTTTCTTGTGTTCATTTATTTATTTGTTCAGTCACAATGCCATGACTATTTGCAGGCAGACCAGCTCTTTGGTTATGTGTCTGCATCAGTAAAGGAGCTCATCTGGCAACCAAAAGCTTCCCAACTACAGTATAGAAGAGACTCGATTGAGCCCTTCAGATCAGTACTTACTGGTAAGCCTCTGGCACCCTCCTGGCCTGGAAGACCTGGTTCTCCAGGCTTTCCCTATGGGAAACAATCACATTCATGTTAGGAGAATCTCAGGTCCAGCTCTCTGTTGTTGGAAACCTCTCACTCTTCTCCCTTAGATTTAACAGCACTGAGGACTGTGATTGCCCAGGGTTTCTCCAGCAGTGCTGGAGTCTGAGCATGCAAGAAAGACAGTAGTGACACATGCTCATACATACCCCTACCTGCACTACCACAAACACAGCCTTTGAGGTTCAAAGGTAGCTTACACATTTGGATTGGTGCCCCTTTTCAGTGTTTTAATGACAGGTAATGCACAGAACTGTACCAATACCTACAGCATACAAAAATCAGCATCTACATGTAGAAATCAGGTGTTTCAACGCAAGCACACAACTGTCTGAAATTGCTGTGACAAGCACATGAACCCATTGTCCTAATGACTGGGAGCTTGGCTCTTCCCAGAACCAATAACTCCTGTCTGACAAGTCATAGAAAGAGGCTGGCAATGCTGGATACTGGAAGCATATTCTTCATGTAACAAAAACAGTTGCAAGGAATAACTTTCATTGCCCAATTTATTAACAGTTCCTTTTGGCTAACAACTTCATGGCTCAGCTGTTTTCCCCTCAGCAAACACAACTACAGACTAAGCAGAGAAAGTAAAATATAAACCCTCTCATGCTGGACAACAGAAGTGTTGAGAAAAGGCTTCTTTAAGGACACCTCCTCTAAACTTTCTATGCCCCATAATTTTCTACTTAAAAAATGGATCACTAGGTTTAATGGCACCAGGAAACCTTCTTCCTCTACAATATTTACCATAGCTGTAAAAGTGGAATCACTAAGTTTTAGTGTATTTATGGTAGCTGTAAAAGTAAAAGAACCCAGTTTCTTTTCAAGATTGCAAGTGTGTGACTCTTATAAAAATCGCTCAAGACAATTTAGTCCTGGTGTTAAAAGAAGATGTGCAAACAGGCTCCCTGCCCTCCCTCAGGAATTCATAGACAGCAGCTCCAAAAACAATAACTGGATGCAGGCTCTGATTGCCTGAGCAAAACAGTTTTGCATTACATTACCGGTTCCCCAAGAGATCCTGGCTTGCCATCCTTGCCATCATTCCCAGCAATGCCCTGTGAATGAAATGCAAAACAGGGTATAAGGAAGGGGTTGATAAGGAGCATTTACAGTGACAATTCTGCTTCGACATGGCATACTTAAGTTTGCCTACCCCTCTAAAACCTATCCTATTTCTATAGCTCAGCCATATACCTCTCCTCAACACACCATTGTAACAGCACAAACTGTTGCCTTTTCCAGTATGGATAGTCTAAGGGATTTCCTCCTTCTCAGCAAGGTGAGCACTCCAACAGCTTAAAACAGGATTCTATGGAGAGCTGTTCTAAATCATTAGAATGCCATTATCTTCATTCAGCTAGGCTGCTTTGCACTAGAAATAGCTCTGCCCCAATCTGTATAACAGATTAAACAAAACCCCCAACAAATACTGTACTAATACACTTTCCAGAAGAGAAAAGTCTATGCCCAAGATGCACTTGATCTTGAGTTATTTCAAAGGAATTATTTTGACTGAATTTGCATAAAGATAGTATTCTAATCTCTGATTTTTGTGCCCTTACAATGGAGTTATTAGTTGATTTATGTGCTCTGAATTTAAAGAGTATTTCTTCCAATTAAGAGGCAGATGAGGAACAGACCTGATTCATGCTGGGAATTAACACTTAGCTTTGAAGTGATCAAATACAACATTTACGCTGTCCTGGACCAAGGGCATAGCATCAACTTGACAGATGCCACTACAGGTATACATAGCTTTCAAAGCACCTCAAAAATGTCACGTCTTTGTTTTACACACCTATGTGTTTTACATACCTATGTGTTTAAATCTATAAAATACTAAACTAGAAGGAGCTGAATAGCACTCACTGGAAGTCCAGGCAAGCCCGGTGGGCCCTGTGGACCTGGAGGGCCATCTTTACCCTGGAAAGAAAACAAACACTGTGGGTCAAGGCAAGCTGTTCAGATGCTCCCATCTGTTGAAGATCTATCAAATACAGAGTTTGACAATGGACAGCTGTGAGAAGCAGGTCTTGCAGCCCATGTCACATAGTATGAAGTTCCTTGGATTCCTTCTAGTTTACATCGGAGGGCTTTCTTTCCATGTGAAACACCCAGTATTAGTTACGAGTTGTTACAGATGGAGAAACCGCTGAAATCACTGGTTTTGTTTTTTTCTGATGTATTATTATATTTAATATTTAATCCCTAACTTCCTGCATGAGGTGTCCAGCCAAGCAGTAAAAGATCCGTATTTTATACCTATCAAATCAGTAGTTATAAGGAGCTCTTTGCTAACAGTCCCAAAAAATCCCTTTACAGGACAGGACCGTAGCACCCCAGGTCTTTCACAGTGTCTCAACTTGATCACGAATAGAAAGGGAATTTCAGCCACCCTTTCCATGTAGTCTCTGCCCGCATTATTGAGACTGCTCA
The DNA here is from genome assembly GCF_033783945.1 of Neopsephotus bourkii. Classification (NCBI taxonomy): domain Eukaryota; kingdom Metazoa; phylum Chordata; class Aves; order Psittaciformes; family Psittacidae; genus Neopsephotus; species Neopsephotus bourkii. The sequence continues at coordinate 8,058,638 of NW_026902112.1, forward strand.
CTGATTTCATATCAGCCATCAGAAGGACCATCACTGTTCACTTACGATGAAGTTCAGGTTGAAATGGATCTGCAAAAAGTACCTTGCTCATTAGGAAACCCTGTTCTAGAAATTAATCACAGAATTACAGAGCCTTAAACAGTTCCAGCTCAACAGCATGGGCTATTCACGGAAGGTTCATTTTTTTCCTTTCCTAACTGAAGTTAACATCAGATTACTTGTCCCTCCTAGGGTTTTCTGATGCATTACCATAAAGTAGTTATGGTATCCATAAAGTAGGATCCATGGTATCCATAAAGTAGCATCTGAGAACCCTTCAAATGGAAGAGTGATAGAAAAATTCTTCATCGACTTCTCAAGTGTTTTATCTGTACTAGTATTTTCAGTGGTGCCAGGGAATGTTCTCAGGTCCTTGCATCTTAGCAGTCTGTGCTGTGACATCCCTTTTTGCTTTTCTTTGTATCTTTAGTTGCTGGTTTCATTTTCACAATCTCCACACGGAGTTCAAGTCTTGGTTTGGGTCATGAAGCATCCTATCACATTTAGTCATCCGTTTCTAGAGATGAAGAGATGTTAATAGCAAAGAAAGTCAGATAAGAGGTACAGAAACCTCATTAGAGGTCCCATGGGCTGGATTATAATCTGGCTAATATGGAATTTCATTTGATGAGTAAACAAAACTACAGGACCAGAGTAATCTGTGGTTATTTGTGGAGGTCCTACTTGCAGGCATAGAGTTGATTCAGGCTAAATGTTTTAGGAGGTTTCAAAGGACATTATATGGTTTCCAGCTCAGCTTTACTTCTAAAAGCTAAATACAGCTGAAGGTGGTGAAGCACACAACTTAGAGCTTACTATGTCTCCTGGGTTTCCTGCTGGTCCTATTGGTCCTGGTGCTCCATCTGGGCCCTAAATAAAATTAAACAGAAACAATGTGATTAACACATTTTGTACAGTTGTCAACACACTCCCTACCACAGCTGGCAACACTGAAGTTCACTCAGTTCAGCATTCATTCCATCATTCATCACAGAAAAGCAGTGCCAACCTCTGCATTGAATCAGCCCCCAGAGTCAGAAATAGTCAGATATTTGAGTCTGGTCCTGGCCCTTCCTTCTGAAAATAGGGGACAAATAGGAAAAAGCCTATCTTGTGATGTAAAAATAACTCTGAAGAGCAGTTTTAAGCACGCTTTACAGCAGGCAAACTGCTGGAGCCACAGAGCAATGCAAAGTGAAAAGCCAGCAAAAGCTGAAGAAAAAGTATCTGAGGAACACCACACTGAGGTCTGCTTTGACAGGCTTGGTTTCACCTTGCACATTTCTTTTGGCTAGAGGGTCTCATGGGACAATTGTGTTTCAATCTGACTGGAACAACCCTATGGCTGTGGCAGTATGAGGTTAATACAGACACAATAAATGTGCCTGTGTTATTAGCTTGTCTTAAAATAGTGCTCACAGGAGTGCAAAAAGAGGTCCACAGGTTGTGCCAGTGGCAAAGCATTCAGCATCCTTTAGGCACTGCTGCAGTATGAAAACAGGATTTTAATCTAATCCTCTTTTCTGGTACTTCCTGTCATTTAGTCAGTGAAATATAAATTCAGCTTTGAAGAGACTGTGCTGATCCCCAGAACAGATGAAGGCTGCACACCCTCAGCATGGCAGAGCCAAACTGCACTGTAAGCAGCAATATGAGTAGTGATGAGTGCGGGCAAAGGAAAGCAGTTTGGAAAGAAAATTCCTTCACTCAGGAAAAGTCCTGGCTCTTGGAGGGTGTAAGCAGTGATATCAAAACCAGGACAGCCAAGTTATTTCAGCCCTGCTCCTGCACTGTAATCCCTTTTTAAATATGAATAAGCACAGTTGTTTTAGTGAAAAGACTAGAGCGAGGAATGAGGATGACTGTGATGGAGAGGAACACATGTAAAAGGCCTTTTAATTCAAAAGCAAACTGCAGGATACGAAAAATGGAGAAAATCCAGTCTCATACCACTATGTAAAATTGAGAAATATAATACTCTTAAGATCTGCTAGTTTTAGTCTGCCAACTTATTCCACATATAAGAAAACACCTATACACATACTAAGTAGTCCCTGTGGAAGAGATTTCATCATCATTGTCTTGTATAGAGAGAGTGAAGATTAACATCAATTTACAGAGTGTGTTGAAGCAATCAGTGAAAAGTGGCTGATGTATTAAATAACAGTTACCATGAGTGGGGAACTATGACACTCAGGGGACCATTAGGAACCCACTGGAAAATGCAAATGCAATGCACAGACAGATGGGAATGGCCCTTTCTTCCACACGGAGCTTGCAACAACCTTTACAAAGGAAAGTACAGGACCATAGAATCATAGAATGGTTTGGGTTGCACACGGCCTTAAGATCATCCAGTTCCAACCCCCTGGTATAGGCAGGGATGCCTCGCAGTATACCAGCTTGCCCAGTCTTTGTCCCAGAGCAACTTACAGGTGGACCAGGGTTTCCAGGAGCCCCTGAGAACCCAGGCATTCCAGGGTGACCCTGCAGAGCAAAAAGAGAGGCTCGCTTTATGCATTATTCGCATCTGTAGTTGTCTAAAGGCTAACTGGTGCTTGAACATCATGAGGTAACATCAGAATCAAACAATACACAGAAAGCTTATTATAAGGAAATAAAGAACAAGGGCTGTTTAAAACAAAACCTTGGTTTTCAAGGCATGAACATCAGAAATAGTTATATTTAAGGTGTACGTTTTCTAATGAGTACTTCAATCTGTGCTAATCACAGAATCCCAAGGGTTAGAAGGAACCTCAGAAGATCATCTAGTCCAACCCTCCTGCAAGAGCAGGGTAACCTAGAGCACATCACAAGAGAAATTGTCCAGGCGGGCCTTGAATATCTCCAACGTAGGAGACTCCACAACCCCCCTGGGCAACCTGTTCCAGTGCTCTGTCACTCTCACAGTAAAGTTCTTCCTGATGTTAATGTGGAACCTTCTATGCTCCAGTTTACACCCACTGCCCCTTGTCCTAGCACTGGAGATCACTGAAAAAAACCTAGCTCCATCATCCTGACACTCACCCTTTACATATTTGTAAACGTTGATGAGGTCACCCCTCAGTCTCCTCTTCTCCAGCATAAAGAGATCCAGCTCCTTCAGCCTCTCCTCATAAGGGAGATGTTCCACTCCCTTAATCATTTTTGTGGCTCTGTGCTGTACTCTTTCAAGCAATTCCCTATCCTTCTTGAACTGAAGGGCCCAGAACTGGACAAAATATTCCAGATGCAGCCTCACCAAGGCAGAATAGATGGGGAGGAGAACCTCTCTTGACCTACTAACCACACCCTTTCTAATGCACCCCAGGATGCCACTGGCCTTCTTGGCCACAAAGGCACATTGCTGGCTCATGTTCATCCTCCTATCCACCAGGACCCCTAGGTCCCTTTCCCCTTCACTACTTTCTAGCAGGTCAGTCCCCAGCCTGTACTGGTACATGGGGTTGTTCTTCCCCAGATGCAAGACTCTACACTTGCCCTTGTTGAATTTCATCAAGTTTCTCCCCGCCCAACTCTCCAGCCTGTCCAGGCAACACAGCCTTCGGGTGTGTCAGCCACTCCTCCCAGTTTAGTATCATAATGGAAGATGAGAACAGATACTGTGGAACTGTACAAGGCAGGAGATCAGGCAGGAAACCAAACCTGCTTAAAGTATTCTACAAATCTCATTGAAGAGTTGCTGGTTTGCACCTTAAACTGTTGACATACCCCTTGCTAAAATTAGCTATAAAAGTTTGCTTGAATTTAGACCATTCTCTTTCCTGTGGCACCTCAATCCCTCCTAAAAGGTCCCTACATTCATACAATCATAGAATAATCACCTTCTAAGGCAAATAGAAACTGGCTTTTTCAACCCAACGACACCTGATGTCCAGGATCTCATTTAGGCATTATCTGGGGAAATGACTAAGGGTTAGGTAATGTAGAGAACTGAATGCATCCAATCTAAAGGTGATGAAACACATCACACAAGGTTTTTATTGGAGATAGGGGTGGAAGTCTGTGGAGGCCTGCTACAGCTCCACTCACAGCACACTTGAGATTTATCAGTGATGAAGAGCTCCCATCTTCCTTCCCTGCCTCTGAGAATGATATTCCTCTACAGACATCGTAAGAGTTATTCATGATGGGACAATCACAGCGAATGCACTTGGAAAGAAAATTCTCTTTTTACCTGTTCACCTTTTTCTCCTGTATCCCCAGCCATACCGCGGTCTCCTTTAGCACCCTGATAATGAAAAAAAAAGCCATTGAACGTCACTTAGAGTCAGTATTGTATCAGCTTTCTGAACTATTTCATAAAGCACTTGAATATTTTTGAGCACAAAACTCATAAATCAGGGCCAAGTCTTACTTGCCCTCATCCTAAATTTTTCCCTAGACTTTTACTACCAGTGTTGGAGCCAGGAATATATGTGAAGAATAGCCTTTGAGCAGACCCAGTACAGCCCATCTTTTTTTATGTTGTAGTCTCATGGACATGAAAAAGACTTACACATCCTTAGAAATTAGACAGGTTGTTAGGAACTTCACTAAATCAGATCTGACTCAACAGTATGAGCTAGTTATCAACTCTCCCCTGAGAAACAGCCACAATAAAAATGATATTTCTAAGGTGCAGTCAGAAAATTCATGCCCAGAAAGTGCTCCCCTCTTTCTCAATCTCTATTCCCTAGTGATAACACAACAGAGGCAGCTAACTCAAATGTACACTTCTGTATTATCTATGCTTAAAGTAAGACGAGCCTCACATGGAGCACTAATGAGTTGATGGCCATGGAAGTAATACTCTGATTTGCTGCGTGAGAGCTAGGAGATAAGTGGGGGACAGAGGGGCTACTATTTATTAATTAAAAGAGACCTAATTCATGTTGCCAGAAAGAATGAGGCTGCTCAGGAGCAAAGATCTGGAGGTTACTGTTCTATTTCAGAATAAAACGCCATACTAGTTTGGATGGTGTTGGTAAGGACAATATACTACATCTTCAAAAGTACAGTCCTTCACTGCAAGGATCTGCCTAATGTATTTAGAAAGGGGTCATAGAGACTGTGTTTGCACCTTCGTAGGGGTCTTAAAATATTTTCTTTTAACATTTGCAAACTCTGTGAATCTGCCTTTTCACTCAATACGAGTTAGACTAATTATCAATTAATTTATTTTACGCACATGTACAGTTTTACAGTTAACTGGTTCTGGTTACTTCATCTAAACATCCAATCTGCCCAAATTTCTGCTTTCTTACAGCATATAAGAAAGCAGCAGACATGGGATGTTTCAGGCTGCTTGGCTTTTCTGCCAGCTATTGTCATTATGGGTTACTAATTCTTCTGCAAATTTTATCCTGGAACATACTTCCATTTTGATCATCCCTATATTTACTTTTGAGACCCTATTGCTCTCCCCACCACACTTTTAATTACAAGATATAAAATTAATTCATGAATCTCTATTAGCTTGTCCTACACTCTAATAAGTGCAAATACAAAGATGTTAAAACAGCAGAAGCTGTTTTAGACAGTAGGACAGTAATGCAGGGAAGACTGAATGAAACTGGCCCACCATGAAATCACCTTAACTCTCCCTTCATTGATTTGTTTTGATTTATTTCACATTAAGTAGTTGTAAAGGTTTTGCTTGTGACCAGGCTATGGCATTGTGAGCAGACTGATGACAGACCTCTGCATGGAACCTGCTTGAAAAGTGTCATTACTGGAATCCTTCAGACATCAGAATTTTTATGTTGGCCTGTGCCTTAGACCATTAGTCAGAAGCTGAAACAAGGAATTCTTTCTATAGCATGCTAAGGAAACAGAATCTGTGGATAAAACCACCATGACAGATAGTGTGTAGGGAGTCCAGCAACCCATTGAACCAGCCTTAATTTAAATGATTCAAGCATATAAGATTCAAAGAGGAGTGGAACAGGCAGGGGAGCTATTGCTGAGGCTTTAGTTTCCTCTTCACCTGATTTAGGTGAAGTGATTTATTTGTAAGTATTTATCTGTCATCAGCACACTGATATAATGAAATTCAACATCAAGAATGAGGCCCTTCACATGTGTCTGTGCGAACAAAGGGATAATAGAAGACACTATTTAAGTGAAACAGTGTTCATGTGAGGAGCTGTACAGTTCAACATGCACGTGGCATTCCAGTGAGTTGCCAGTACAAGGGTCCACACAACAGGCCAGTCCTACCCCTTTACACAGAGATGGATGTCACCAAGATCCTACAGTGTAATAATTAGTCACAAATAAGTGTTCATTAGATAGCTGAAGAAAACCAACCAACCTTTGGGCCATCAAGCCCAGGTGGGCCTGCAGGACCTCTGGGACCAGCATTCCCCTGCAATGCAGAAGAGGTAAACCCTAGTTCAAGTCCATTGACTCTACAAACATTTAAAAAACATTTAATAGGTTGTTGACAAGAAAAAAAAACAAACCATCTAAAGGTATTATAAGAAAACAAGGTTACAAAACATCCAAGACATGGTTACTTCCCTGGCTCTCTTACCATTTTCCCATCCTGGCCATCTCTCCCTGGTGGTCCTCGGAGACCTTTATCACCTTTGAAACCTGGGATACCTGGCAATCCTGGTGGGCCCGGAGGGCATTCAGTGCACACATCCTAGCAGAGAACACGGGGAAAGAAATTAGTAATACACTGTGGAGCAGAGTGGGGGTTAGCAGATGAACTCACGCATGCTCACATGGGTTGTTTCCTATCAGTTCCAGTTGGACAAGTCCTAACTGATCATCCAGGATTAAGAAACCAAGGAAAAGGTCTTCCTAGGGGGACTTAGAGAACTGCAAAGCAAGACCATCAAGAACAATCTTGTTTCAAAGCTACATGACTACTAGAAAACTGTGTCTACATGGGTCTGAAAGCTATGCTACTGCTCAGAGGGCAGGTTGCTAAGTGCAGCACAATGTCAGAAGAGTGTTTTGCAAAGGAAACTGTATTCAGCAGCTAGCATGGCCAAGGAGAACTCATCTGATGGAGTTTGTGAAGACCAAGGAAATGTCACAGTGTCCTGGCCAAATTCTGTCATGGAGATCTACTGCCTCCCTCCAGTACCTTCTGAAGCATCGTCTCAGTAGTCTTTACATTTCTACTGTCCTCAAGAAGTGCATTACCTTGAGTATGACATTTTCATTTCAAAGGCAGACTCCCTTTTAGCAAAAGGGAAGCAAATCCTGCCTATAAAAAACAGTACATCAGAAGACACTGATCATCAGGTGGAGAGCTGGGAGACCTTGTTCCAACACCCAACTCTGTCAATGTTCCATTGCAAAACTGTGGGGTAAACTGTCTTTCTAAGTCTTAGTTCCTACATGAATATTTATCTATGTACTATATAAGTTCCTGAGAAACACCTAAAACAAGAGCCCTAATTTAATCTGGGATTTCAAAGTGTTGTTTTATGTAGACCTGTATCAAGTGTAGAATGAAAAAATACCAAGCAGACAGAATATGCAAGGCATACAAGTGTTTTTAACTGTAACATAATCAAAGCACAAAACCAAAGGAACATAAAAATGACATCCTGTACCCAAGAATCATTCTCTCAGTCTTGTCCTGATCAGAAATCCCAAACAATACCATACGGTGAAACCTCCCGAAAAACACTTGGCTGCCTAAGAGAAGACCAGCAGCTCTTCACTGAAGCAATTTCACAGTGGCAAACTTAAAAGGCTTCTTTTATAAATCGGGTTGGTAAAATCAGGTGATTTTTTTAGTTTTAGTTTCTTCTAATCAATAAGAAAGGATTTCTTGCCATGTCCCAAGATTGCTTAAAAATCTCCCAGCTAAGCCCATTTAAATCTGTAAAGATTTTGCAATCAGCAGCTATCAAATACTGACTTGTTTCCCAGACAACTCCCTACATGGAGAGTAAAAGCAGACAGACAGATCATCACTTTTGAGACATGGGTGCATTTTGGGTTAATTACCCTCGTCCTTTCAAATGCACCATCCAAACTGACTGCAGTCACAGTTCAAAACTGCTCCAGTCACTGTTGAATGTATACAGGAAAAAATCAGACTTTTCATTAAAATAGGTTCCAGTTTCTGGTTTAGGCAATACAACTGGAAAATGTTTGTTGTTCCTTGGGAATGCATGCCTCAAAGAGGCAAAAAAAGACTCAGAGCTTTGTAACATACACCATGTTCTAAATATCTTTCTAGGTCATTTCACTGCTGGGGACGGTAAAAGGATTTTGATCTCCAGCATGTGCTCCAGTGTCCCGGCATCAGTGCAAGGCCTGCAAGTTTCAAGCTTTGACAGAGTATTTAAAGGCACCTTTTGCACTTGTAGCTGTGACACTTTCTCATCACAGAGTGTTAGTCAGGTCTGAATCAAACTCCCACCATCACCAAAGGCTGATTACCTTTACTAAGAGATTTATGTCCTCTGGAGAGAGCAGGGGTGGGGAGCCCTGTGGAATGAAAAATTCATTACATCAGGCAATTTTAAACAGCATCAACATATAAGAATTTTTCCTGAACATGCTTATGGGCTGTTACTGGTTTCCCTTGCCCTTCCTAAGCCAAACACATACTTCCTGCCCTAGTTTTCTACTGCACTTCATCGCACCTGAGATGAGCTCTTGCTGAGGGTATTTACATGCAGGGTATCCTGTTATTTCCATACTGTTCTAAAGCCATCACAGATACTTTTACCAGAACCCCTCAGTGGTTCTTAGTGCTTTTCAAGCTGCTCAGCTGGAAAGAGCAGCAGTGGAAATGCACTGAAGTGCACTTCTGAGGTGAGGTGTAGAGGTGGTAACTGAGTTAAAAAGAAGATGTAATGTAGAAGTGAAGTTACATACTGGTTTTCCAGGAGGTCCTCTTTCCCCTGGATTTCCAGGTAGACCCTACAGAGATCAAGAGAAAGAGAAATTATCATACAATATTATGAGACGCTCCCCCACTCTGCTGACCTGTTTCTTGCATATGACAAACAGTAAATTCCTTGAGATATCCACAACTTTAAACATCCTCTGAACCCCTCCTAAATGTCATTTATCTATTCTGTGATCTTGTTAAACGCCAGTCACATAAACCCTGAAATTGCTTTAGTTTGTCTTCTTATCACAAGAAGCACTATGCACTGCAATAATGTGAAGGATGAAGCTTTTGATTCCTAGAGATACCTGTAACATGCAAAATCAAGATCTTGCTTCGCACAAGCCTTGCAGACAGGTCTCTTCCACATAAATAGCAATGGGCCTTTTTGTTTGTGGGGATGTATTAGTGTTGTGGTTTAACAATTGGTATCAGTTTTCTTGTGATGAAGGCATAGAAATGACCAGCATCCTTAGAATGTGAGGTTCAGGAAGTTATGGTTTGGAAAGGGGACATCATCCCTCAATAGTTTGCTTCTCATTAGCAAACCATTGCTTTGTTAAAAAATAAAATAAATATCAATGAATAAGAAAAAAAACAACAGACAAAGCAAAACAAAAGATTATCTTTGAATCTTTGGATAAAATGTTGCTCACATGAGAAACTAAATTTCTTGGTCAATGTCGAGATGATGACAAAAATCTGCATTGCAAGGATCCTTGCACTGGTGTTTTAAGTAGGAATGGGTGATATTTGTCCAAATCATTCTCTGTTAAATTCCTGGATTCACCTTGCCCATCACCCTTGGTCATCACTCAAGCATATGCATGTTTTATCCATATTGAGAGCCTTAAAGAACATACACATAAAATACCTTCTAGCTATCTTAACCACATAGAAAAGGCTGTCTTATGTGACCATTTCTGGACCTGCAGGAACAGTTTCTACTAAAAAACACTTAAAAGCACTTTATCTGTGTTCAGTTTTGCTGATTCTGCAGGAGGTCCCATCTGGAGAGGTCTCTGGGACAATGCCAGATTCTCCACCCATGATGTTAATTAACATGCTGAAGATATCAGTAGTAGATTCCAACCAGTCCAGTCTTGGCAGGGGCTACCTAAGGGACTCTCTGCAACTATCCCATATTTCCAGCAGTAAAGCTCCTTCAGAACTTGGCCAAATGTTTTGCCAGGAAGGGCACTGGGTATTCTGTTAATCACCTTGTCTCAGGCTGATCCGTTGCCTCCAATCAGTTCATCGTATTATTTATGCAGACAACTACATGGAAAGTTACTTGGCTGCCTGGGGATGAACACCTTAAGCACGTTCAGGTACCCTGCTACACAATAATTATAGCTATAAGGCAAACTTGAATTTCATCCTTGTATCTCACTTATAATTTAAATCCTGTACCTCTTGCTAGAGGAGAGAGAAAATGGGAAAATACGTTGATTGCTCCCTTTCTATGTCCACAATAAACACTTCTGGGTAAACAACAACCCTTCAGTTACCTTGACTTTCTGACATGAATATTAAGCACGAACTGAAGTAGAGCTGAAGTGGAAGTGAAGTACTACTGACGTCCACAGATGAAAGCTTGTTTCCTGAGGAACCAAATCTTCTTCAGGTGAGAGCCAAGAGAAGATAAAGTGAGAAGAAGATTCTTAGCTCATAATTACCCCCAAAAGTCCTTCTGGGGAATTGAGTAAATCTAAGGAGATATTAGAACCATTTATACTTTGGTTCTTATACAGAGCAGCAATGTGAATGCAGAAGATTATGGGATGTTCCCAAAGTCCCTTCTCTTTCACAGATACTAATTGCCCAATCATGGTTTTGGCATCCTGTCCACTGTGGCTCTCAACCACTTCTGCAAGCAGGAAAAGTGTTGCCTAAATAACAGTTCCACAGATCTTACATTCCCAGGCCTAGTTTGTTCAGGAATATTCACACAGCGCTTGCTCTAAGGAGTGCAATGAAAAGCACAGACTTGAGCCATAAGAATCATCCTGGATCAGAAAGCAACACAGAACAGACAATTCAAAAATGTCTTTCATGCTGACTACTCATATAGCTACAAATAAACTGCTTCTAGGTTAGGGCTCCTGACAGCCTTTTGCTCAGGGATCTGGAACATGACATGGTGCTATCAGTGGAATTTGAGCATTTAAAGAAGATGTATGTGTAGATGAATATAGAAAAGACTTGTTAGTTATGAGAAAAGAAGGGAGTGACTAAAACTCAAATCCTGGGAAAGATTTAAGCACGACTGTGATATCCACATAGTATGAGATTGCCTTGAGACAAAAAAAGATGGACCTATGTTCTTGAACACTGTATGTTGTGGATCTGGAGATGTCTTTAGCAGGTTACAAATAAGACAGGATATTGAATTGAACAAACCAGGTGTAGGATGATGGCGCTTCAGAATGTTGCATTATCAGAGAACAGCCAACTGGAAACAGAGGCCAATGAAGAGGAAAGATTTACAGACTGGAGTTAGAAAAGGATGACAATAGGGGGCAAGCTGCAAACATTGCTCAGAGCAGAATGAAAGGGCTAGAAGAAAGGCACAGAGGGTATAACTGCACCTGACAAGCTGACTAACAGCAGAGGAAACTAGAAAAGAGAAAGCCAGGAAATAAATCCATAAAAGAAGAACTTCAGAGAGTCTACCCAAAAATAATGCATGGTACTGAAAAGAAATGTTACTGATGTGATGAAGGAACATGCACAGATCCAAATAACCAGTGTTGGAAGGCTCATAAAGTTTGAACACTTTCAGGAGCTTGCAGCCAACAGCGGCTGGCATTATGTAGAATATTCAATCAGTGGTACAGCAAACCAGTGCAGGAAAAAGATGTTAGGAGTGAGGAGGTATAATGTACATGTCTGCAAAATGTGACATACAGGAATGGTCTCTAACTGGGGATTGATGGAAGCTGTGCAGATGACATGCTGAAAATTGAGGTTTAGGTAAGTGATGTATGGGAAAATCAAAGAAAGCATACAAGGAAACCAGTCATACAGGCTTATGGTGGGGTGGTTCTGTTACAAGACGAAAGTAAAGCTTGAAATGCAATAGCTAAAATAAGTTGCAAGTCCCAGGAATAAAAAGCCAATAGGGGGTTTAAAAAATGTGCTCTAATCTGATGTGTATGCATCCTAAAACAAACACAAAGGCTTCTTGGAATTATCCTTCTCACTATATGGCAAAATCAATGTCAGAACAGAAATCTCTGCTTTTCAGGTCTCGTGGCAGTAATTATGCATCCACAAAGGTTTTGCAATTATGAAAATAAATGTAGGGGAAGATTAACTTCTTGGTAACACTGGAACTTAGCTATAAATAATTAATATAATTAAAAAGTTATTAATTCAATGTTTATGTTAATTAAAATGATCATAATCAAAATGCAGAAAGAGCCTATTAAATTTGTGCACTCACTGCTAATAGTAGGGCAGGAGAATGTCTCATTCAGATTGTTTTCTAATCTATGGGAATTAAATAGGTATGTTGAACAGAAGCATTTTATCTCCCAGCAGACAAAGGGAAAAATGGATGCTTTCCCAAAAATGTGCAGTGTAAGCTTAAGGCCAGAGAGCGTCTGCTCCTTTAGAGGTACCTTTTTCAATGCAACAAGGGAAAACAAGGTGGAAGCCATAAATAAGAACATACAGGGACACAAACCTGACCGACAAATAAGGGAGGAAGTGATGGGAACTAAAGTTGGACAGTCACACTAATTGATGAAGACATCTGAGAGTGTGAGGAGGCTTAATCCAGCAAGGTTATCTGATCCAAGGTGTTGCCACTTTGGAAATGAAGGGAAAAGGAAGAAATCAGAAACAAAATAAAATAAGATAGAGACCTAACAAGAAACAAACCTTGCAACTCACACTAATTGGATGGGCTATCAAGAAACCACAGTCTGCACTTCCAGGAAGATCAAGCTGGACCTAGCAAGTGGTAAGATTATAAACTGGGGGGCTCCTGAACTAGAAGTGCAGGAATTGATAGAGATGTAGAAAAGCATGAGGGGATGTGCATAGGAAAAGGAAGCAGTGAGAAACAAGCAGGGGAGTAGACAGACAAGGGTATAAAAGAGGCTGTATAAATATGTTACAGAATCACAGAATCATAGAACCAACTAGGCTGGAAAAAATCTTTAAGATCATCATGCCAGCCATACCCCAGGACTGTCAAGACCATCACTAAACCATGTCACTGAGGACCTCATCTACATGTTTTTTTAACACATCTAGGGACAGTGATTCCATCACTGCTCTGGGAAGCCTGTTCCAAGACCTCATTACCCTCTCTGTCTGTAAAAGGGGCTGGTCAGTGAAATTGTCTGGCTGAGCCCTCCACCTGATCTCTATGACCCTATCGTATCTTCTTATTAATCCTTTCTTAACTCTCTTTTAGCATAATGTGTATGTATGCATGCTACAAGGACTAAGCAAGACTTGCATGTGCGTATTACTGAAAACTGGTGCCAGCTACTGCAATCAGACTGGGATCTTGGCTCCCCAGCCTATCTGCCAGCTACTGGAGTGACTGTAGGGGTCTTCAACCTACAGACTCTGGGATGGGAATTGTGTTCCTTCCCAAAACCACATAGTGGATACCAGCATGAGCAAAGCGAATGGATAGCTGGCATGGGACCACAGGTGACCTGGTGTCAGTCAGGATGGTGCAAGCATCTGTATCTTCCCCAGTCCTGGTGCGTGTGCATTGCAGAGGATGTGTATTCATCAGCAAACTTCAAGCTAGACCAGCTGGCAAGGAGGGGACCAGTATCTCTCAGTAAATGAGATTGGCCAATGTCTCTGAAAGAAGGTGCTTAAGGCCACACTTTTTAAAATATTTGATGCAGGCATCCTGCCCTCTTAAAATGTGATTTGGACTTTTTCTGTTCTTCCCAAAAGCAAGTGCAAGCCATAGAATCATGGAATAGTTAGGGTTGGAAAGGACCTTAAGATCATCTTTGTGATATTTGAAGTAATTAGGGGCATGAAAGTAGGCACAGTATGTAGTAGCCTTGATATGGAACTGGTTATTCCTATTATAGGGGAAAAGAAAGACCACAACAATAACTACAGAAAATAATTTTCAGGCTTTAAAAATCAGAGTTTTAGTTAACCAGGGGAAAAAAGAAAAATCAAATTTAAGGACAAGCCAATATGTACTAGCTTTGTCCCCAAAGAAGAGAACTGTAGGGATTTATGGACGTCACAGAATCATAGAATGGTTTGGGCTGGAAAGAGCCTTAAGATCATTCAGTTCCAAACCCCTTCCGTGGGCAGGGATGCCTCACACTAAACCATGTCAACCCAAGGTTCTGCCCAAAATGGCCTGGAACACTGCCAGCGATGGAGCATTCACAACTTCTTTGGGCAGCCTGTTCCAATGCCTCAGCACCCTCACAGTAAAGAACTTCCTTATATCTAACCCAAACTTACCCTGTTTTAAGTTTAAACCCATTACCGCTTGTTCTATTGCTACAGCCCCTACTATCCAAATAAACACCAAACCTTTTGCTAAGAGGAATGGAATAAAACCAAACCAGCATGACTGCACTGTACACATAGACAAGGATTTTCAAACCCAACTTTTAATAGAATGAAGCACTGCCCTGAGAACTTCTGTTGTTTGATTGAACTTAATGTTTCAAAAGGTGATCCTGGTCAGTGCTGTTGCAAACAATATGGCACATGCTTTTAGGGCATGAGAAAGAAGCTAGAACGGAGTCATGTGTAAAACCCAATCTATTTACTTACAGGAGGTAATTCTGGCCAAAGCTATTGCAAAAGAAGTATTGACTTTTCCACCTCCCCAAATATAACTGTAAATCTGATTTGCAGTATCAGGGAATACAACTCATAGCAGACACTAAGAGTATCTGGTGAGTCCACAACTGGAAAAAATAGAGAATAACTTAATGTATGTAAATGTGATTTAAAAGAATTATTCAGTCCCACAAAAAAATTAAATGGGATATAGTTGCAAAGGCTACAGCAAAAAATAAGACACCAAGGCAAGTAATTGAAGCTATTACCAATGAATGGCTTGGGAGTTGCATGGTAAATTCATATTAGCAATTCAAATTGAAGCTTTCCTGATGACATACGGTTTAAACACAACAGAGTACAAAAATGGGCATGCTTCAAAGAATACAGGAACACCACATTGATACACAAGAGTGCAAAAGCAGAACAAAAAATCCTTTGTACTAGTCATAAATGAAAGTGGAGATCAGGAAACTGCAAATGCATGATCTTGTCAGAGTAGGTATCCCTGCTGTTACATCAAGGAATGTTGGAATGTGCCCTGTAGCTGCATTTACACTTCCTGAAATGCAGGTGGAATTGCTTAACAGGCTATCAGTCAGGATACAGAGAGCTCCTAAAGGCTATATTGAGTGCAATTAAAACAAATGGTGTAATAAAGGATGCGTTTTATCAGTACCATACGGAATGGTTCTGTTTGGGTAATTTCTGCAGGGAAAGGGGGAGATGTAAAGACTGTAATACTTCTTCTCCGAGAGCTGACCAGCTAATGCTGATCTGAGTAGAGCCAGAAAGAGACTCACAAAAGCTGGCTCTGTCACTCTTCTCACACAATACAGTTGTACTAAACCCATCTATTGAAGCTCCTGTTTAAAATGGCTTTATTGAAAATATCAGACATCTGAGACAAAGTAAAGATCTAGAGGCAGTCAGCAGGACACAATCAATTCTGAACCTGTAGCTGCTCAGGGACACAGGGTGATGAAGGCAAAGAACCATTTTTGCTATCATAGTCTCTGAAGGAATACTCTCCCCACAATAATTTGTGTTGTGATAAAGTAAGTGGGAAGAAAACTAAGCCTTCTTCTCCAGACATTGCAGGATGAAAGCCTATCCATCCCATGAGAAAGTACACCCTTTAAGGCAGCTGATGTACATCATTAAAGCAACACAAGAGCTCAAAAGCACTTTGCATGGACTTTGTGAAAACTGATACCATTTCAGACATAGAATCACAAAATCATAAAATGCTTTGGGTTGGAAAAGGACCTGAAGATCGTCCAGTTCCAACCCCTTGTCATGAGCAGGAATGCCTTACACTAGACCATGTTGCCCAAGGCTCTATCCAATCTGGCTTTGAACACTGCTAGGAATGGAGCATTTACCACTTTTTTGGCCAACCTGTGCCAGTGCCTCACCACCCTCACAGTAAAGAACTTCTTTCTATCCAACCTGAACTTTCCCTGTTTTCGTTTGTACCCCTTACTCCTTGTAATGATGCATTATGATACATGACAGCATCACAAAGAAGCTCTGAGAAAAACTACAAAAGCCCACTGCCTCCTTCCCACAGCAATCCCTTAACAGGCACAAATCCAAAGATCAAGTCTTTCAAACTCTTCAGAGCCTCCTCATTGGTTTTATTCCAGGACTGGTTTCCACATCACAGAGCGGGCTGACCAGCAGAGTTTAAAACACTCCTCTTTTTGATTCCACACTGCGACAAAACCAGTCAGTGAGACGGGTCAGCTTTCCAGCTGGGTGCCTGCCACGTTTCTCTATATCCCTCAGCTCCATGACTCACCCACTGAGATGGCACAAGTGAGAACAATGCACCGAGAGGTTAAAATGTCAGTTCTCGTGCACAGTAGCAGAAGAAAAATGAACTCACATGAGTTTTTTAACAGCTGTGGCCCAGTTTTCATAGATATATTATAGGTTACTTATCTCAGCAGCTTCTAAGAAGTTCCTAGATAGCTTAAATATCATCCTTTCCCAGTGTGGGATTGTTCCCCAGTGTATGCTGCCAAGTCCCATCTCTAGTGTCATTTAAAAGTGGTTCACTGGTAAAGATCACCACTTTCCTTGAGACAACCCTCCTTAGCCTAACTGCTTTTCCCCCTGACATTCTAACTTGTAAGAGCTTCACTTCTGTGAATCATCTCCCTTCGACCATCCTAGTAACACTCAATGGTTGCAGTTGAGTAGGAGCTCAGTTTTTAGGGAAATCAGATTTTCTAATTAGAAATTAGATTTGAGCAGATTTCTTGAGCACTTACACTTTTAGTTTACTTACATCCTGGCCAGGAGGCCCCTGTGGTCCAGGGATACCAGGTACACCGCGGGGACCCTTGCAGGGAGAGAACAGACAAACCCAGTAAGGACAGCAGTAGTTATTAAGGGTTAAACTCATTCTTTCTTTTTGTAAGACTATTAAAGGTAAGGAAAAGTTGTCACCATGCCAAGAGTCCCAATCAGCTGTTTCTCACAACTCAATATAGCAGACAAGTAGTTGCTAATGCACAAGAGAAGTCCTTTTAAGGGTCACGCAGACTGTGACCCTACAATCCTTGGGCAAGGAGAAACTAACCATGCCTTCATCAAGTAATTGGTAGAAATGCAATTAGTGGGGTTGTCCCCTCCCCATAAAATCTGGGTGTAATTAGAAAGACATACTGTACCAATGACCCTTTGTCTCCTGGAGGTCCCACTGGGCCCTGCGAACAGAAAAGAGCAATCAAAGCACTGAAAATGCTGATGAGGCTGGGTCCTGAAGCACCAACATAAAATTGGAGTAGGAAGAGTGAGGAAAAAGAGAAAGTCTGATAGGCTGCTCACACAGACATTGTTGGGGTGTAGAATACTCACAGCAGGATGTTTAAAGGAATGTCATAGGCAGAGTGAGAAAGAAAGAGAGAAAAAGGGACCAGAGGGGTCAGCTGTATGCTAACATGGTACTTGTCTGCCTGAGCCCTGTACTAAATTACCACAGACAAAGAATATCTGAAGTTGGAAGGGACCCATAAGGATCATTGTGCCCAACTCCCTGCTCCTTGCAGGACTGCCTAAATCTAAACCATATGACTAAGACCATCATTCAGGTGGTCCTTGAACTCTGACAGGCTTAGTGCTGTGACCACTTCCCTAGGGATCGTGTTTGTGTGACTGACTGCCCTTTCAGTGAGGAACCTTTTCCCAGTGTTCAATCTGAACTTCCCCTGATGCAGCTTCATTTGATTTTTTCATGTCCTATAGCTGATCACCAGAGAGAGAAGATCAGCACCTCCTCCTGCACTACCCTCCTTGGGCCCTGGGGAGCCCCACCAGTGACTGGCCACCAGCCTGATGTAACCACATTTACTATATTCACATTAAAACCTGTTTGTAACATGCTTGAGCATGGGTGAGATCAGGAATCCGAGTCTGGGTCATAGAATATTAGTGGGCCTGAAACCACGAGCTGGTAAGGACGAGAGGACTGAGTGCCAGCAACTGGAGGACATAAGGATGCAGAGGCCCGAGTACTGGGAAAAGTAGGTGCCCAGGACCAGCTGCTGGAAAGATCCACATTTCGTTTATATATCCCAACAGTGGCCTTCAAACCTCATCAGCCAGAGAGGAGAAGAGGGACTGAGACATTCTTGATCATGCTCCTGAGAGTGCTGTTTAGGTTTATGTGAGTGTTCATAAAGCATTGTCCTCTGCTTTGGTCTGCACAGCCGCACATGTATGTGTGTGAATTGCATGTGCATATGCCCATTAACACCGTGTGCTTAGCAGCATTACTGGCTGGACCTGAGGACATAGAACCCCAGCACCTTCATATTTGTTGGGCTGGAACAGGACAGTTCCCCCAGGTCCTGAAGACCACTGTAATCTGTGACCTCTAACAAAAGGAAAAGCATCCCACAGAACCTTTGTACCCTTAAATAAGGTCAAAGTAGGGAGTGCAGTGGACCTGCATAAGCTGTTTGTTTGGGGATGTGATTTAAAAAGGTGTAGCTGAGTAGAGTGAGCCACTAGAAGGTATCCACTTCTATAGGGACAACACAGAAGTGATGGAATATCCATACCCAGTCAAATACACCCAAAAAGAGGCTTGACCTCACATCTCTGGGTTTGTGTTTGAATAAATTGTCTCACACCAAGACTTTTCAACCTTTGGTTTCTATTTCAGACACATTAATTCACTAATCCTCATACAGTCCTCCATGCAAGACACCTTAATGCTCTGCTTAAGTGAAGACTAAATACAAATTCTGAACTCATAGTAATATGAACAGGGCAAGGCAAAACACGAGCAAAACCCTTTTACTTATGCAGCACACACCTCTATTAGGCAGCTTTAGCATAAGCATGTGAATTCACCCTGTTTCTCTTCTTCTGGTTCAGAGGGAAGAACACACTCTGCTAATACTCAGTTTATGGCTCAGCGTTAGGCAACTGAATACTTTAGCAGACAAAGTAAGAAAATCATCATCTATATGTACCTTCTGTGCAGGAGCAAAGCCCAAGAGGAGCTAAAGGGCACAGGAGGAAACAGGGCGAGAACTCTAATTAGAAAGAGTTGCTGCCTCTCAGCTCTGAAGCTGAAAGTATTATACACACAGTGTTTCCACATTGCTAAAAAGGGTATAGGCTGACACCTTTAATTCAGTACGTGATATGCAATGAAGCAGCTCTACTAACTTTACTCCTTTCTTTCTGTGGGACTCAGTCTTCGTTAAAGCCTGATGTATTCAAGGTTATACAATGGTTTCCAGATTCCAGAGTCTTTGCACAGGAGCTGAGGTTATGATAAATCTACAGTGGAGAAAACTATTGTAATAGTTGTTGAAAAATGTATTTAGGGAAGCAGATTACATAAATAAAGAGAAATCGATCAGGAAAGTGTGATACTTATCCTAAGTGGCTACTTATCCTAAGAGTGGTCAAATAATGATGACTCACAAAAAAGGTGGTCTTCTGGTGTGAGACAAGAAATATCTATATTTGGTATCAAATTCTTAGTTATTTATGTTCATAAATCAGCAGATGCTTATGTTCATAAATTAGCAGATGCTTCAAGCAGATGCTTGAAGAATAACTTTGTCATCTAGTGTACATCAGGATGCAGAAGTGAACTCATCTACCCCTGCACTGAATGTAAAAATCAGTAATTAAAAGCAACTCACAAGCTAGTGACTTTCAAACAAACCAGATACTCATTTGCTAATCTCTTTTTAATATTAATGACTGAACATGAAGAAATGCAAGAACATCACTCTTCCTTAGATAAATCATAACAAATAGCACTCAGCAAATCTTCAGTCATTGGTAACTGTGAGGACCATGAAGGCCATGACAGAGTCACAATGCAAAACATGACTGACCCAGTCTGCTTTACTTGATATAGTATTCAGCTTGGTAAAAGCAAATATGAAGTGGAAACCTAGCTCAGAAAACCAGATTTGTCATCCAGGATTACACAGCAATATGATATCATTTTAAAGGTAATTTCCTGTACTAATTAGGAAACTTGTATCTAGATAACCAGAGCATGAAAATATTGACTGTGATTGGTACAGTATCATGGTGTGTACAAGGGGTTGCAAAAGAACACAAGGTCTCAGATACTACCTAACAGTTACAGCTAGGAATAAAGTTTGATTCCTCCTAAACATCTCACTTGCAAATTCAGAGCACATCTGGAGGTCTCTGAGCAGGGCTGCAGTCAGAGTACTTCCAACCTCCCCTCATCTCAAAAGCAGTTGTACATGACAAGTACTGAAATGATCAAAGCCCAGCAATATGAAAATCCAAACTTTCCATAGCAGACTCCCAGATAGAGGGACCAGAGATGAGGCCAGATCTGGATGTTTTGAGGGAAAGTATGGGGACCCTGGCTCTCTTGGAATGCAGCAATTTAAGCAACCTGATCTTGTATTTTCCCATCAGTGCTGACTATGTCACTGATGTGGGCGTGTGTGTCACACTCATCACTTCCAATAAGGTGACAGCAAGGTTCCGTCTGGCCAGTAGACCAGACCTGCTGGTTCAGCACACATCTCAACTCACATCGACAGCCAATGTGTCAAGATGACACAGAAAAGTCAGGAGTAACAGCCAGTGATATCAATTGCTCCTATAGCACTTCTCTGACTTTCAACTAAAAATGAGCGCATCAAGAGCTCTCACAACAGACGGGTAGACATATGAGCCACAAATGGCAGCTTCTCGACTAGTTTGCCATTTCCGTCTTCAGAGGGTGAAATGTCCAACATGCTCTTGGCACAGCTGAGCACAGGCAACGCATTCCCAAGGTGGTGATAGATAAGTCATTGCCTTGATACAGATTGCAGCAGGACCTGGTACTTACAGGAGGTCCAGCCAGCCCAACTCCTGGTGCACCTCTGTCTCCTGGCTGTCCAGGGAGGCCGGGAGGTCCCCTCTCACCCTGAAACAAAGAAAGAAGATAAGGGCTTTGTGCACTGTTGGGAACACGTAGAACCACAGAATAGTTTGGTGGTGGAAGGGACCTTCAAAGCTCATCTAGTCCAACCCCCCTGCAATGAGCATGGACATCTTTGTCTAGATCAGGTTGCCCAGAGTCACATCCAGCCTGGCCTTGAATGTCTTCAGGGATGGCAGGGGGGTTGGAATTTGATGATCTTCAGGTCCTTTCCAACCCTAACTATTCTATGATTCTATGGTTCATCCACCTCCTCTCTGGGCCACCTGTTCCAGTGTTTTATCACCCCCCATTGTGAAGAATTTTTTCATTACATATAGTCTGAATCTCCCCTCTTTTAGTTTTAAACCATCACCCCTCATCCTATCACAGCAGACCCTGCTGAAAGGTCTCTCCCCATCTTTCTTATAGGCCTATTTTAAGTACTGAAATGCAGTCAGGTTCCGCAACAAACATAACACTGATACATCCTGACCTGATCCTGCCCACAGAGGAACCATATCAAGTTGTGACAGCATGGGGATATGGTGATAGATAGCATGTGACAGCTACTGTCACATCACGCCAAGAAAATAGCCCCCTCCCTCTACAGACCTCCAGACCACCTCTGTGAGCACTCAGACAATGTCACTGTGTGCCACATCACATAACAGAGCAGGCACACAACCTCTACAAGTATTTTATTTTAGTGCGCAACATCCTTCTTCCAATAATTCCCTCTGCCTGCAGATTATTAGATACCCTCCTCAGCTTGGGGAAATTCTAAGTACCGTAATGTGATTTTCTTTCTGTCTTTCAGTGCTAGATGGCTAACCTGCAAACATTGTTTAATATTTAGAATCATAGAATCAACTAGGTTGAAAAAGACCTTTAAGATCATTAAGTCCAACCTTTACCTCAGGACTGCCAAGTACACCAGTAACCCCTGTCACTGAGGGCCACATCTACATGCCTTTTAAATGCATCTGGGAACAGTGATTCCACCACTGGCCTGGGCAGCCTGTTACAATGCCTGATCATCCTTTTGGTGAAGAAATTGTCCCTAATCTCCAGTCTAAATGTCCCCTGGTGCAGCTTGAGGTCATTTTCTTGTGTCCTATCACTTGTTACTGACCCCACCTTGCTACAGCCTCCTTTCAGGCAGTTGTAGGGAGCAATAAGGTCCCCCCTGAGCCTTCTCCAGACTGAACTCCCCAGGTCCCTCAGCAGTTCCCCATCACACTTGTGTGCCAGGCCCTGCACCAGCTCCATTGCCCTTCTCTGGACCAGCTCCAGCACCTCAATGTCTCTCTTGTATTCTAGGTGTGGCCTCACCAGTGCCAAAAATTTACCCATGGAAGAAAGAACTAGGAATGTTTGGTTACATCTTAATGGTCTCCTTTCTTTCACCAACATAGGCCTGCCCACAGAAGTGTATGATCAGTTCTGGGGGCAAAAAAATTAGTCGGCAGTTCTACCATTGTCTCCAGAGGACTATGCTGCAAAAGGAGAGACTGCTTTTCTAGAAAGAAGGATTTTCAATAGTAAAACCTGCAGAGCACAGAAAACTACTTGGCACTGTTTAAAGGACATTGTAGTTGGAGGGCTAAGAAAGAATTTAGTTGCAATACTTAAATTTGAAGTCTGTTCTCTTGTAATCAAGTAAGATTTCTGTGGACTGTATTGCAGCTCTGAGATTTGGTCTCATGTTGGCAGTAGATTCATAACAATGAATCTTATTCATGTTATTTATTGTTATGCTATTTCCAATAATATAGAAGCATGATAGAAAAATCATTACCCATAGATTCTGCGCACCCAAAGTTCAGTCTGTAATACTTCCTATTTTTTCCTTTCCTTTGTTCCTTCTTAAACTAATCTTATATTACAAAGAAACAATGCTGCAAAGAGGGTGAAAGAAAACGTATTCTGATTAGTTCAAACATTCCAGCAGATCCTTTCGCTCTATTTTATTGAAGAACATAATTTCAATCCAAAAAGTTCAATAGCGTTTCCCCATGCACAATTAAGATTCTTTCCATCTTTTGTTGATATTGAATAAGGCATTTCATGAGGTTGTTTTAAGTGTTTTTTTTTTCTGACTTTAATGTTAATTCTCAGCCTATTATTGTGTTCTGAACTCTCCAAAGATAAATACAACTGAATACAATGCATTTATACAGAACGCAGCAAAATGAAAGCATTTCACAGCAGTCTGGTTATTTCAAATATATAGGACCAAGATGGATTTAATCTCCTACTGCAATATTCCTATTAATATCATTTATAGAATCAGTTTTAATTTCCCATTCTTCTTCCAATCCAGATGAGGACACAGTCATTTCAAAGAGGAGAATTTCTAATGTGTCTGATTGAAGGTTCAAGCAGAAACCAGATACTCACAGAAGCAAAGGGTTTTGCTGTTGTATTCCTTTCTCTACTTGCTGTGTATTTATAAGGGAATACAGATCATTTTCAGCTGAAGAAATTAGTGTCATTAACATCATCAACTATGTAGTCTTTACCTTAACTACAAAACATGAGGGCAATCCAGGACTACCTGGTCCCATTGGAAAACGATTCACAGCTTCCTTGGAGAGAGATGAGTGCTACAGAGGAGTGCTGTTTGTGGAGCTGACAGGCAGCCTCAAGAGTAGATCATCCTTTACCTACGCAATGCCTCTCTAGCTGTGTGGATTAGAGGTCTCCAGTCACAGTTTCCCTTAAAAAGCGTGCATTGAGCCCTTAGTCTGTGTTGAATCCATACAATGCTGGAAGGGTTTTTAAATGTGGATAGTGAACACAGCTAATTCATATCTTAATCATCTTACATCTACATCAATAAAGAAATCTTTAATAAAGAAAGGAACTTCCTAAAAGGCTGGAAGTGCACCTTTGAGCGGCAGTTTCGCAAACTCTTATTTTCCAGTGAAAAGCAGACTTGTTTTCACCATAATTTTTTCTTCAGTTCCAGCAATTGAGAGAGCCAGTCCACAATAAAGTCCATGCTCACCTTGTGTCCAAAGGGTCCCGGCAAGCCTGGAGGGCCTCTTTGCCCCTGAAGTGACAGAGTCAAAACCAGAAAACAGTTACCATGCAGCCAAACAGGAGTCTGGACTTCAACACAGTCAAGGCAAAAAGCATCCCCACCAACACCCTCCTTATCTCATACTGTCCTGGTGACATTTTACTGATAACATGTAAGCAAATTAAATAATCTGCTAACTCATCTGGAATTAAATGATTTTAGGGAACTGCCTATCAAGATAATCTTTACTGGTCCCAAAGACAACAGCTACTCCTTCTGGAGGTCTCCATTTTCAATGGCCACCATACCACATTGAAGGGGATTTAATGTTCAGAAATACAGCTTCAATTCTTTCTGCCTTTTTGGACGTAGCTTTGTGATCTGCAGCATTTTTGCACAGCCAGGCCCTTTGTATCTTCAGGTAGACAGTCTGTGATGACTTGTGACAATGCAACCGAACTCTATCACAAATTCAGTGTTCTGCAGAAGTCATGCTTATCTACCGCATATTGAGGTACTCAAGCACAAAGCTTGCCAGCAGTACTTACCTGTTCTCCATCTTTACCCTTACCAGGCAAACCTGGCTCCCCAGCACGCCCTGGCTCACCAGCTGGCCCAGGTAAACCCATTTTTCCTTCTTTTCCAGGATCACCCTGTAGAAGACAATTCAGCAAAACTCTTAGTAGCGTACATAAATCATTCAGGTCTTTCATTGGGACTGAAATATACACTTTTTCAAGCCTTCTCATCTTAATTTTTCTTGGCATCATAGGAAAGCCTGTTTTACAGGAAGTCTTTTCCTTCAGTAATCTCAAGGCATGAGTAATTTTCTTTAAGGAAAGTAAAACAAGACTTCAAAATGCTGGAGGAACCAGCTATATGTGACAGTGTGCTTCCCCCCCCTGCAAATCAGGGTTGTTTCCTATAACCCTGCTTAAATGATAACTGCTAATGGCAATTGTAAGGGATGCATCCAGCTGAAAGTGGAAAGAGATAATACAATAGCTAAGGGCTAATTTGAACAATGCACCCACCTAACCAAGTGCTTGTCAATGCCTGACTCCAGCTAAATTTGGAAGAAACTAACATCTGAAATTGATATGCAAATATGGCAATCGTCTTACTCTATAGATAGTGGGCAGCCCAGAATTCATTAAGCTTTCCTGCACAGCACCGGGCTGCATGCCACGATCTCCTCCTGAGCAGGGACACCTCTCAAGGTTGCTCCTCTGAGGAGTTAAGGATGCAAGAGGATCCTTCCTGAACCTCATAACTCAGTGGCAAGGTCTCCCTGACAGTTTTGTCTGACACTGCCCTCTATGCAGTAAAGAAACTTGTCATCAAATCTTATTAAACCACCATCACATTTACCACTGAACTTTGTTAACTCGCTGTCTTATATCAATAAAATATATTGTTACTTCTTTCTTGCGAGCAAAGTGCATGACTCCATCCACCACAGTATATGAGAAAGCCCTTCATCCACACATGACCCTGAGGTAGATCTCAGTAATCTGGAAGATGATTTGACTTAATGGGCTGGGATTCATCCCCTTTTAAACTCCTTAAGTATGCATTATGCGGCCATATTTCTGATTAATCATTCCTATACCAGCAAACAAGGGTCAGGGACACCAGCATGCTGGGCTCTGCAATGTGTAAGTAAATGACATCAGGAAGCTCATTGCCTAGCTATGAGATGGGACATAACAGTTAGGCAAGGCAGGCAAAAGGTAAGGAAGGATGCATTTGAAAGTTAGCTAATGATCCAGTTACAACATCTTATCAGGAAAGCAGAAATCTCAGTTTCCTAACCATGAAAACCAGTTTTTCTTCCAGCTTTCGGTTTACAGTGATGAACAGGAGGTATTTAAATCTCCAAACCCCTGCTCCTAGCAGGTGATGAAAACAGCAGATCACCATTACAAAATGTGTAGCAGTGGGTTCACTATATCCAGTTGCATCTTAGTGGTTTTATTAAGTAAATTATAAAGCTGCAGCAGGGTGAAAACTTTACAGCATGTGTAATAGACAAGATGATCTAATGAGCCCATGTGGCTTAACCATCCACTAACATAATTTCCCACTCCGGACTGCTTCTCTTGCAGGTTACTTAAAATTACAGAATCATAGGATAATGCCCAAGAAGCAAAGAAAGTAATTAATGAAAGAACAAACTCACCTTTTCCCCTTTTTCTCCTTCTTTTCCTGGTAGCCCAGGGTGTCCAGGCACACCCTGGAGATAAAAGAATTTTAAAGCTTAAAACCTTCTTTTCAGGCAGTTTTGATGCTAAAGCAACTGGACTGACCCATGGGGTTAGTACACCCTATCTCAAGGATTAATATCAGTTTTACATTTCCCAGTACAGGCTACCTGTAATCCAGAGAATACCACAGAAAAGCTGTGTACCAAGTCCTTAAAGAAGGGTTGGGGCTTTTTATTTTCAATATAAAAAGGAGCTGAAAAGCAAAAGCAGAAGTTGAGCTAATCCCAGATTTGTGCATTCTCCTTCCACCTATAACCACATTTTTTCACTCCATGAAATCCTCAGCAGCTCTTAATCCATTACCAACAAACTCCCAATCAAAACCTCTGTATCAGAGATGCCCAAAGTCTCACAATAGTGTTTTTCTTATGGCTGCTGCTTTCCAAAACTATACATTGTAAAACAGCTATTTCATTTTACCTCTATTTCAGTTTTTAATCCTTTTCACAGCCTGGCAAATCTCAAAGGATTCCTTGTCAAAACATCTATAGATGATGTAGAGCTCTAAATTAAATCCTGTAATTTCTTAACTCACCAAAACACAGTATGGAGTGGTACTCCATTTTAAGATGAGAAATGATGTCCTGGCACCAGTGCAATTGGATTGACTCCTGTAACGCATGGGACCCCAGCTGAGAGTTGATTCCCACTCGTGACTCAGGGACATAACAAAGTATGGGTTTTGTCACAGTGTATTCAGCAGAGTATATATGTCTGTGTTCCTTGTGACAACAGTGAGATTGTGAGACACTGCATGGCCCCATGAGTAAACACCTATAGAGCTGGCATAAAACCAATTGTTTTTCTAAGGGTATAAAAGCAGGACCCCCTTGTAGCTGATTCCGTTGCCTCACCTATGGGTGGATGAACCACGAAGGAACTTTCCCAGTCACCTGAGACTCCTGGCATTGGCTGCAACAGGGCTTCCTAGCTGGAATTGTGGGCCTGGATGATGATTCAGTGGTGATTGGTGATGTATTTCTTCTTAACCTCTGTTCTTTCTACGCAGTAATGATTTGATGTATTGCTGCTTTCCCTCTGTACTTTACTGATACATATATATCTGATTTGCTTTATTGTACTTATTTACTATATATAGATATATAACCCATTTGCCTTAGTGTGCTTGTTTGCTTTAGTGTGTTAATATGCTTGGTTCAATAAACTACGCATGGTATAGTATGATAGTGTATGGCCGCTTTTTTGCATACCCTGCCTGTCATCAGAACACCTCTTCAGAATGGATGCAATAATTATTTTCCTTTCTCTACCAGTAAAGATTATTTCCAGCTGTATTAGCTTTTACAGATAATATATTGGGATCACTGGTATGGAAGTTTGCTTAAATGAATATGAAATTGAAAATGGTCTTCACTTTCAATATCATCTTTCAGTTTGAAATTTAATCACTATATGAATACAATCAAATTTACCTCACAATTAGTAGAAAGGCAATTTAAGATTTCTTGGATTGCCCAGACAATAAACTCTGCCTTAAGGAGCCCCTTGTGCTAAACCACTGTGCCTGAATACGTTAGAAGATGGGGTCTAACTGCTGTGTTTCACTTACTCGCATGCAAACAAAGAAAACCCCCAGGTACAAGAAAGAAAATTACACTGGTGAACAGCGAGTAGATTAGTCCAAAGATTTTTTTGCAGACATGAAAAGCTCTATCAACTTAGCAATGATGAAAAACACTTACTGAGGTAAGGACACCATATCGATTTCAAGGCTTTGATTGCAGGACCAAATACTTACATGCTTTCATAATAAAAATGGATGTTTACCATGCAATTTTTATACCAAGAAGTCATGTTTTCAAAAGGACAGGGAAAATGGAAATGAGACAAAGGAAACAAACCCAAGACAATAAATACTGCAACTTTTCTCTTGAAGAGCTGGCAGCAAAAATCACTTTTAACCATTTGGTGTGGAATAAAGCAGCTCTGTGCCTCCCTCTTGTTACACAGAATCACAGAATCAGCTAGGTTGGAAAAGACCTTTAAGATCATCAAGTCCAACCATTACCCCAAGACTGCCAAGACCACCACTAAAGCATATCACCCTCATCTACACAAATGCGTAGGAGAATATGTTTCATGGATACATCATTCCCAGGTGTCTCATTTCAATTCAACCATACAAAAAGTGTAATGAAACACAACCTTTTGAACCTGATAATAAGCCTTGTGGAAAGGAAAACGAAATGTACCTGATGGGAAATCAAATACACTGATACATACGTACCACATTTCCTGGTAAACCTCTTGGACCTGGGGGTCCTGCTGGTCCAGTCACACCCTGTGTTAAGCAAATGAAGTGCATGTGTATGTGTAATTCATAACTTGTACCATCAGAGAATCATAGAAACACAAAATGCTTTGGGTTGGAAAGGACTTTAAGATCAGCCAGTTCCAACCCCCTGCTATGGGTAGGGACATAGAAACAAGATGTTCCAAATGAGACTAGAGTTTATGTCAGACAAGGTGCTGCACAAGAGCAAAGCAAA
The DNA here is from genome assembly GCF_033783945.1 of Neopsephotus bourkii. NCBI lineage: Eukaryota > Metazoa > Chordata > Aves > Psittaciformes > Psittacidae > Neopsephotus > Neopsephotus bourkii. The sequence continues at coordinate 8,087,556 of NW_026902112.1, forward strand.
ACACAGCATTTTTGTGAAATACCTTGTGCGGTAAAGCAGCATAAAACAATGCAAAATGGATGAGGACTCTCTTTGGGAGCCTAAAATTACATTCCATCAAAATAAATCCTAAATCTAGCTGAAAGGAAGAGAAGTCTGGTCCTGAAACATCAGAAGAATGGAGGAAATTATGTTGATTTAGAATTAAAACATCAATCTAGGTCAACAAAATATGCTTTGTTGATAATACTACCTTTTCCTGCTCTAGGGGACAATGCCTGAAAACACTCATTTACACTAAATAGATGAACAGCACAAACCATTCAGAGTGTTATAATTCAGAATTGCGTGCAAGTGACAGAGAAATCCCATGTGTGTCTCCAAGAATGCACGAGGGACATGAGAGTATTTATATTTGGGGACTTATGTCCCCATATAGATGCACATTTGGGGTTACCATGCTATATTTAGACATTTCCCACTACACTTGACCATGTAAGTTGAAGTTGCTACCTCTGCAGCTGTTTGTCACCCTGCAGTGACCAGGGTTCACCTCTCATCACAGCTTTGCAAAAAAAAAAAACAAAACAAAAGAGTTTCTACTAGGATACCTAATCCATTTAGGGCTAAACCAGACAATCTAAAACCATCTGCACCAGCAAACTGAAACAATCTGACTTGGAGTACAGAGAAATCCTTCTACTGGAAGGGCTGGGCAGCAGTATATTGCAGAAGGATAATGCAAACAGTTGGGAGATGATTAAAATCTTCCACAGCACAGCTCTTCATATAGTGAATGTCTATCTTTTTGCCTTTGGCTCACTAAAAGACAATTAAAGGTTTCCTTATTTCTTTGTTATTTACAGTCACATTCATATGTTTCAATAGAAGCACTTGGAGCAGGAGCAGTCTGTGAAAGGATGTGCCTGCATGTACCTGCATTTCCATATCAGCATCCTCCGAGCCATCAGTTTAAACAAAGAAATGGTCAAATTTGGTGGAAGAAGGACTAGGAAATCCTTCAGCCAAGAGTGAAAGGGAGCTGGAGGCAGGCAATGCAGAGTTTAGGGTCCGAGCACTGCTAAAGACAATGTCTTAAAAAGCCCAAGAAAGAAAGCTATGAACAAAAGGTGGAAGAAGAGATTTCCATGTTCTAGGGTGCTTCGTTTGTGTTTCCTATTCCCTCCTTCTCCCGGAATCATCCTCTCTCTCCATCATTATTTCAAATACTTCAGTCTCTTTCTCTGCTTGCAAAGAAAGTACGTGGCCTTTTATTCAGCTGCAAAGGGCTTAGACTCTCTTACAACAGTAAAACAGGACTTTGCTGTTCTTTAGCACACAGTCAGACAATAGAAGCACTCCCTACAACATACGCCTCAAAAAGCACTATGTGATGATCCCTCTGGTGATGGGCCTGTATTAAAGAAAGCAGAATTGACTTAGAAGCCTAAAACCATCTATGGTCAAAACCTAACTCAGGCTGCTGCTGAGAAGAGAGCTCCCTGCACCAGCTGGCTGCTTGGGCTTGTCTTATACCCCTGTGCTCTGCAGGCACCTCACCCTGAGCATCTTGTAAGAGAGCGAAAGACTTGGCCAACAGAAGATTCACAGTTTAGGGCTTGGCTGACTGGGGCATCAATCTGTTTGGTGCAGCTGTGCCTGTTTGCCCACAAGCAGTGACTCTTCCAGCTGCAGCTTAGGATGTGCCACGTGCCCAAGCAGCCACGGTCTGCAGATCTGCAATGTATTGACTTCAATGTCCCTTCAGGTGTGTTATGTCAGGGAAAGATGCAGTTACTTACAGTCTCTCCAGGGGCTCCAGCTTCTCCTCGGGCTCCTTTCTGCCCCTTTGTGCCCTATGTGGAAACGAGATAGAAGCTAATTAGAGATGGGCCAGAACTGTGTGCCAAATGAAAACAATGTGCAGTAGGCAATGGTTTTCATTAATCAATTCAGAGTTTAACAGCTGAGGAAATGGCTCCCAGTCCTGTGTGCAGAGAGAAAATTAAATATAAAAATAAACCCCTGAGACATAAGAAGAATTGCTAATGACTGATCAGCTTGGAGGCTGTTTCACAGCATGGGATGCTGACAGTTGCAGGCATTCATCTGGGTGAGACTCTTTCCTATCCTCAGGCCTACCAGCGATTTCATTTCCAGCTCAACTCTGAATGTCTCCCTTCACAAAGACAGTTCTGCCTGCAGTTCTCAATTATAAACAGTTATTTGGGAATGGTCAAAATAGATCCTAGTACAGAGGGCTTGTTCTAGTCCTATGTACCACGTAGCTCTTTCTTGAGGATTTTGGCAGGACAGATGAATAGCAGATGTTAGTTAAAACTTGCATGGTATTACTGTTTTTTTCCATAATGCTAAGACTTCTGCTAAGATGTTTAAGATGTTGATGCCAAAGTAATGGTTAATTGCATGGCTTGGGCTGTCATATATGCACATGTGGTGGCAGAGTGAACACCTACCCATGGTGACATGAAAATGCACTTCAGTGATAACTGGCAATATGTGCAAGGCAAGAGGTTCTCAGAAGATGACTTGAGACTATGAAACCATTTCACATGAGCTATAATGCATTCAAGGTCAAATGGGCTGGTGTTGAATCTGGATGCTCTGCAATGTTTTGGTAATGTGCTGCAGTATCTGAGACCTGTGGCTTGGCGGAATTAATACAAAGATACGCTCTTGAAGAGTACCAAAGTTGGAAGGAGTCTCTCAGACAATACTGATCCTGCTACAGAGATGTCATCTGTCTGCTTTGATTTTCCTCACGTTGTCCTGATGCCCAGCATAAGTAAATACAGAAATTCCTGAACTTACAACAATGAGGAAGGGGAAATGGGCTGTTGGTGTATGGGGGAAGGACTATTTACAGTGATACAGACTTGTAGGAACCCCTCTCTGATCATGTCAAAGATTTTCTTCAAGGCTGGACCCTCTTACCTCTGCTCCTGCAGGTCCTGGGGCACCTTTTTCACCTGGAATCCCAGGTAATCCCTGAAAAAAATGGAGGGAAGAAGGTGAAGGAACTGAAGGAAACTGCTCCTTGAGCAGAAGGAGATGTCTCTCGTTCCTCCCACTGAGAGGAGGAAGGGTGGTTGTCAAAAGACTGAGACTGCACAGGACTGTTTGTCCTGGGGACTCAATTCAGAGCAAGAGAATACAGAATAAAAATAAAGTAGCCAAATGCTGGGCCACATCACTTCAGAACCTCTTAATAAATCCTGTACATCCTTACTGACACCCAGGCTCTGCCTATCAAGCCCCAGAGTCCTCTTCTAAGCTACTAAGGTCCAGAGCTATAAGCGAGGTGCTTACATTCATGTACTCATGTAGCTTTCTCATTCATGTACTCATGTAGCTTTCTCTATATAAAGCCAAGCATGACTGTGGCCTGATGAGAGAAGCATCCCAACTATGGAGGGACCATGTCCCACCCTCTCCCTCCAAAACAGGGAACTTTCATGTCTTCTTCCTGCTAAAGTTCAAAGCCAACTGAGGAAACACTTGGCTGTGCTTACAGGTTCTCCGCTTGTTCCTCGATCTCCTTTCTCCCCTTTTGGTCCAGGTTCACCCTGATATAAAACAATAAGACAGAGAAATAAAAGGCTATTTCCATGGCTAGAAGTCACACTAGTCACATTTGGTAAGAGGGCTATTTCAATCGGTTATCCATTTCTGACTTAGAGGAGCTTCTTCAGAGGACTTTGAGGTCAATGAATCAAAACTGGTAGCACACACTAAGACGTGGAGATGATTGCCTAGACTTTTTGGGTTATTATGCAGTAATTTGAAAAGAGACCACTTTTCCCTCATGGAGAACAGTACTTAAAGAATTTACCATTCCAAAATTCAATCAATTCAGCTCCAATGTATTAAAAGGCCAGAGAAGATGTCCAATAGCAAAAGCATCAGTGCCACTGCACCACTTCTGTGTAGGACCACAGACATAATAGTATTCTGCAACTGGAGAAATGATCCGCATACAGACATCTCCCTATTCCACCTTTAAGAGGGAGGTGGTCAGGGTCTCATTTTAAGCACTTCCAGAGAGGTGCACTATGTAGAGGTTTTCATGATCTCTAGTTCTGTCAAAGTCTCCATACATCCATGCCACTTCTGCTCCCTCCTTCAATGTCAATACATTATTTCATGGACAACCATCTCTGACTAATAGGATTAATTTATTCCTGCTCTTCCTCCTTACAGTAAATCAAAGATGCTTCCAGACAGTTCATCAGCTTTGTTCTGAGCTCTAGAAAAGATAATCAATAATTCTATATTTCTGCTTTTTATAAATTGAAAAGGAACAACACACACCTGTGGAACCAGCTGGAATGAACCAGGCATTACATGAACACTCACATTTATATATTTATATGAACATATGTATTCAGGCACCAGCAATCGTTACTTATTCATTATTTATCATACAAAGTGCTTCAATTATGCAATCAAGGAAGAGTAAGAACATCAGTGGTTTAATCTACACATACAAACAAGGAATAGTGATCATTCAAAATGCAGAACCCAAGACAAATCAACTTGAATTTTATTCACGTCAGCTATTTGCCAATCACTTCTGTAACACCTGGGAATTCAAAGTCCAATTGCAAATTAATCTCTGACAGACAAAACAAATGTAACTGCATAAATATTACTTATGTCTGAATTTATTATGCACGATGAATATTACCATGTATGAGGAGGGATTTTACGTTGCAAGTTTCAACGTTAGACCATCTTTCAATCAGGCAGTCCCTGATGCCATCTAGTGGCCTTCAGAAAGGTAGTGGGATCACCAAAAGAAGTTGAAGCAATGGGGCCTGTGTAACGAGTGTAGCTGTGCCTGGAGATTGACATTTCAAGCTCTGAAAGCCTTTTGAGAGTGCAAAGCAACAAATGACAGACATAGGGCAATACATTTGCAGGCAGGGATGGTGTTACTGAGTGGAAATAAGGGCACGTATTACTAAGGAAAATAAGACTGCAAAGGGAAGAAGTAACTCAACAGGTAAAGGGAGGAAGCTTCCTTAATTTTCTGATTTCTCTCACTTTTTCCTTGATAGTTGACTTTCATTGTAATGAAAAATCAGCAAAATTCCAGTCTAATGTCCTAGCACAGCCACAAACATGGGTAGAGCAGCATTTCTTAGCACAGCCTCCCAACAAATCTGCCTGTGACTCCTTCCAAATTTGCCCAGCCCACAATGATGTATTAACTGTTATCAGTGTCCACTACTGCTGCACATTACAAAGACCTTTACCCTTGGCAGCTGGACTTAATCCACTGCCATCCTCTCCTTTCCTATGGCTCAATGAACAAGACTGATGCAGTGACAGCTAACAGATGCTACCAACCTGGTCCAGATCAGTGCCTGCAGCTTCATTGACCTGCCCAGGAGAGCAAACCTGCTCTCCTGTCATCTCAATTAACATGTTAGTCATTCCTGTGCCACTTAAAGGAGAGGAAATGCAGTGGGGGTTCAGCTGTGCCCAGCTGAAGTGGAAGATAGAACTGCTGCCTTCTATTCGGGCTGTGTTTCCTGGTACTATACACCACATAGTTGGTGGAAAGCAATAGCAAGTATTGTGTTTTGGCAACAGCCTTCAGCACCCTGCTGGTCCTGAAGCCTCTATAATATAACCCATGACACTTTCCTAAGGCTTATCACCACCTTCTGACACTTTAATTTGTAGAGCTGTAAATCAAAGGTAACTATCCGTACCTTTCATTTACAGCTCCCAAAGCCTGCAACACTATGTAAAAGACCTGTGCTACAGTATCATCACATTCATCTTACACATAGAGGAATCCCAGCAACCTGACCTGCTAACACACTTCAAGCCTTTTATTCTTTACTGTCTTACAGCTCATTTACAAGACAAATGCACTCAAAGCAGAAGAGAGAACTCCCGTGACTGCACCACTACAAAGACAACATGTCATCGTTCTGTGCCTTTCCTTAGTAAAGATATTATCAAAATACAACTCAAGGGGAAAAGCAAATCAACAAAATCTTAACTCTATTTCCAGTACTACCTCACATCCCTACTTCCTTCCTCAGCCTCTGAAGTAGCTGGCATATGCACTTTCTTGTCTAATGGCACTTACAGCCTACTTCTGCCATTTGTACATGTCATTTATACATGCCTCCTGATCCTAAACAAGCTTATTCACGTACCAATGGTCTGATCCTATGTAATGACAGATATTTCCCACAATGTGCTGCAAGTCGGAAATGAGACTTTGTTTTAAACTTAAGAGGCAGGAACAGCATATATCTATGTCAACTGTGACCACAGGCTGTTGCTGGAATTACCGTGATTGGTTACAATGGTGAGGTTGCCCAGAACCAGACTCAAACAGAGTTCTTTTACTGAGAAAAAAGTGGAAAATAACATGGAAAATACTAAGAAGCTATCATATTGTCTATCATATTGTCTATCATATACAAGAGGCAATAAGGCAGAAGTCATGTTCATTAGAATTGTTACTTACAGGAATCCTGGGGTGTGGGGTGAAGAAGGCTGTCTGGAAGAGAAATCTGTGTTAAAAGAAACATTGCCTATTTTCCTTGCAATGTAATAACTTACATGCATTTCGCCTTGTCATTACAGATTACACACTCCATATATCCATCAGGTTTATAAATGAGCAACTCATTGTAACATCTGGCTGATTGGAAAAAAGCCCACAAATACCTGACATTTCCTGGAGTATTTGAAATATGAACATAAACACAAATACATCCTGTATGTCCCACTGCTTTGAAAAAACAATATTTAACCTTGTTAGCAAGTTTACTCCAGGCAATCTCCAGCTCACTTTTCCACTTGCAGCCATCTTCAGTATTACTAGATTTCCTGATGCCATGGCTGACCTTGATGTGTTTTCTCTTTGCTTTGAACCATATACAAGACATATATATCTCAACAGGGCTGTCTTTGGGATTACATAGCCATCTTACACGAAGGTATAACTCACCCTTTGGCACAGACTGAAGAGGCCCAACTAGTCGGCCACAAAAATTATCATAGGGATGGAGCACTACTGTGAGGAAAGGCTGAGAGAGCTGGGGCTGTTCAGCCTGGGGAAGACTCGGGGAGACCTTAGTGCAGCCTTTCAGTTCTTAGAAATAAGAATATCTAATAAAGATGGGGAGAGGCTTTTTAACAAGGCCTGTTGTGAAAGGATAAGGGGTGATGGTTTTAAACTAAAAGAGGGGAGATTCAGGCTGGATGTGAGGAAGAAATTCCTTACAAATGAGGGTGGTAAAACACTGACACAGGATGCACAGAGAGGTGGTGGATGCCCTGCCACTGGAAACAGTCAAGGCCAGGCTAGGTGTGGTTCTGAGCAACTTGATTTAGCCGAAGATATCACTGCCCATTGCAGGGGGGTTGGATCTAGATGACCTGTGAAGATCCCTTCCAACCTAAACTATTTAATGATTCTATAATAGCAGGCAATAAATTATAACAGTTGTGCTGTTGCTGCTTGAAAGTCTTTAGGCACTTCATTTTCATGAGCATACCTTGATTCAAATTCTCTTCATAACCTGTCAATATGGCAGGTGTATCCAGCTGTAGTGAGCAAAGCTGACAAGTGGATATCTACCATATTTGGAGGATCTGTGACTGGAATCAGCCCTCCTGTTATAATGGCAGGTCTGTTCCTAGTGCTCACTTCAAGCTGCTTACTCAGCTTTTGTTGGAGGGAACACCAGCAAAGCAGTTTTATATATTTACTATTATAAATTTTATTTTTAATATAAATCTTATGCATAAATGTATAATGTATTATACATAAAGAGGTTTATGCATTTACGCTCTGTAGATGCTGATTTAATCATCAGTGAACTTCATGATCCCAAAACTAATTTTTCAAGCTTATTTTAAAAAATGAATTCATGGTTTCTTGGTCTTTAATTTTTTATCTGCAGAAGGGCATACTGAATCAAGTATGACTGGTTTGTGTGTTGGATCCTGTGCTGAATCCAGAATGACCTCTGGGATGAGAGGGTCCTTCTGGGACTACAGCATAGCATGGCACTGTATGCAATGGAGGCTCTGGGAGGCTGCAGCATCCTTGAAGCTGAGTGCTCCACCCCGTAAGTTCATGTCAGTGAGAAGTGAAACCCTTTGCTTTTCCTGGAAAACAGTGAAGTGTTCCCCAAGAAGACAAGCTGTTGTTCACTGGTATCTGTGAGCCAGCCTTCTCCTGAGATCCCAGTGGGAAAATCTAGCTCACCCTGAAAAATGAGTATGAATGTATTCCATGTTCTCAGCCACGACCTTCTTTAGATAGCTCCCACAGCTGCTAAACAAATCACGAATTCAATGTAAGTGCTACCATAAGGCAAAAGCACACAAAAATGCTGTTTGCAAAGAGGCAGAGGAGGACGCAACCTTCCCTCAAAATACAACTCAACATCGCTTCTCTGAAGCAAAGGGAGATAATCTGAGAGTAAATGGCTCCTAAAGTTTCTGTAAAGAAGGAACTTAAACATTTCATGAGGAATTTGTGTGGAGGAAGTATGATGATGCATTGAATCTTGTTACAGCACAGAACACAATCTTACTTACTGTTCCAGGTAAGCCTGGGGGCCCAGGGGAACCTGTGTCACCCTAGAAAGAGAAGAAATATATATCTAAGGATATAAAAAAACTCAAAATAAAACTCAACATTATCAGGTAGAAGATGCAACATCATCACATGAGATTTAACCCAGTCACAACCTGCTGGCTCAGTGACACTGCAAATCGCATAGCAGTTCTCTGCTGGATAGAACAGGGTAAGGAGTAATGTGTTCAAATGTAACAGGCGAGATTCAGGTTAAATATAAGGAAGAAGTTCTTTGAGAGTGGTGAGGCACTGGAACAGCTTGCCCAAAGAAGTGATAAATGCTCCATCCCTGGCAGTATTGAAGGCCAGGTTGGATGAGGCTTGGAGGAGCCCATTCCAGTGAAAGGTGTCCCTACCCATGGCAGGGGGTTGGAACCGGATGATCTTAAGGTCCTTTCCAACCCAAACCATTCTATGATTCTATGAATTTACTTCATTGCTCTGGCCAGAATTTCTGCTGTCTTTGGTTTGTTGCATGCAGGATTCTCACTTTGTTGTCTTTATCAGTTCATGACTTCCACTTCACAGATCATTGACCTATTCAGTGTAGGACTGATAAGGAGTTTAATTTACATTTTAAGTTAAACTTAATCAAAAATTTTGATTGAAAAACATGTTTCAGCTGAACTTTTTTGGTGCATAGGAAAAAAAAAAGAATCCTCTGTGTTTCATCATAAATATAAGTTTCTAAATTCAGTTTTCACACTAATTTTTTTAGTTAAAACTATATTGTTGAGGAAGTACCTCATGAGAGTTATAGACCAGGTGTCTTACCTGCCATTGATATTCCTGGGGGTTATGCTCCACAAACACCAGTCCCCCTGACACTTCAAAGCCAAGAACAGCATACAAACTTCCCAGACATAGGATATTCAGGTGCTTCACTGGATATGTCATTTGGCCATCCATGAAAGCATTCCCACCTCCACAGCTGGTGAAAGTCACTAGTGTATGCTAAGAAGAACAAAATGGTACCCCCTTCCTGATGGCTACCACTTGGGAGACCTCACCTGGAGTATTGTGTGCAGTTCTGGTGTCCTCAAAATAAAAAGGACATAGAACTGTTGGAACAAGTCCAGAGAAGGGCCACTGGGATGATCAGGGTACTGGAGCACCTCCCATATGAAGATAAGCTGAGAAAGTTGGGGCTGTTTAGCCTGGAGAAGAGAAGGCTGCATGGAGACCTCATAGCAGCCTTCCAGTATCCGAAGGGGGCCTATAAGGAAGCTGGGGAAGGACCCTTCATTAGGCACTGCAGTGATAGGACAAGGGGTAATGGGTTAAGACTTAAACAGGGGAAGTTTAGATTGGATATAAGGAAGAAGTTCTTCCCTGTTAGGGTAGTGAGGCACTGGAATGTGTTGCCCAGGGAAGTTGTGAATGCTCCATTCCTAGCAGCGTTCAAGGCCAGGCTGGACAGAGCCTTGGGTAACATGGTTCAGTGTGAGGTGTGCCTCCCCATGGCAGGGGGGTTGGAACTGGATGATCTTAAGGTCCTTTCCAACCCTAACTATTCTATGATTCTATTCTATGATCACCACTATAATGAAGGCATTTTTTTCACTGCACAACCACAGGCATCTACAAGGTCAGTGTTTCATCTTCACCTTCATTTTCACAGAGCTTGAGTGTAAATTTTGGTAGATATCATGCTTATGTAGTTCTCTCATTTCTATTAAAATTAATGGTGTTGTGATGGCAGAAGCCCAGGCCATTCTTTAAATTACTGTTTTAGTACATCACAGGCAGGCATAGAAAACTTCTTTAGAATTTAATTGCAGGCTCATTTCTATGCGCCAATTCTAAAACAATGAAAATTTCCCTTGAATTACAAGTTTTTCTTAAATTTCATCAGCTCCTTACTCCTTATTGCATTATTTGACAAATTGTTGTCTCCATCCCACACACAGCTTTTTTTTGCTGCTTCTCTGTAAAGCTCAGCTAAAAGAATCATAGAATCATAGAATAGTTAGGGTTGGAAAGGACCTTAAGATCATCCAGTTCCAACCCCCCTACCATGGGCAGGGACACCTCGCTCTAAACCATATTACCCAAGGCCTTGTCCAACCTGGCCTTGAACACTGCCAGGGATGGAGCATTCACAACCTCCCTGGGCAACCTATTCCAGTGCTTCACCACCCTAACACAAAAGAATTTTCTCCTTATATCCAATCTAAACTTCCCCTGCTAAGTTTTAACCCGTTACCCCTTGTTCTATCACTACAGTCCCTAATGAAGAGTCCCTCCCCAGCATCCCTATAGGCCCCCTTCAGATACTGGAAGGCTGCTGTGAGGTGTCCATGCAGCCTTCACTTCTCCAGGCTGAACAGCCCCAACTTTCTCAGCCGATCTTCATATGGGAGGCGCTCCAGTCCCCTGATCATCCTTGTGGCCTCCTCTGGACTTGTTCCAACAGTTCCATATCCTTTTTATGTTGAGGACACCAGAACTGCACACAGTACTCCAACTGAGGTCCAACTAGAGCAGAATAAAGGGGCAGGATCACCTCCTTCGACCTGCTGGTCACACTCCTTTTGATGCAGCCCAGGATACGGTTGGCTTCCTGGACTGCAAGTGCACACTGCTGGCTCGTGTTCGTTTTCTCATCGACTAGCACCCCCAAGTCCTTCTCCGCAGGGCTGCTCTGAATCTCTTCTCTGCCCAGCCTGTAGGTGTGTCTGCGATTGCTCCAACCCAGGTGTAGGACCTTGCACTTGGCATGGTTAAACTTCATGAGGTTGGCATCAGCCCACCTCACAAGCATGTCAAGGTCCCTCTGGATGGCATTCCTTCCCTCCAGTGTATCAACCGAACCACACATCTTGGTGCCATCGGCAAAAAGACTCTGAATGTTTTTACTCTTCCTCAGATATTCTCCTTTATCACTTATCTCTGCCAGCTTGTTTCTTCCCCTCTTGTCTAAGGAGGATCATGCTCATTTCATGACTTACCTTTACTCCTCTTTCACCTTTCAATCCCGGGAAGCCATCTTTTCCTTTTTCTCCCTAAAAGAAGGCAAAGAAAAGCAAGAAATACTCATGTTTTGATCAGATTGCATCCATCCCACTATAATATTTTACATTTTCAGTTGATTTTACCTGTCCTCCATGATGTAGCGCAAGCAATTAAAAATGCAGTATTTTGGAGACGGCTACATAAAATCCACACTATTTTCAAAAGCCAGTGAATAACAGTGAAGTTAATGGAAAGGAAATTGCCAATCCCAAAATAACTTTCCTGTAGAAGATTCTACTGCCTGATGCAGTTATAAAAGCCTAATTTTTTCTAGTAGGACAAGAGAGGCACCAGAACAGGAATTGAGACCCAAAGTAGACGTTCATACTACCAGCTTTATACGTATAGAAGATTTCTGAATCATCCTTCACTGGTGCCTACCTCTCTATTTTGCCCAGGTAACCTGGCCATCTGAATGAGAGATGCTTAACAAGGATGATGTGAGTGCTCCTCAAAGTGCATACACAAAATGCATTTAGCTTACCATTCAAATAGGAGAAATCTGACCTACATTACTACCATTTTACATATACAGAGAATATATTCTGTAGCTTATGCTTTACAATACATATGGTAAACTGATCTCTAAGACCCCAGTTGGTTTTAGATCCTTCTGGATCACATCCAATTAGGTAGTATTTGTATACTTATGCGTAAATAAGTATAGGAGTACTTGATCAGACCTCATTTACATGGCTAAATTTACTGTCAGGCCCCTGATTCAACTATTTCCTAGTATGTAGATGCCTCTGGAAATCTGGAGCTAGCCAGGGGATGCAGTAGACACCAGGACATAAGTGGAAGTTAGGCTGTCAGAAAAAGATCCAGCCATCTGAAGCCTTCTCCAGAGCTCAGCGACAAGTGAGATTTGTGATTTTGTTGTTATCAATCTTATTTTAATGTTTTTAAAACAAGCAGATATATCTGACAGTGAGGCCCAAAGAAACTTCTACTTCCACTGCCTCACAAGCAGCATGGTCATAACCTTCTGCATTTAGGGTAGACACTTTTCGTTAGCACCTCCGCTGCATTTAGGAACAGTCATTAGGCAGTAAAGTACATTTTTGGAAGGGGTATTTGTTGACTTTGCTGGGCACCAATCAACTGCTCACCACAGTAATTACAAGAGGGAACATCATCTAGGAACACTGGAGATAAGGCCTTCTTATGCTTAATAGCCAAAAGAAAGAATCAGTCTGTGGCTCAGCTTCACTCACCTGGTCTCCTTTTTCTCCTTTGAGCCCAGGTAAACCCTGAGGACCAGGAAAACCTGCTTCACCCTGAAAGTAAAACACAACTGTGTGAAATCCAGGAAGAGGCATCAATCATGGCTTCTGTTAATAAATATAACTAAGAATGAAAAGGGAGGATGGTGGACCAAGCTCTTTTCTCACTTGTGTCAGCTAAAATGCATCAAGTCTAGTCCTCAGGATAGGCTAATCTAGCCACAATGCCTCTAGGCTGAAGAGGATGAAACCTTTAGCTGTCTATCTCTGTCTGATATTAAATTGTGAAATCTTTGCAACTCATAATGACTGCAGATGTTTTATTCTTGATACCCAGTCGCACCTTGATACACACAATATGTGCTGTAAGGCCAGAATCTGCCCCATTTTTTAATAGGATTGAGTATAGCTATAGTCTGCTGAGAGAAAATAGGATTAGTTTGATTATCAAATAATTTCTTATTCATGGAAAATCATTACTTAAAACAGCAGCTAAGACTTCGCTTTTTTTGCTGTTACACTGTTAGCCAAATCCATGTAACTTAGGACATGTTTTCTTCATGCTGCTCTGGTAGCGGGAACAAACAAGTGAATCAAAACAGCAAAAAAAAAAAATTCATTTTTAATTATCTGACCTGAAAATGCAAAACCTGCACTGTATTAATTTGAATGGTACAGATGTTACCTGACAAAGATCTAGAATTTTCTGGATGCATTATTGCACATTTGGTTTTCTTCCTGTTTGAACTTTACCTTTGACTTTCTGCTTTATAATACTTGCTATGGAAGTAATTAAGATCTCTGTGCCATGTGGTTTGTTGTAAATATATCAAGTATTCTCAAACTTAGCTCCCAGTTGGCCCAGTTTGTCATCTAAAAATAACCATGTGGTTTCCTATTTATAACTATTCTGCTATCTGCAGTTGTAGTGCAATATCACAAAGAATGTCAGACATGGCCAGGACCCAAATGCACTAAGTGCTGTACAAATACTGAACTAAGAAAAGGTCATTCCTGCTCTGAAGAGATTAGCTCTGAAGTATGGGAAGACTCAAAACATTACTGTGATATAGGTATAATGAGTCTGCAGAAGAAATCAGAGAGGAACAAGAAGCTGGGGGAATATCAAGGTGATGTTTGGAGAAGACTAATGAGAGTGACATTTTGTGGTGGAGAAAATGGTGCTTTATGAGAGCCACTGCAGGATCCTGGTGTAACTTTGGCCTCTGGAAAGATACTGAAGCAAAACTTAAATGAGTTTGTACGAACTCAAGGACAGAAATATAATGTGAAACAGTCAATGTGAATTTTAAAAAACAATCATACCAAACCCATCCAGTTCCTTCCCTTGATACAAGAACGAAGCATTTGTGTGATGTATCTTTAGTAATATGTCTGACACAGGCCAACATGACATTCTCATTAGCAAACTACAAGATGCAGCATAGAAGAAGGGTCTCTAGAGGATGACTTAAAACTGATAGAAGAAACTACACTCACACACCTGTTATTAATTGGTCCCTGTCAAATTCAGAGGATATAGTAAGTGAAGTCCTCTAAGGAACTGCATTATTCAATACTTTAATTTATGGCTGAGGTGACATTAAAGAGAATAGTTATGAAATGTGTGGAGAGCACCACACTGGAGAGAGAAACAAGTGTTTTGGAAGGTGGTATTAGAAGCCAGAACTGCCCTGTGTGGTGAGATGATGCAGACCAAGTGGCAGTGCTTTGGCTGGGGGTCTGACCCTTCGTGGGAGTGGGCTTGAGCCATCAAATGCACATGACACACAGAGATCTTGTTATTGACCAATGTCTTTGTCACTGCACGTGATCACTTGATATCTTGCTGCTAAGATCATTTTTCCTGCTCACCTGCTCTCCAGGTTGGCCATGGCTCCCTGGCTCACCCTGAAAAAACAAAATCAAAACATTAACATTACAAGGACTCTTTTGCAAAAACACTTTCTCATTAGTAAATGTGTCCTCTATTGTCCTGGCCCATTTTTGCTCTACCTACTTCCCATAATGCACTGAAATTCCATTCTTAATGGCTTGAGAAACCAGACTGAAGGGAGCCAACACAAAGGCCAGGTCATATCTCCCTATACATGTAGATTTGAGAGAGGAGCACCAAATGAGGATTGGTATTTTAGAACACCATGAATTCTGAAAAGCAATGAGCTGTCTATGCTCATCCACTTACCCTTCAATTTTAGAGGAATCTTACTGTCCTTACTTCAGTATAAGACCTTCCAAAATCATACCTTGACTGGCTACAGCCAACTTGAAATACAATTCCTTACCTTAGGGCCAGGTTTTCCAGGAAAGCCTTCCTCACCCTTTTCCCCTTGTTCTCCCTGCAGGGAACACAAGAAGTTAATATACATACTCCTTTGGTAGCACAGCATGTTTGCAGGCAAAAGCGAGGAATATTTTGAGTCAGATCTTCAGTATTAGCCTGAGGATGTAAATGGAGCCAATTGAGAATATGGGTTCTGGAATTTTCCATTCTAATTTATGTAATCACATCTCAAGCGCCAATCACCCTACCAGAATATTTCTGGAATAATACAAAGTAAACCATTGTTACATTAAAGATGTGCATAGTGAATGACCTCAAAACCAAAACCCATATTCAGTTTCTTCAAATTACATATGGTTAGAAAGTCTACATTATTTCTGTTAAGAAAAACAACTAATTGTGGGATTGGGACCATGGCCACTGGGCTTTTTAGATAAATGAAACAGATCTTTCAATGCTGGTGGTGTCAGAATGGAGAGCAGAGGCTGGAATGCACTGCAGAGCTGAGGAGTGCAGTAGGTACTACAAGGGGCTGGAATTAAATCCAGAGTTTATTTAGCCTCAGAAGTGTATTAACTCCTCACCTTTATTTATCAGTAAATGGGAGCTGGGGACTCTGGCTCAAGCATTGACTGCACTCAATTGAGAGAGGTGAGTATAAATGTAGTGTGTTACTGGAACAAGTAGGGGTCATAGTGTTCAAGTACCAGAGGCGTGAAGACCACTGCCAATGCAGTCCAAGGCAGTAGATGAGTAAGAGCTATTCTCCTTATTCCAATATAGCATCATCATCCCCAAATCCTAGTTTGGCCTTCCTAGTCAAAATATGGCACATTTCTTTGACACTTATTATGTAGTGATGGCAAGACAACCAGAGTATCTCCTACCTCTAAATCTCTTATCTTCCTTCTCCCACTGCAGTGACAGCAGTCACTCCCAATCTGTCATTTGCAGAAGCTTTTGAATAAGGGACAAGATGTAGGAAATAATGAAGAACTGTCTTTCTGCCACACAGACCTACAGAAGCCATAGGGCAATGACAGCTCTTCTCTCCAGCCCTTCATGGAGGAAAGAAAGGAACATCTCTGGAGCCTGACACACTGCTCTTCTTTGTGCTTTGAACACATTCCTTGCCTTGTCAGTGTCACTGGCTTTCCTGAATGGTGGTAGAAGCATCTCTGTTTGCAATGCTCAGCCTGTATTTGCCAAATAGGATGCAGTAGCTGAAGACTGGAAGAGGTTCTCTCATCCTTGCTCTATTTACAACCAGCGCCATCTTCATAATGACTCCGTACACACACCAGGAGCTTCACCAGTGTCTCCATGATCGTGGGATTAGTGAGGGGGTGTTTGGCTCTAGAGATGTGCCCCCTTTCCCACTTACTAGCTCACTCAGATAATCTGTCCAAATAAGTAGCTTAATACCAGTGTAGATGGTGTCACTTGCCTTTTGACCTGGAAGCCCAGGAAGCCCATTGAATCCATCTTTGCCAGGCAACCCCTAAATAAGAGAAAATCATAAGCTGTAGGTGCTTGTTCTTTACACCAGTAACAACAAGATCAGCAAAAGCACGTTCAATCTATCCCTCTTGTCATGCACCTAAGCTTAAGAAGAATGATCTCATGCAGTTTGCTTTGACTTTTCCCCTCCTCTGCCTCAAAACACACAAAAGTTCTCACAATGCACAGTATCTACTTGGCCTGTTTTCCAGTATCCCAGTTTTGATAAATGGCCACTGGATGTCAGTGTTGTTACAGAGAAACACTGTAGAGCTTTTTTGGGTACTATGGAGTCTTAAATAACTTTTACAATTACATTTTTACTTTTAATTCTCTATAAGTCTCTTTTCTGTAGCTATAACAATTTTTTAAAGTCTAATTCTCCTTTTAAATAGTGGTAATTTCTTATACAATACATAAACTTCTTACATTGAATTATACAACACAGTGGCAGAATCATTCAGCAAGATAAAAAGCACAATTATTTCCTGCAATGCATTTAAAATGGTGAGAAAAACTTCTGTCCCCTTTCCAAGTGTCAGTCAATCCCAAATACCACAGAGGCTGCTGTGGCACTTCTTAATACCAACTACTGAATAATTCACCTTTGTTGACTTAACGGCCAACAGACATTTCTATGCCAAATCAGAGAATCTGTGAGTTCTTTGGCCTGATTCAGAGAACTCCAGGTTCAGAAGAGCCTGGAGTGTAGGAAGTTCAGAGTGTAGGAATAGTAGACCTGCATCTGGTAATACCCTTATTCACAAAAGGCAGCAGAGGCCAATGCCTGCATTAAAGGTGACAGTGTTCAAGCCCTCATTAAAACCTTGCCTGCAGAAAAGCTGCAGGAAATGAAATAAAGAGTTGAGAACTGGAGTATCTGAAGTCAAGGAGAGCAATAGGGGCAAGGGAAGCAGTTCCTTAACACTTACAGGTGGTCCCGGTGGTCCAGTTTTACCAGAAACTCCAATCTCTCCTGGAAGCCCCTGTAAAAAGGAATTGGGAGAGAAAAAAACAATAAAAATCCTGATTTCTGTCCTTTACAGCAACCGAGATTTTAATTTAAATGCAATCTTCCCTTCCACAGTAGCCAGATCTCTGCTGTGGGGAGTCCTGTAGACACTGACCAGGGAGTACCAACATGGTTCCAATGCTTGGCACAGAGAAGCTGTCCTCTAGGATCAGCTGTAGCTTCTCAATGAGAAAATACAGAAGACATATTGCCAGAGGTCCTGACTCAGTTCCCCCTGGAAACTATGACCTAAAGTTCTCCCTGTTCTTCATTCTCTTTAATATAAACCAAAAATCCATGCTTGTTTTCTTACTGGTGCTCCAGGTGGTCCAGGAGGTCCAGCAATGCCTGGGGGCCCTGGAGGTCCCTGTAAGAGATGAAGTAAAACCATTTTATCTCTGTGATAGTGGCTGAAAGCCTCAGGTCCTTTTCTTTGCAGTTAGAGCCCTGTGCAAAGTGGGCAAAAGCACTGAGCTTTATTTCATTAACTTCTAATAAATAAAAGTGTAAGATGCCAAACTGAGCTCTCCAAGGGAATCATGCTCATGAGCAGAACACTATCTCTGGCTTAAGGCACTAAGTACTGCTGTTGTGAGCTCCATCCTTAAATCCAGTACAAGAGATGGAGGAGTTCAAGGCCATCAATGGTAACATAGAATACAAACCTTGTCCGGTGGGATCTCCTGTAGCATCCAACCTGATTTAATCTTGATTAATGTCACTTCAAAGTGAGCAATTTACCTCTGCAAAAAAGATCTCTGAAGTAACTAATGGATGGAACAGGTTTGTACTGGGGCAGGGAGCAAAATGCATCCATGACTATGGAGAAACAATGCACTGAATCAAGTGCTTCAAAGCAAATGCACCAGCATTTTAGTGCTGTACATTAACTCTGTTGATAGTAAAATGCCCTCACAAACTCGTACTTCAATGTGCACATTCAGTTGGAAATATCTTGAAGGTATTTATTACTCATTTCCCTGCAACAGCTGTTTTTCTCAGGGAAACCATTCTCTCAATAGCCATTTGATTTTCAGAGGAGTTTATTTCTGTGTATCGAGCAAATTGTTAAATTCGGCTTCCCAGATGAGAAATTTGTTTCCATACTAAACAAATCTTAACAGGCTGCCTGAGATGCAGAGGTGTTTGTTACTTCCACCTTCCGCTGTAGACAAAGTAAGAATCCTCCTGTGCTCAGATTGGAGCATGTGCTCATGTGGTTTTTGGATCAGGACCTAAGCAAACAATATGAGAATGGATGTGAGAAGTGGTATATATGACTGAGTTGGAGTTTTACCCTGGCTGTCTCTTCTGTCTTTCTAACAGGATGACTTCATTCGTTTTCAGTTTTCAGCATAGGGACAGTTCTGGTGTGCTTTTATTGAAAAAACAAGCCACATTCCCCCACTCTCCTCCTAACCCTATGTGAAGAATTGAAGCTGAGCAACTGACACAAGATAGAAAATGGCCGGTTGGAATTTCATCATTCAATATCACAAAGCACAGCTTTTGCGATTAAGGTATTATGAGTCATGGCTCAATATTAGCACTTCACATTTTAGGAAAAAATGAAAAGAAGAAAACAGTGTAAAAAAAGTGATGACAAGAAGTTATTTGTGGCATGGTTTGACGGAGAAGGTAGCAGATAAGCACTCTTTTTAGAATACACTCATAAAATTCAGCCAGAAAAGAAGAAAGCTTCTCACCAGTAGATGGGGCAAAGCGACCAAAAAAGGACCTGCAGATGCACTTGCCTCCCATGAACCGTTTTCATTGAGGCTTAGAACAGACGTGGATTCATCCACCAACTTTAGCATTTGTAGAGTGCCTCAAATGTGAGCACAAATAAAACATCCCCTTGGGATGCACTGATGCAATCTTGTGAAGCCCTGAAATAACTTCTGGGCACATGGGTCCAGCTGCTATTGCAGAAGGCTCCCATAGTTAAAGAGCCCTCTAGTCCCATCAGCAGACATCTGGTCAAAACCAGCCGTCACCTCAAGAAGGTTTTGCCAAAGAAAAGCACCAACAGTCCGAATTAGCCCAGCACAAGAGAAAACACCATACTGTAGATACAACTGGGTGACCTCAGACACCAGGGATGTGGAGGTTCTGCTTGGCTCTCTACATGGTACTGCTGAGAGGCCCTGCAGAAAGCTTCTAGCAAGAGGTGAAAAAACCCAACAAGGACCTAGCCTCAGGATGCTGCCTCAGCTCAAGCATCCCCAGTATAACACAAGTTCCCCCACACAGTACAGACAAGGGTAAATCTGACCTAAAAGCAAAGATTTTCAGCAACCAGCATAGTCCCTAAAATGTGAGGTGCTACAGCTTCATGACCCTAACTGTTTCTCCTAGTAACTCTTGATAGTCTCACTATCAAATTTCTAATTCTTCTCTTCAGTTTTTCTACATTCTGGCCCACAATAACCTTACGCAACCATAAATCTTGACATGCAAGCACACAGCTCCTTACCCTGAACTGCCAAAAATTATTCTGTTTTATTGCTCTCCATGAAGCAATAGCCCAGGATATCATGCCCAAGACTGGTTTATTCAGGTGGCTCCTGAATGTTACGGTCACTAAAGGAAAGTTCTTCTGATAAAAGCCTCTCTGAGATGGGCATAGAACAGTTTTATGTAATGGCCACCAGTACCTCTGGGAGATGAACAGACACAGAGCAGTAAGACAGCAAAATCACATGAAAGTTGCAGAAATACATCATATATGTCCTTTATAAAGACCTCCTTTTACTACTGGCCAGAACAAATCAGTTTTACTTGTGAGATCAGTCTCTCATGCTTGTATATATATTTCTGTTATTGTAGCCCTTATCCCGACTTCTGAGTATACTTCAGAGCAAGGAATATTCTTGCTAAATATTTGCAAAGGGCTAAACTGACAGCATTTATTTGTTATTAAAATAACCCAAACCCCAACCAAACATAGAACAGCACGAGGACAGCTTCTAATGCTTAACCCCAAAATTTCATGCCATCTGTTTTCTTTGCTTCCTTTTTTAGACTGAATCCAGATTAAATTACCTGATGTAAACAGTCACCTTTTTCAGAGTTCATTTGAAGAATTACACAAATCCCTGTCCCAAATATAGTCCCAATGTTGTCCTTTTAAACTGTGATTTCGCTGGTAAAGAAACTGATGTGTTGTTCATAGAATCACAGAATGGTTCCTACATGCAAAAGCAAAAACTGATATATGAACACTTTAGAATAAAGCAGGGCTGTAGAAACACTTCGGAAAAGAAATGGAAAACATGGATCTTTTACAAAAAATGTTTAAATCAAAGTATTTTCAAACTGTTGCTTTGAAAACAAAAGATTTTAAATAATTATTATAATTCAAATAGTGTTTAGAGGTGTGTGTGTCATGGCTAGGACATCTTGCCCAGAGAGGTGGTGGATGAGCCATCCCTGAAGACATTCAAGGTCTGGCTGGATGTGGTTCTGGACAACCTGGTCTAGTTGAAGATGTCCCTGCTCATTGCAGGGTGTTGGACTAAATGAGCTTAAAGGTCCCTTCCAATGCAAACTATTCAATGATTCTATGATCTTTAAGATCATCAAGGGGATGTGTGTGGATTTTTCTCAGGCTTGTGTTTCATCCAGCTCCATTCCTTAGACAACGTAATGCAGGGACAGTTCTCAGAAAAGAAACTGGACACTCCATATATGAGGAACAGCTGTGCTTGTCCTCCAGGATCCACTAAAGGATGCTCTGCTCTTCCAGTATTGTATCTTGCTGAAAGACAGGATGGGAAAGGAAGAGCTATTAAGATTTAGGTTCTGCACTCCCTAAGGAAGCTCTGCAAAGGAACAAAACTCTTTTTCTGTGACTACATCAGTAGGTTGCTTGGCCTAAATCTCTTTTCCATGGAAGAAGGGCTGGCTATGTTTTAGAGAGAAGGGAACAAATGCTATTCCGTGATGGAAACTGATGTCTGATGGTTTTTCCAGATATACGTCTCTGGAGGCAAAGCTCACACAGACACATTTTCTGTATTATTATTCCATGCCAATGACAGGATACTCTTACACTATGAGAAAGGCTTAGATAAGCCCTTAAACCATGTCAAAGCAGGCTGTGGTCTGGGCTTCTTAGGCATTGTGCCAGCTTTATGAACAAGAGCTTCTGGGACATACAGGAGGAGCATGTCATCTGCTGCCAGCGATAGCAAAATGCATAACCATGACCCTGACAATCATTTCTCCTCCAATGTATGTGCTTTTCTCCACTTCAAAACCAGTTACTCCCTGCAATTTCAACTCTCAGAATGTCCTCAGAGACCCTTCCTACTGGCTTTGAACTGTCTCCCCTTTATTTCCACTTTTTTTCCCATCAGAAATGAGGCTGTTGCCATGAGTTTTGGGGAGTAGTCCATGAGTCTCCCTATGTCCCTTACTATTCCAGCAATCCATTTCTCCTCCACTGCATATGAGTGGATTCTGGGATCAGCTCCTAAAATCTGCCCTTCATTTCTCACCCCAGATACTACAGTATCCGTCAGCACAACTACTGTGAATTGTCTTCAGTAATGCTGCATTAGAGCATCATCTTGTTCTCTTTGCTTAAATCCTACCTTACAAACCAAGACAAAGAGAGTATAGAAGAAGGCTGTTGCTGGTGACACTAAAAATCAAAAGCCTAAAGAGCCAACAGATCCAAGCATTTACCTGTGAAGCATGTTCTATAGTCACCTTCAGTGATAGTGACACAATTCATAAGCAGAAGAGGTCTCCAGTTATTTCACCAGGTGGCATTGTAATTGGAACAACAATATTATTGTAAAAAACAGATTTTCAACAAAAAATCTCCAAACCGTCTTTCTGGCTCTGTAAAAGTACTGAATAAAGTTGGATTTGTGCATAGCAGTCTTTCCAGGAGGATTTTTTGCTCCCAGTGAAAGGCAGCACTTGCTTAACTTCATCACTTACTGTAAGATACGGGCACGATCTCTTTTGTCTACAGAGGAAGATTTCTTTCCCTTGTGTGTTAACTTTCAGTTGGTTTACTGAGTCAGTGCAGCATATGAGAAAAACAACCACCCCCCCTCCCTTATGGTCTTCTGTTCCAGTGCTATTAGTGATCTGCGCAGGTGAAGGCTTTATTTTTGTTAAAGGCATAGATCTTATTAAAAATAGCTCTGAGAAATATCTTCCAATTCCAAGCAACACCAGCATAGTTTGAATTCAATCTAAGCTTTGCAGCTGGGGCCTCTATCCTTGCCTCACATTTTGCAGTATCAACTTGCATCACAAAAAGGATGTTAAGGACAGGATACACTTCAGAGGATATCATTTATTTCCTGAATTATATAAGAAAAGCTGGGCTTGAGCTCTCACCCTACGGACAAGTCTATACTAATTAAATCACTGCCAGCCATGACTATAAAAGGTACAGATTGTACTGGTCTTCCTCGCAGGTCTTAGTTATACAACCAGGTTATCTAGCATAAGGCAGACATCAGTAACAGCCCACAGATATTGAAAGTATAAGCTACAGCATTTTTGTTTAAATCTCAGAGTTTTTACTTTTTTGGCTGTCTCACAGGTACCCATCTCACAGCATGTACCTGCTCAGCATTGGGAATCTAGAGCATGGCTCATTGGACCATTTATAGGAACCTGCCTTAGAAGAGCTTCAGGCTCCACTGATGGTATTAACTGGATCTTCACCAACAGGAGCTCAGACACCTGCATCCCATCCCCATCCTTAACCCAACAGATGCTTGTTTTTAGAGCTGAATCCCAGCCCTGGTTGTTCAGAGATACAGCTCAGAGTGCCTGAGCAATTGGTTGGCACTGGGGCATCAGCTTCCCACTGCAGAGCCTGTGAACACAGCCATCATGGCTCACTCAGCATACGCTGCCTAACTGCAGATCTCTTTCCCCCCATGCCTAGAAAAGCACTTTCAACTGTATGTCACCAATTGCCTTTAGCCTTTTCTCTCAACTTTTCCTACCAACGGATGATGAGATAGACAAACCATACAGAGATCTTAGGCGACCATGAAGAAATGCACAACCTCATTGTTTTCTGTGCTTGGTACCCATCCATTACAACTGAAAGAGCTGAACAGAAATGCTCATTTTTCAGTCTGCATTTGAACAGCCTGCAATAGGAGTTTGGCCCATGATTAAGGCTCCTAGAAACTGAAACAGTACAAATAAATAATAACAACATAAACACATTATGAGTTCAGATGTGTCTGTGTCCTTGCTGCAGGAGAATCATTCATATCCAGAGGGGAAATAAGACCCGGAGTGTCTACTCCATGGCTTAATGATGTTGCAAGATGCACCATTTCTAAAAGTCACAGGAAAATAAAAGTGCTCATTTTGGGGGTTGCTGACTACACAAGATGAAGAAAATAAGTATATGGACTGGTTGACCACCAGAGCTAATTTAGAAGGGCAATCAAACATTTTAAAGTCTTCTCGGATTAAAATTTCATTTGAGTTAGTGTGTGCAAAGAGAGAGGTAAAACTATGGCTACCCTATTGACACAAAGCATTCCCAGGCTCACTGGGGGAACTGAGAAGTTACCCCCTACCTGCTACTTTGGGATTTGACACTTACATTAACTCTCAAATGTGACCAAACCCAGTCAATAACCCTTTAGAGTTGGACTGAGATCATCTTAACCATGGTTCATCAATGGATTTGCTGACTTTGCTCTGGTGTAGCCCTTAGAAGGGTTCTCTTGCTCACCTGACTGATCCTTCTGTGGCTTCTCAGCTGCACCAAGCATGACAGCAACTATTTTTCTTGATAAAGCCTAACAATAACTTCTGATGGTCTTTTCTATGTTTTTCAGCAGCAATGTGACTTCTGCAGCCACTATATCCACTCCTTTTTGACCATCCAACTATCAATGTGGGGAATCAAGTCAGAAAACAGAAGTATAAATAGGAAAGGAAAGGGGGGCTACTTTTTAGTGTCCTAATCTAGTTTATGTATGATCAACTCAAAATGGTTGGTCCTCAAAACCACGGAGATAGCACAAGAACACAGACTTCCATACATGACTTGGATGAATATCCATGTAACTACAACATAAGAAAACCACTTGTCTTCTTGAGTATTTTGGGGACATAGAATAGTTATGGTTGGAAAGGACCTTAAGATCATCCAGTTCCAACCCCCCAATTAATAAAAAAAAAATGTGCTAATGAAGTGCCAAAAAAAAATCTAATGTCACAAAAAGTGCTGTTAAACTGAAAAGCAGTTTGTTAGAAACAGACTGTAAGCACTTTCTCCACACAGAAATATAGAGATCTGCAATAATATGTCCAGAACTGAGAGCTGCCGCAGGAATAAGAACAATATTTTCCCATTCCCACAGTTAGCTTGGAGGAACAGCCAATTTAAGTATCCCTCAATGGCACTGCATTGTATGCAGTTTTAATTAACATAAAATTTGCTAACTTTATTTAGCTTGTGTGGAAAGGAAAATTACTTAACGCTGTGTCAGCAGTTTTCTCAGATACATTTATAAAATCACTACCACGTGCATATATATTATTTTAAGTTGCAGGGAACTGGAGCTGAGCAGAAGTGATGCTGTTTGGATGGACAGTGTCAGAGATCTTAGAAATAATGCAGAGAGAAAAATCTCCCCCAGAAACTCCCCCCCAAAGCAAGAAAAATCTTGTTCCAGTGGTTCTGAAGACTTGGGGGAGGGCGGGAGGAGGAGGGTGAAGGGAATGGACCTTTTAGTGTTATCCAATGGGAAATAAAATAGATTCATAGAATAGTTAGGGTTGGAAAGGACCTTAAGATCATACAGTTCCAACCCCCCTGCCATGGGCAGGGACACCTCACACTAGACCATACCATCCAAGGCTCTGTCCAGCCTGGCCTTGAACACTGCCAGGGATGGAGCATTCACCACTTCTTTGGGCAGCCTGCTCCAGTGCCTCACCACCCTCACAGGGAAGAACTCCTTCCTTATATCTAACCTGAACTTCCCCTGTTTAAGTTTCAACTCATTACTCCTTGTCTTATGACTAGAGTCCCTGATGAAGAGTCCCTCTCTGGCATCCTGATAGCCCCCTTGAGGTACTGGAAGGCTGCTGATACTTTTAAGCCACTGGAAATACTGTCTTTCTTCATTCCACTTGAAGGCTTCTGATTAAATACTTGTAAAGCAGAGACTGTATCAAAGGAAAAAGACTTAAAACCATGTAAACCAGTATAGAGTGGTGTTTTGCAGGGTGAGGTTCCCAGCTGGACACAAGAGCCGTCAACCTGCACAGGGTCTCAAGCCTTTGGAGTGTCTCTCTGACATCCTCCTCAGACATGTGAACAGCTCATTAGGAAGCATCTGCCACAGAACCATTTCTAGATCATGTTTCCTTTTACAAGGACAAAACTTGCCAGAGGAAATACATGAAAACACAGCATCTGCTGCCTAGCAGTGTGCTGTCTGATGCCACATATCACCGACAGCTGTAGAAATGGGGCCTCTTCATTCCTGCCCCAAATTTAACTGTTGAAACAAAATCCCAGAGCCAAAGACCCCGTTTGTGAATTTATTATTGAAAGAATGAATGAAATGCTCAGATTTATCCTGAACAGTCATCTTAAAGTGACGTTGCATCTTTCCTGATCAAGGATCATCCCTGCAGATACTTTTTGTATTGCAGGTGATGACTCTACAAAGTGCCTCGGGTCAGCTACAAAGTTAGCAAGAAAACAAGCTAGAGGCAACTGTCAGTGATCTTACTCGGGTCAGAATATGTTTATCCAAGGTGGAGCCAAATCCTTAATATACAAAGCACTATTTTGCCCTTATGATGTTACAGATGGTGCAATTTGGAGCACTAACTTGCCAAAGGCTTTTAAAAAATAGCAGCTATGGGCTCATTAACTTCAGACATCCTCCCTCAAGGGGAGAATAAACATTTAGCTTTAAGCCCCTGTCTCTACCTTCCTCAATACGCCAATATCTATCCCTCTATAACAAGTAGCAACGTGAGTAACAAAGCCACAAAACCAGTCTTGTGCTCAGATAAGTGTGCTTTCTGAATAACAAATACCTTTTAAACTACTTCTTCCCTGAAGACTGCAGCACAGGAGGTACCACCGCAATTGCCAATTCACACAGCCAACGATTAGCTGAGACATTGCCCTAAATATTACAAAACACAAATCATTGTTTCCCTTCCAGAATGATCCTGCTTTATGCACAAGCAATGCGGTAATCATACACAAAACATGTCCTTATGTCCCTGTTCAAAGATGCTGGGAAACTGCGGAAGGTAAAAGTAATTGCTGACGGACAAGCAGATTTCTCTCAATCACAACAGGATATTAGTTTGGCTCTTAAAGGAGAAATACCAACTTCATAAACAGTGCAGATGAGAAGAGAAAGACGTCATGGCATGTTGCATTGCGGTTCCCAAGCCACCTTGCCACAAAATATGTTTTTCCACATAATAGAAGAAAATGCCAAAATCATCACTTACCTGAGGGCCGATCAGACCATTGATTCCTGGGAACCCTGGTTCTCCCTTTTTACCCTGCATGTTCAACAGAGGAAAAGCATTAGAAGCTATAGCAAAGACTGCTATTGACTTTCCAAAGTCTTTCACCCCAAAAACTGATAAAACAACACAATATGGGTACACAAAACACAAAAGCTAGAAGAGAAGGCAGCAGACGCCATTTGGATGTGAAACCCCAGTTATCTTTGATGGGTCTGTATCTCCCAGACTGTGACAACAGCTCTGTTTTATGCATTAAAAAAGAAAATAATGAAGAACTCTGGTGCATGGATGTATATAAAAGGTTCACAGTCTCTAAGCCAGGAAACAGGAATCCAGGAAGCATTTCTAACTAGGGCTGGCATTGTCACCATTACTCCTCTGCAAGCAAAAGAAGATTTCTCCAGAGGAGCCCGAGAGCTTCACTGATGCCAAGGATATGCCAGAACCTGGACTAAACCCTTTAAGCAAGTTCACCTACATGGATACTGAGGGACCTGTGCTCCCCATGAGTTTGATCTCAAATAGGTCACAAAAAGAACAAAAAATTCTACACGAGTAAAATGAAGAGAAATGATGGAGTAAGGAAACATGAAGTGCTGGAGTTAAGGCACAGGTTGGATTTGTTTACAGCTAACTTGCTGTGCTACTCTGAGCAAGTCATAGATGTGTAAGAGACACCCAACCATTACTAATAATATGTCTGAGGTTGTTAACAGTATACAAGGAGGGTACAAGAGGACTCAGGTAAACATCCAAGAGACAGAAAAGTGATTTTTTTTTCCTCCCTTCTTTCTACTTCTCATCCAAACTGATTTTCTTTTTAGAAGGATATTACAATTAAGCAAGTTTCATGTCACTGATGATGTGATTGGTCATACAGATGAGTGAGAGCCATACATATATAATTTTTCCTTTATTTTTCTTTCTTGAAATATGTCCAGAAACAAAGCCTATAAATGACAGCTTCCTGCTGACTTGAATGAAAGCATCACAAACAGAACATCGTATTTTCTCCAGTTTTGACTGAGATTCATTAGCTGGTGTGTCAGAATCTGAACTGTTCATTATTTTTCTCATAACAAAAAAAAAAAAAAAAAGTCAGCTGTCACATACAGAACTGAAGAAGAAAATAAGAACAATTATGAGGTCCATGGAGTTTGTAGTCATTTCCAGGACACTAATACCAATCAGAATCTTCACTATGTACTCAAGTAAATGCACTTTTCACGAGTGCTGCTCCTACTCTCAACATCCATCACCTCTTTGCTTGTTAAATCCAAAACCAGCCCACTTTTAACCTGAAGGACTCATACCACCACATGATTCTGGCTGTGTTTTCTGGCTGTAGATGCTGATTTTGCCAACTGCAAGGTGACCATGCAAAGGACATGGTTAAAATACTCATTTAAATAAATAAGCTTATGAATAGAGCAGGATGTGGTATGTGTCCCCAGATTTGGGAGATGAGTACAGCTTCCTACCAACATGGGAGCTACACATGAAAGGTGGCTGGTTCCACAGCTACAACACTGACACCAACATGCAACACAGAGTAACTGAGGCCTTCACATCCCACTAACCTCGCTTGCCACTGGGCATAATTAGCACCCACCTTGTACCTCCCTTTGCAATGTTTATGCATCTCCTCATACTCTAATTCAGAGACTGCATTAGAGGCAGGAACCCAATTTAAACACTTTTGATAACCCTTTGAAAGAGAGAAATGGAATTAGTTTTACACTAGTGTTCATGCCAACAAAATGGGAATGAGCCTTGTAACCTTGTAAGTGAAGAGATTTGAGCAATACATGTGGACCTCATTTTGGAGGTTCACAAGGTCCAAACAAGGGGGTGGCTTTAGCAGCTTTACTGGTTAAGGTCATTATCCGGTTGCCGTTTACTGAACTACTGCTTTTGGGAAACTTGGCCCTACCTGTAAAATATTACCTGGGGAACCTGATGCAGGTTGTAGCAGCACCACCTTCTCTCCAAACTCATCTCAAGAGCTGAGGAGGCAGTGAAAGGGCATACTTTGCCTTCTGTGACAAGTGTACACCAATTGTGCTCTTTCCATATTGATGGCTGAACACACTAATCTGCCGCAGCAATAAGCTATGTGAGAGGAGCCCATCCTATCCTTAGGTATAATTCTGAGAAACTTCGGTGCTTTATAAAATACTGAGAAATCCCCTAAAGCAACATGCAATTGTATTGACAGAGAAGCTGAGAGTGTAATTTCCCATTGTGAAAGGGGCACTTTGGCCAGTCAGAGATTAGCCAAAATCAAACAAAAATAGGTTTGCTACATAACATTATAGACTGCCTATAAAGTGCAGAAATCCTTGCTGAGAGAAATCATACATATGAGAGGAAAGCTCAGCAAAATGTCACATTGCCTAATAATGACAGAGAAAACCAGCAATTATGCTGTTAACTTACAGTGAGAATGTGCTAAAAGTGCAAAAATGTGTATTCTTTGACTATATGAAATGTATGTTATTTGCCTTCATCATCAGTTTAAACAATAGCACAGTTAAAAGTGTGTGTTTTATAGGAAATGTATATATTTACTTCACTGGCAATTAGAGCTTCACTCTGGATATAACCTGCACTATCAATCCCTGGAGCATCTCTCTTATGAGGAGAGATTGTGGGAGCTGCGTCTGTTGAGTCTAGAGAAGAGCAGACTGAAAGGGGATCTCATGAATGCAGATCAGTATTTCAAAGGCAGGTGCCAGGAGGATGGTGACAGACTCTTTTCAGTGGTGCCCAGCTACAGGATGAGGAGCAAAATTCACCTCAACATGAGGAAGCACTTCTTTACACTGAGGTGGCAGAGCACTGGAACAGGCTGCCCAGGGGTGCTGTGGAGTCTCCCTCTCTGGAGACCTTCAAACCCCACCATGGACGTGTTCCTGTGCAACCTGCTCTGGGTTGCCCTTTTTTGGCAGGGGGTTGGTGAGGATCTCCAGAGAGCCCTTCCAACCCTAATGATTGTGTCATTTCTGTCCCAGCATCAGACACACAAAGAAGAGCTCAGAAGACCTCCAGAAATAGAAATTTATCTCCCCTGTGACACCTTACAGACATAACCTTTAATGCATTGGCAAGTGCTCTTTAACATCTCTCCAGGGTGAAGGGTATGCCCCAAACCTAGTCTGCCCAGTTTTAACAGGATCCTTTAGGATCTACTGTGAAACAAATAGGCAGCACTTACTCAGCCTCATTACCTTGTAATCCAGTTGTAGAGTCATGAAAGGTCTGTTAAGCTTTTTGTGTTACTCTGACTATGGGAATAATCATTCGGAGGATATGGACAGATGAACATGAAAGCTTGCTACAACATGACAGCTGAATTAAAAATGCAGAAGACACCTCTTTGGAACTCCTGGAGCTGTGCTCCTTCCTCTTGCCTTCAACCTGGCAGACCTTGACATTGTACTTTACAATTAGCTCACAAAAAAAGGGTCTTGTAGCAAAATTGTTCTAAGTTATCTCTATTTCTACACCCAGTTCTTATGCTGTGCTTTGCATACATTATTTTGTGCATGAAGTAACTTGAATAGGGGGAATTACCTGAATTACTTATCTGCCTGACTCATGTACATTGGAGTGTAACACATGAAGAAGAATATTCATTAAAGTTACCACTTTTAAAAGATGATTTCCATTATTTTTCCCCATAAGACTCACTAGGCTATGAGCTCCTATATTTTGGGTTTTTAGTTGTTTTGCACTGATTGTTCTTTGAGCATGGGAAAAATACTGACAATGCAAATTTAGCAAACTAGGCTGCAATACAGCACATCAAACTCAAACTGGTCTGGGTAGCTGCTACCTGATGCCTATGCAGGAAGTGCTGATATAGAATAAATATTCTCTCTTGGTTTCCTTCTGAAAATTCAATCACTCAAATGAACTTGTATCATTTCAGTAAGAGACAAAATCTTGAAATCCAAGTTACTGAGCTCATTTCAGAAGAACCCTATGTTTAGACTGGATTACCCAAAGATCTGAAAGCTTTCCATGTCATACTTCTACACCTTTTGTGTCTATCAAGCAAGTTGGGGGTATTTCCAACTAATATTTCAGTAGATCAGGTGTCAAAAACTGAAAAGCGGAATCAAAGTGCTTCAATTCTCTTTTCAATTCTCAATTTCACAGAAGAAAAAGGACAGGAAGAGGACAAAAAATAAACTGAGCCAGTCCTGGCACTTAGTCTTAAGCATTCTTAAAGAAACTGTAATTTGGTCTTAAGCAATCTGTGATGCCAACGCCAGAAGAAACCTTAGGCCATCAGAAACCCTGATAACAAATCTTCTTGATCCCACTTGGTTATTGGTTACTCAGCCACACTTGTACCGCACATCAGCAGAAGACTCTGCAACTGCTCCAAGAAATGTGCAGTCTAAACAAGGGTGATGGAACAAAAGTTTATTCAAGTACAACAAATGTATTTAAATGAAAGATGAAGCTTTCATGAAATAAAACTGTCACTTTCTTTACTATAACACAAATGGTAGCCCTCTAAATATAATGCCTTGCTTATTCACGACTGTACTATCCCAAGTATTCTTTTATTTCTTCAGCAATAACAGGAACATCAACTTCAGGCCAAAAGTACATCGTACTTCCTCTTTTCCTAGATAATCTTTCCAAGCTGTGTGACCTGCTCCTGTCAGCCAAACTGTCACTGGGGTATTTGGCACAATATCTCATCTTCAATGAAATCTACACACTGGTGTGGGTGGCTCCTGCATTATATTTCTAACACCACCCAACCGTCCTTGCAGAGATCAGGGTCCTTCATTTCCAGTGGTTTGTGTTACAAGACATGAATTCTCATATGAAATGGTTCCAAACACATCTTTAGTCCATTAGTAGTTTGTGCCAGCTACATTACAGTTGACTAAAGCATTGCAGGCTTTTAAGAACTCCCAACAAATGGCCATAACC
Source organism: Neopsephotus bourkii (assembly GCF_033783945.1). Classification (NCBI taxonomy): domain Eukaryota; kingdom Metazoa; phylum Chordata; class Aves; order Psittaciformes; family Psittacidae; genus Neopsephotus; species Neopsephotus bourkii. Next base: position 8,119,700 of record NW_026902112.1, read on the forward strand.
TGCATCCCTGGGTAGGACAGGAACCCTGTGGATGTGTGGACTTCATTTATAGCTTGGACCGTAATGCAAAACTGAGGTTGAATCATACTGTAAGCCAGTAACAGCATGCTACTTGAAATGGTCCTGAAGTCAGTTTTGCACTGTAACCTGTCCTTTACGCTACAAGATATTAGAATATTTATGAAGTACCTCAAGAACCAAATCTTCATAAGATATAAATTGCAGCTTCATATCTTGAAAACCCGCCGTACAAAACAGCAGGGTGACCAGGCAAGCAGATGGTTAGTGATTTTCATCAGTTCTACACAGCTAAAAAAGGGTCCCAAATCTATCTGTAGCTGTGTTTGGTTTTTCTGTCCTTACCATAGTGAGGTACCACCTATATTAAATACAGTGGGCCAGGGCTCCATGCACAAGAGCACAGGAGCTTTTGCTCATGCAGCTGAACTTCTCACAAACAAGGATGGTCTTTGTCATCCAGACACAGTCAACTTGTAATGCAGGAACATTTGTGGGATACTGCTTTTTGGGATGACTCAAATGTATGCTAGCGAACATGCTCGATGTTAAACAAACCCATGCTCGCACTGCTCCTCTGGCTGTTTGGTTTGCCTACATACTTCTACAGTCTTACACTTCTACCCCTACTGACAAGGGGTGCAGAGGTGAAGATATGTGAGAGTCTTAGAACAGAATCATATAATGGTTTAGAATTATTTAGGTTGGAAAAGACTCGTAAGATGATCAAGTCCAACTGTTAACACTACCACTACCACTACCAAATTCACTACCATATCATGTTCCTAAGCACTACACCCATGTATCTTTTAAATACCTCGAGGGATGGCAGCTCAACCACTTCCCTGGGAAGCCTGTTCAGTGCTTGACAACACTTTTGGGAAGGCCTTTTTCCTAATGTGCAATCGACAAGCCAAGTCTTGCAACAACCTAGGACTGAAGACACAACTGAAACTGAGGCATTGTGACTCTACGTCTTCAACACCAGGCTATGCTGCTAGAGAGCCTTCTTGCTTGAGTGTGTGCAAGAGAATTCTCTACAGCTCTGAGCTGTGCCTTCAGAGTCTGCCCTTACCTTGCATCCAGTCATTTAAAACTAGACCCAAAGAGAGAAGATTTCTGATCTTGGTGTTTTAACTTCTAAGCCTGTCTAGAGACTGCTTTCTTGGCTCTGTCTTCAGCCAAATTTATGTAAGATGGTAATCAATGCCTGGATTTGTATTTCTGCTTTGTCAAGAGCAGTACTAATGGTGAATCAGTAGTATCTACTAATCTCTCTGCCACGTACAGGTTATCCATGTAGATCCACCAAGACCACAACTTTCATTCATCTCACTCATTCACTCCATGAATAATGGCCTTTAATTAAAAAAAATTATCTATCCAACTAAGACGCCTAGTGACTAATAAAGGCCCTTAGGAGAAGAAGTCTGACTAGCTAGACACAACAGAGTCTAGGGAAACATTCAAAGACAGCATGGATCAAATGACATCTCTAATCAAACGATCATTAGCAGAAGCACTTTGTGTCCTCTTGCAGATCCTGACGGATCACTGTCCTTTACCCAGCTAATATGCTCTATTAATCTTATTCGAGAAACTATGTTTCACAGCAGGCTTTAAAACCAGGGCAACTCAGAAGTTATCAACTCAAAAGGAAAGCATAGCACACTTATTTGGTAAGGTGGTATTTTCTAAAGACTGGAAAAGCACAAGAAAGCAAGTAAATGCCTTTTCTACTGTGGCATTAACATGAGACTGCATGCCCCATTTTCTCAAGGAGAAAATTCCTAAAAGCCAAGCTTACAGCTCCATTTAATATCGTGCAATCTGAAAGATTGTAGACAACCACCTACCAACGCATATATTTCTTCCCTATACTATCCTTTGCCCATAGCCTTCCCATGCTCACAAGTAGCCCTCTCATAACCAGTCTTTTACCAGGACTGGTGCTGCCTAACATACAAAGCAGTACAGGTAACCCCCATGATCTCCTCTATGGATCAAAGCTATGAACAAGTCTCTGTGACTAATTAAAAAGTAACCCATTAAACAGCAGCACTAAGACTGAAGTGACTGCTTCCACAAAGGTTAAACAACTATCTCTCTTCTATTCTTATCCATTATCCAGTGAGGTGTTCTTCATAAAAATGGGCTGAAGTAAGGAAAGGCAGGTTCAGAGCATGCATGTAATAATATCAGGCCCACTATGAAATTTACTTTTTATCAGTACTTGAATATTTTAAGACATCAGTCTGAGTCAGAGAAAAGCCAATATTTTTTAACAAGAGAAATCTACCTAAGGTCCTGATGGAGAATGCCACCCCATAAGTGGATTCTGTTTGAGTACAGACCAAGCAGGACAGAAAACAGTAAGTACTGACAGTATCTCTGCATTTATCCAACTTCCAGGACACCAGTAGTTCTCTGAAATTTCTACCTGTTCAGATTACAAGTGGCTTTACACATTCAGAGTCATATTGAGAATCCTCTTGGCAGAAAGGAGCAGATATATACACAGGAGAGCAAACGACAAGAAATAAACTTCCATAGGGTCCCACAGAGCACTGAACACAATAGGTGGACTCCAAGAGGTACCAATAGTTGCTGATCCATAAAAAAGGAATAGAAAAAAAGGCTCTAGGCCTGCAGGATCCTTAAATGAATAGAAAAGTGTATGTCAAGTGGATGAAGTTACCAAAACTCATTGAACAAAGCTATCCCCTGCCTTTTGAGACTTACAATAAATAAAAAGAGCAACTCACCCTTGGACCTGGTACACCAGGGATTCCAGGCTTGCCTTCCAGACCAGGCTCTCCCTTTGAAAGTGAAAAGTTTTAGGAAGTTAACTGAGTTAAGAAAAACTAATAAACTAGATAACCATTTCCCAGCTGGTTTGTGCTACCATTACTGCATGGCTACCTAGACAACTCTTACCTGATAATTATGTTGTCCTGTGAGCAGAAGAGAATAAGAAAATAGGATAGAGAAAAGTGACAACGCCCTGATTAAACACAGAGCACACAGCTGTATATAAATTAAACAATTAAAACCAGATAAATTACGGTATTAAACATAGTTTTGCCTAAGTAACACCTCTTCACAATGCCATCAATTTTATAAACTCAATCAATAGCAAAACACAGCAAAACTTTCAAAGATGAGGAAATACAGAGTATTTGCAAATGGAGCAGCAGTGGCAGTCTGAACTGAGATATCCTGCAGAGTTGGGTTATAGAGTATAACTAGAATGAGCTACAATTAAGTCAAAAGTGTCTAAATTGTTGCAAAATGTATGGTGAAGCATAAATACACATACCCAGTTCTTATTCCATCCACAAAATGTTTTAAGCCAGGACCTTGTGGCATAAAGCCAACCTCTTTTAAGAGCAACCATTCTCTGACCTTCATCATAGGATAGCTTACAACTTAGCAGTTAGTGCTTCTCTGAGGTGTGCTGGATGTCCACACCAGTCTTCAGGATATTAGAAAAGAAATCAGACTCTGCATAATAACAGCCTTGAGGCAAAGTCTTTCCATGTCATAGAATGATGTCCTGGGTGCCACCTCCATATGTTCAGAGTGGTCATCCACAGCAGGAGACCTTCTCAAAATAGACTGGGACATTATTTAGATCTTAGTGCCTGAATAATGTGTAAGATTTTCAAGTATGCCTCAATGCCAGACTGAATTCCAGTTTCTGGGAATTGCAAGTGGTGAGAGAAACTACTTACTGGAGGTCCAGGAAGTCCAGGTTGGCCTTGTGGTCCTCGTGGCCCAGGCATTCCCTACAGAAATAGTTTTTTTTAAATAGCATTAATATATCTGTGTGAAAACTTATATGGGTGCATTAGTCATGTTGGCCATCATGCAAGGCCTATACCACCCCTTCCTTCGTAGGTCCTAAGAACCAGTGCAGAGACCAGCTGGTTTTCTCCTTACTCCTTTTGCTACTTAAATTATCAGTGCTTATTAGACTGCACAGACTGAGCCACCCACACTCAGCAGGCATTTATCCATAACTGGCTCTTTATTTTTCAAAGGCAGTAACTCAACCAAAGGCTTGGGATTATTCAGGATATTCCAATAAAACACTGTGGGTTAGGGTTTGGTGCTGAAGAAAAGCAATTCTTGCAAAAACAGCATCCACAGGCATTTCTCCTGAGCCACCACAGCTGTGAAGTGCTTTAAGGTACCATTTATATGATGTATGCAATTATATTAAATAAGAAATTATGCACCTATTGACACAAAATCAAAGTGTAAATATATTTTGCTTATATGCAGGAGTAACAGATTGAAGCAGCAGGTGTCTTGCCCCTGTTTGAGTGCCCAGGTTCAGAGGCAAACTCACATAAAACTCAAATACGGTTTGACTTTCATATTAACACTTCCCTAGTCTTCAAGAATCGTGTAGCTGACTCCCAAATTTGTGCTTCTCATTCACGTTAGATTCAACACATTTGAAAAGGACATTTGCTGTTTATTTTCTCCACTGTAAATAAGATACCTTCTTTCCTGATGTCCTGAAAATGCTTCTTATGTATCTCAAGTTGGAAGTACTATTATGAAGCAAAATCTAATCTAACAGGCAATTGAACTATATAAAAGTATCCTCGCAATGGAAGAATAGATATTGAATCCCTCTTACTTGCTCTCCTTTTAGGCCTTCAATATGTACCTGTAATAGAAATGCAGAGTCATAAAGGATAAAAAGAGGAAAGACAACAGAGAAGGTGCCAGGGGTATGATGGTTCCCCACAGTGTATTTTTATCCCCACACCATTCCCCTGAGATGCACACTAACTGCTACAGCTCCTCAAATCCTTCTTCAGGCAGCTTTCTATTTAAACAGCTTGGACCGGCACAAGATTTGCTCACTCAGCTAATATGTAGTGATTTGTGTGGCTGCTTAAGCAGTAAGAACTTAATATCTGATCAGTATAAGTTAGTAAATTCTGTTTTAAAATCATGAAGATCCACTGAATGCTGAAGGCATCATGTATATACCAGGCTGACTTTGGATATGGTGCATGCTCAGACTGTTCTCCACCCACCCCCTGGAACTTCAAGCTCATTTTCAAGTTTTATACGTATCTTTCACAACCTCTTGGGAACTAATCTCACATCACCAATCTCATATTTAAGATGAGCAGTAAAAGGCTTTCACCCAAACAGGGTTGTGTTTTTTTTTTTTCAGAGCTCTCTCTCTCCTTTGCTTTCTACCACATTATGGGCAAGGAAATTACCTGCTGCCTTTCTCATGATTACCAGGGAGCTTCTCATTCTTGTCTTTACCACCCAGTCCTTTGGCACAGTGCTACAGTCAATGCTGCTGTTATCATCATTGCTTTAATGCTTTCTACCAGTAGTCCAAGGATGCTCTTTCCTAATTTTAATCCTGATATTTTTGGAAAGTAAAATGGATATTTCCAAACTGGTTTGTTACCAGCCCCTGTAGAACTCAGTTCTAAACCTCTCCTCTTTATACTTTGTGGTAAATCTTCTTTCTCCATTCACTTGGAGATGACCTCTTAATACAGGAAATACTAACCTCTGGACATCCTTACATCTCTGCTAGTGATGCCTCTGGCATTAGGGAAGGAATTACTGAAGGCAGAGGGATGTACAAAGTCATGTAAATCAATTCCCCTCTCTTACTTACTCTGCTTTCTTTTTTACCCTTACCTTTGCTCTCCTGATTTCAGCATATCAGGTCCTAATTACCTCATATTCCAACAGGACTTTTTAAGATACAAGCCAAGGGAAGATAATTCCCCCCATCAGAAATGACCTTTTTCTTCTCCAATCCCAACTCTCATGTCCAGCCCATGACAAATGCACTCCATAATTCAACTCAGCTCTGCACTTTCATTTGCTTTTTCCCAGACTCTATTTTCCAAAGTCCACTAGCCATCAACTCAACAACTGCCCTGGAAACCACACAGTCCTGTCACACATATTGCTTTCCCTGAAGCACCTCAGGCAATGCTTTCATTGCCTCTTCCATCCTGATCTTCATATTTCAAAATAGCCCAAAGTTGTGGCATTGCCTCTCCTTGAGGGAACTCACCACTTGCCTTCTTCAAAGATATTCACTGTCTTAAACTTCATGATTTTTGGAAGAAAAACCCATTAAATAATATCTTTCATTTAATAAATCCTCACCCCCCCCAACTTCCACCTTCTCTTCTCATGCAATAATGCCTACAATGTTTGAGAAAGCTAAAAAACAAGAAATAAATTCTTACTAAAGAGCCAGGCAATCCTGGAGGTCCTGGTTCACCCTGCAGGGAAACATGAAAGAAAGGAGAAAACATAACAGAGCACATGACATAGCACAATACATAACACAAAACGAAGCAAACCTCTGAATGTATTTTCCAACTTCTGTTATACATTTTTATTTCCAATACCATCCTTTAATTAATAGACTTGAACATGCAACCCCAATTAACTCTGTTTTCTCTGCCCTGCAGATAAATACATGCAGGAATTTGTTGTGTTCTCTATTATTGTGATGTTATACATTGATTTTAGTGACTTAACATGACTGATACACTTGATGCACCATAACGTGAAATTCACGCTTCAAAAGTCTTATAATAGGACTGCACATACCACACAAATAAACCTGATTGATGTTCACATCCCTGACAGCCTGCAGGATGGATATTTAGGGACCAAAATGCTTTTGTTTGTTAATGACCAAAATACCTTCGCAAAAAGAAAAATCAGGTGAAAATGGCACCATTTTCCCCCAAGTCGTTTTATAGAGCAGAATCACACTAGTGTTTGCAGGACATTGAGATGCTGCACTGTCTTCACATGATTTATTGCAATCCAGGCTATCAATTTGTTCCAGCCCATTTTATTCCAGCAGAGTCCATCATTTGTAATGCTGTAAGACTAAGCATCCATAAGGTATATTCTTTACATTCGGTACAAACTAATGCAAAATCATCATACAGCCTCCTTTCATGCTCTATTTATTCATTACGCATGTAGGTCTCTGAATGACCTAGCATATCTTTCATGCTCTTTCCTCTTAAAGCAAGTTTAATTACTAGTTGTTATTTATTCTAAAGAGGGTCCATGCTGTGCCAGAAGGAGATACACATCAGACTGTGAAGACACATATCAGCTGCACTGAAAGTAACGGAGCAAGGAGCTCAACATCTTCTGAAAGTGCCAAATGCAGTCACTTTAGAGATAAAAATTAAGTGTTACAAACTCAAGACTGGATGGAGCTTTCAGCAACCTGGTCTAATGGAAGATGTCCCTTCCCATGGCAGGGGGGTCATAACTAGCTGAGCTTTAAGGTCTCTTTCAAACCCAGTGATTATATAATCATATGATGTCATGAAGCAGTAATGCCTTTCCATTCATGGCAAAGAAATAGGTAGGAAACACCAAAATCACAATGTCACCTCTAGCAGAGAGGGAAACATGAGGCTGTCCTGGAGACTCTTAACACCACCCTAAAATAATGAGGTCAGAATTGCTGCTGAGAGCTGTGAATAATTACTTTGCAGGTAAAAGAGCTAGGCTCATTTAATTTGCTCTTTCTGAGTCAATTCAACACTTCCTGGGTCAAAAAAATGGCATCTACACACAAACTTATTACCTTTTCCACTCACTTTTCTTAGGTAAGGAAGATTTCCTGAGCCAAACTACTCTCTATTTCTTTCTACTACTACTATGAAAGTTAGAGCAAAGGAACTATGACAAGGCACAATTTGACATTCACTTATACCAATCTCACACTGAAGCAACATCAGAAATGTGATGTTAACATTTAAATGAAATAAGACTTCATATATAAATGAATATAAGCTTCACTTATATACAAATAAGACAAATATTAGGCCAACATCCCTGATGTTTGAGGTGATCCTGCCCCTCTACTGTGCTCTCGTGAGACCTCACTGGGAGTATTGTGTACAGTTCTGGTGTCCTCAACATAAAAAGGACATGGAACTGTAGGAACAAGTCCAGAGGAGGGCCACGAGAATGTCAGGGGACTGGAGCACCTCCCGTATGAAGATTGGCTGAGAAAGTTGGGGCTGTTTAGCCTGGAGAAGAGAAGGCTGCATGGAGACCTCATAGCAGCCTTCCAGTATCTGAAGGGGGCCTATAGGGATGCTGGGGCAGGGGCTCTTCATTAGGGACTGTAGTGATAGAACAAGGCGCAATGGGTTCAAATTTAAACAGGGGAAGCTTGATTGGATATAAGGAGGAAATTCTTTACTGTAATGGTGGTGAGGCACTGGAATGGGTTGCCCAAGGAAGTTGTGAATGCTCCATCTCTGGCAGTGTTCAAGGCCAGGCTGGACAGAGCCTTGGGTGACATGGTTTAGTGTGAGGTGTCCCTGCCCATGGCAGGAGGATTGGATTGGATGATCTTAAGGTCCTTTCCAACCCTAACTATTCTATGATTCCACGATTCTATGATTTCTGGCATGGGGGGGGCAAGGAGCAATTAACAAAAGTGTGTCCAAATCCTTCTTCTTCATCCCATCCCAACTCACCTTTTCTCCTTTGGTTCCACTGGCACCCGGAGGGCCGGGGCTTCCAGCAGGGCCCTAAAACAGGTAAAATTGATAGAATAATATTTGCTTTACATAATGCAGGTCATCAGTTGCCATTCCCTTAAAATACAGGAGAAACATAAGGCTGCATGTTTGGCTGTCAGCAGCACAGTTATGTCCCATTGCAATAGGGGAGGAGCTAATACAACACAGAAGGCTGCTTTGGCATTGCTGCATAGAGGGGAAGAGGAATAAGGATAGAGATGCCCCAGAAGCCATGATAATAGCAATCCATTTTCAGCCAGTTCAGGAGGATTGCAGTTCAGGGAGTACATCAGCATCAAACTCAACATATTCAATGAAATTTAGGCATGAAGATTTGCTAACTGTTGGATGTCTAAACATGAAAAAGGCAAAAAAAGCTTCAGAAGAACCCAATTTTTTCAATAGGGTGCCATGTGGAGAAATTGATCCTTAGAAGTAATAAACTATCAGCATCCACCTTCACATCATTCTGCAATTTCCCACTTCATCTACATTTAGTGCAAGTAGAAACCAGCACTATAAACAACATGATGGGTATAGTGAACATAATTCATTGTGATTCCAGAGCATCCAGCTCCAGAAAACATTTCCATCTTATACAGACAGTGATAAACACTAACTAGGTAAATACTTTCCTGTATAGAATAAACTGCAACTGAGGAACAAAGCAGAGAGAAAGAGATGATTAGCTGTCAAATCCCCCATGGAGAAGCAGAACATTTAGTGCAAAAATGTCTATCATAGAAATGAAGATGTAGGTTTAACAAAGATTAAGAATGCTAATGACACTATACCTTGCCATCTAAATACTAAAGAGGTATCTGATATAGAAACAAAAATACTCCCCAACAGAATCATGTTGAAACTCCGGCTGCTAGAAGAACAAGAGACTCCAGCAGCACATGGATGTAAAGCATATTCAGATCAGACCTCAGCAGCTGCTCTGCAGGATCAACCACCTGAAGACAAACTATACAAACAAATCCTATACTGAGGATTCAATATGCAGTTCCTCCACCTCTTCAATTGCAAAAACGTGCCTCCAAATGATCCTTTCCAGAGACAGAAACAGTGTAGGCAGCATGAATAGGGTGCAGAACCAGAAACTCGAAGGCTTCAGGCTCAAAGACATCAATGATTAACTGCATGGCTTGTGGCAAATCACTTTTTAGCCTCTGCTTCTTACTCTGTCCTTTGCTATTTGGACCAGAAGATTCTTGGGAGTAAAGGATGCCTCTCGTTAAGTATCATAACCTGAGTAATCAAAACGGTCTTGCAGGATCTGCAGATAGGTTTAGACAAAGCATTATCTGCTTAATCAGCAGAAATATATTGATCTTTGAAACCATTTCCTAGTTTCAAATTGTCTTAAAAATGTAAATAGTTTCAAGACTTTCTTATTGAAAACAAACCAAATAGATTAAATCCAGTTGTCTCCCTTTCATGTTGTGGGAAAGAAATAAGTTTATAAAAATCAGGCGTAAACAACCAAATTTCATATGTTCTTCCTTATGTTTTTAATGAAAATTCAGACAAACATCTGAACTATCACATCTGAAGGACTGGCATTTCCTTGAAGTGTACACTGCATTACAATTTAAAAGCAAACAAAAAACCTGTGCTAACAACAATCCATAGAATAAACAGTACAGGGTCCTGCCATAGCTCAGCAGCCACCCAGGATAAATCCCAGTTTTAGCATCAACTTCCACTCATTCCAAAGAAAAGCCTCCAGTTGTTGAGCATTTGCCACGTACCTGTTTTCCCTCCAGACCTGGCTTTCCAGGGAACCCATCTAGGCCTCGCTCTCCCTGGGAAAAGAAGACAAAGAACCTCTATGATTCAGACCAGTGCTGTGAAAGTCACCATTCTGCAAGAGACAACTGCATTATCTGCTCCAGGAGTAAGGAATAAGGAGAGAAATTCAAACCAGCCCAATAGAGAATACAAATGAAGTCCCCACCTCTCTACTACGAAGAGTTGCAGCAACCAGAAGGTGTTGTGTGCTATAGCTTTCCATGTCACCATCCTTCCCTTGTGTGCTGAGGTGGATTCATGTAAACTGGACAAAGGGCACCAGGAGAACATCAGCTCTTACAAAAATCCTGAATCCACAATCCAGCAATAACTCATTTTTACCCAGTTAAGAAAAGCCTGCAATTTTTCACCTTTGCTTTCTGTAACCCTGGGGAACAATTAGTCTGTTTCTATACATCTCCAGAACTGGACAGCCCACAAAGTGCACAGGAAATTTATTCCACCACTTTATTTTCAATACCTGAAGGTATGTTTTTTCCCCATATAACTAAACCTGGCTTTTGTTTGTTACAGTTTCAGGCTAGTATGTCATTCCCTGACCCCCCACAGAGAACAGACTGTACCCTTCATCTTTACAAAGGCCTTTTATGTATTTGAAGTCTTACAAAACTCTCCCTTCAAACCTTTCCAGTCTAAACAACCTCAGTGCTTTCAACTTTTCTTCATGGGCACCTTTTTCAGTCCTCTGATCACATTTATTGCTTCCATTTGTGCACTGCCCACCTTTTCCACACCTTCTCACTGTAACTAGGTGACCGGAACTGGACACAGCTGAGGCTGTCTTTGAGCAGAAAGATTATAGAGTATTCTTCTACTTAAATCCCAGGATAATGTTTACTCCAAACTCACTTCCTCAGAACAGCTCCTTAATAAGTTGTTCCCAATCTGTAGAGTGCGCAATTCTCCCACAAGTATGAAGCATCCTGATGTTCCACATTCAACCTTAATATATTCCATATTTTAGAATCCAGGGCCTTAATAGAGACAATGACCAGATCAATAACACACTCCCGCTGAACTTCATTTCCCTCTTACTGATTGTGGCCTCTGTCCATTCCAGCCACTTTAGGTTAAAACTCTTTGAAATAGGGACTTTCTCTTACTCTGTAAAAGGCTTACCCCTCTGCAGGATGAAACACTGATTTTGCTTGTATCCTGCACACAGTTGAATATAAATTATCAAATACATACAGTGGCACTGTTAACAGAAATGTGCATGTAAAACAAATGCTATGAATATGAGCAGTGACAGCAAAGTATCAGCTTTACTTTTTGAAATGTTTTAGTCACCTTAATTCTGATCAGTATCCCACAGGATCCCTGTTAGACTTGTGTTATTACCTGCAAACCCCCACTTACAGCACTGGATTTAATTAGCTCCTTTTGAAAACTACATTGATCAGCAAATTAGAAATGGTTTTGCAAATCCATTTATTTATTTTCCCCCTTTAGAAAGTCAATCAGCATCATAACATAAATGTTATTTTAAAGAATTACATTAGTGGGACCCGTATGCTGCAGAAAGCAGCTGAAAACCAGTGTCAGACATCCAGACCTACTTGCTTTTGGAGTGATAGTTTCCACATTAATGGTTTCATTTGCACTGACTGAACCACAAGTATCCTGACTTTCAGTAAGCAACAGTCTGGTAGATTGCTGACAAAATGTGAAGTGTATTCATTCCCAGGAAGAGTTTTAACATCAACACACTGCAGAAAGGAGTATTTCACACATGCTATTTTAGCTGCCAAAACAGAAGACTGTCAATGTTCTTAGTGATAGTAATGGGGGCAGGGAAAGGCAAATAAGTTATTTATACAAATGTATACAATAAAGCTGTTTCAAAACACTACAAATGACTCTGATTTCAATTTTTTTTCTTCAGAAAAAGCTGTCCTTATAAACACTTTTTATTACTATTTTCTCCATTCTTTAAAAACAAAAGAAAAAAAAAGGCTATTTAGAGAAAGTTTGGGGGGGTGTTAGAGGGTTGGGTTTTCTTTTTTTGTTAAATTGTTAAAAAAATAATCAAACACAATAAAAGTTTTATTCTTGAATTTTTATTTTAAGACCTCATTTCATTTTCCTGTGCTCTACAGTTTTTTTCTGGTTTTAATCAATAAGCAACCAGTGAAAATCCCAATTCCACATAAACTTTAGTACTGCTTTCTGATCTCTAACAGTTAGAAAGTGTGGTGATCTATCAGAAAAATGGTTCCGCAAGAGTCCAAAGGTTCCTGGGAAAAAGTGATGGAGAGCAACCGCACTACACAGAGGGACCTGGAAGCCCTGCTGCCTTCTTACATGAGCTCTTCTCTAATACAAAACAAGGATTTATAGGATATTTGGATGTTTACGCAGCAAAAGCAATGCCCCATGTCATGCTGAACTGCTATACATGCCTGAATTAACATGTCAAGTATCACATAGATATATGGTTTATCTTGGCAGCCAAGTGCATCATGCTTATCTCTGTCCTGGAGTCCGTTGTATGCAAAGGGACAGGAGATATCATTCATATTGTGCAGTGGCTCCCCTAAAGTGCAGGTGTAATGGATACTACTGGATTTGGGAACCTATAAAGCCTCAATATTTATATTCAAGTTCCCAGGATATATTAGAACACAGCAGCAAGATGTATTATAGGATATTTAACCTGGTTTTGATACTAGGGTGCGGATTTGATATACTAATACTCAGTGCATGGGCCAGTGCTCTCATCTAATATAATAAACACTCTTCTACTCAAGCACAAAGAAACACAGGTTGTGTAGGTGTCAGTATTCAAGTTACAGACTGAAGTGCAGACAAGGAAATATTTGGCCTGCCGAATTTACACCCACTGCTTTCACAGTAGTACTGGCTGGTAGAAGTTAAAGCAAAGGCAGTGAGACCATCATTAAAGCTGGGAAAAAATAAAAGTACAATCGTTGTAGCAGAGACCTGGCTGCTCCAGGAAAAAGAAAATAAAGGGAGCTCTAATTGTGCATATCCTTTTAATGAAACAAACCCTAATTCACTTCTTCCCCACTTTAATTTTCCTCTAGCTTAGTCAGCTGCCTGCCCACACACAGCTCAAGCTTCCTCTCCCATCACAGTGATGTCAGAAAGATGGATTTTCTTCCGGGAGCCAAATATTCCAGCAGATTAGACAACCTCGCCTCCGGAAAAGCAGTGGCTAGACACAACACACTGAGCCAGGCCTGCAAAGGGGCAAGGCAAAAGCATGAGGAAGATAAAGTGCGATCCAGACTTTTGCTCTAGCTGCAGCAGAGAGGATTGAGAATGCAAAGCATGATCATGGCTACTTCATTATAAATGGCAAAATGGAGACAGGGAACTGACGTCTTGGCACATGCTAAAGGTAACACAGTATATCACCCTAACGGTCTATTGATCATTTTTCCCAGTAGGCAAAAGCTTGGTGTAAATCTCTGTTTCTTCTCCAAAAGAGGGAGAAATGGGAATAAGGCCATGCTAACAAGCTAATAACTCTCTCTTTTGCACAGACACATATAGCCAGACATAAAGACAGCTTGAATACAGGCAAAGCTACCAGACCAGCACTGGGATATTCCTGACTCAGAACCAGCTTGACATAAGCAAGACAGGACATTGCTCAGGGCTGGAAGACACTCAGAGTTGGCAAAAAACATGCCTGTTTTGCCTGCATGAGTAAAGAGGCAACATGGGTCCAACAGCGTTTGGTCATCCCCCACCTCCAGCTGCTTGCTGGGCACAAGCAAGCAAAACACATTTTAGATGGCATTGCTGGGAGCATCAAGCGCTGCCTGGCATGTCTGCAGCACCTGAGGTCTCTCTGAACACAGTGCTCCAACTGAAACAATAAAGACTGTGCCTGCTAAGATCTTTTAAATGCTTATTCCAGGTATAACAAGCTCTAGGTCTCTTGAACCATGAATGTGACTCAAATCTCTCCCTGCATTCTGTAAAACAGCTATTCCCAGACAGGAGAGAGCAGAAAACTAGGAAGCAGCTCCAGCTGGATGAAGCCTTTAACATGAGAACTACCTGGTACTTACTGCTACTGAGCTTATTGTGATGGGAAAAGACAGAAACATGGGAAGGATAGTTGGAGCATCTGCAATGAGATGAGGATGTGCTGGATGCAGTCATGGTCATAAGTAGTGGTCATTCACAACATTCAGGTGGTACACACAATGTGAACACCACACTACATTCCCCCAGTGGCATACCTTCACTCCTTCTCTTTCTCCTCCATCCCTGGCTATACACTGACAAGAAATCCCTAAATGTGTGCTCAGATCTCTATCCATAAAGCCCTCCTGCACTCCCATGGGAAGTCATTCTCATACAGCAGCCTGAGGTGCAGCGCAGAGAGTACACTTCATCATTCATCACCCTCCAAAGCTGCAGGCCTGGAAGCCCACCCCACCAAATGGGCCAAGGCCCAAAGCAACTTGGTTTCTCCTAGCATGCATCAGGAATACCTTGTCTCCTCGTGTTCCCTTTTCTCCTCTTTCTCCTTGTAGACCCTAAGAAATAAAAGGAAAATGGGATTATAAAGGTCAGTCCAAGTAGAGGCATAGTTATCTCCTCTAATCAGTCACCAAATCACTGTTCATGTCTGCACAATCTATTGAAGTGAACCTCAGGGGCATTTCCCATGTTGCCAGTCCTCAAAGCTGGCCCCAGGCATGGTCTAAGCAGACTTAGTGCAGGGATGACCTGTGGGCCCAGGAACGTTCTGTAATATTATATTGCCTGCAGACACAGGACCCTCCTGCCAACACAGTGTGGAGGGACAGGGAGCACACCGCAGCTGCAGATGGCCTGGAAAACAATCAGTGCTCTGCATTTTTCATGTTGCTCATAAACAATGAGGACTTTGGTAGAGGACAATGCTAATGGAAAAACCTGTTGTCTGAACAAACAAGAATGCCCATTCCTGGTGGTTTTTGATGCAGCAGGAACCTGGCAAATGCTAGATAATCCCTGTGCTGGAGGCCCAAGCACATGTTTGCACTGTGAATCCGATACCAGTGTTCATCTGGACTGCAAAATTCATCTCCTCCCAGGTACATCAGGGACTTAGTTTGATACATGGGGCTTAGTTTGATAATAGAGATACTAACACAGGCAAGGGACTCAGTGAGCAGTAACACATTTCACCTTCCCTCGACACAGCAAACACCCTGAATTTTACCTTTGAACAACAAACTAATAGCTACAAGCAGACAAATATGCTCAGTCAGTAGTGGCCTCTCTAAAACTGCCAAATCTTAAAATCATTCTGATTGTAATAATACATTTGTATTTAAACTTCCATTTATTTTATGTTATAGAAGAGGTTTACCTCCAAGGTAATGACAGCCACATGTCTGGGTTTATTTGGCCACTAGGATGATTTACATAAATAAGATATTCAGATCTCAAGCCATGGCTGTCAGCAAACTCTGTACAGCCCTGTCCACCTCTTATCAACCCAAACTGAGCCTGCAGTTTCCCACACTGCAAAGAAATAACCCCACCATTTCCAAAGAGTAAAAGGCAGGAGGTTTAAAAATAAGAATTCTTTAACACATTAACTATGGGACCCATGTGTAGGCCGAGTAGATGATTATTGCCTTGCTCCTGACCAGCAGCTCAAGCCAAATGTCAGTTGTATGGTAGAAACGGATAGGATCTTCGGTAATGGTGTACCACATGAGTGCTTTGCTTCTCACACACACAGGTGAACCAAGGAGCAGGAAGGAAATGTCATCATAACCTTGTCTATGTATCTCATTAGTATTGAAAGAGATCTATCGCATTGGCAGGTAATGCCACCCCCATATTCATTTCAGCATCTTCAAGCCTAATACAAACTCACCCTTATACCATATAGGGAAACAGCATGCAAAAAGACATGGGAAAATACAAAAGGGTTCAAGCTCTTTTAAATACATTTGACTCCTTTGTAATGAATTGTACAGCAAGCCCTTGGCTGGTACAGTGAATGAGCACATCTGCTATGCCACTAGAGGCATTGATGTGCATCACAGAATAGTTTGGGTTGTAAGGGACTTTTGCAGGTCATCTACTCCAATCCTCTGCATTAGGCAGGGACATCTTCAACTACATCAGGTTGTTTCAAGCTCTGTTCAACTTGGCCTTGAACACTGCCAGGGATGAAGCATCTGCCACCTCTCCAGGCAACCTGTTCCAGTGTCTCGCCACCCTCATAGTGAAGAATTTAGCCTTAGTATCTAACCTAAAATCTACCTTCTGTCAGTTTAAAGCCATTATCCCTTGTCCTGTCACCACATGCCCTTGTAAAAGGTTATATTCTAGCTTTCTTGTAGTCCCTTCAGGCGATGGGAGCTGCTCTAAGGTCTCCCATTTAGGAGACTTCTCTTCCTCAGGCTGACCCAGCCCAGCTCTCTCAGTCTGGCTCCAGAGCAGAGCTGCTCCAGCCCCTGTAGCATCTCTGTGGCCTCCTCCAGACCTGCTTTAACAGGCTTGTATCCTTCATATGTTGTTGCCACAGAGCTGGATCAGGGCTGCACATGGGGGGTCTCCCCAGAGCACAGCAGAGGGGGAGAATCCCCTCCCTTGACCTGCTGCTCACGCTCTGGTGACGTAGCTCAGCACACAAGGGGCCTCTGCGCTCAAGCGCACACTGAAGCCAGATCATGGGAAGCTTCTTGTCACCAACACCCCCACGTCCTTCTCCTCAGGGCTGCTCTCAATCTCTGCATTCTCCAGCCCATATACATACCAGGGGTTGCCCTGACCCAGTCAGGTCCTTAAATCTCAGAAAATCCAATCAGCCTCTACAGCACCAGCTTAAAGGCTGCCTCCATAGTTGCCAAGGTGAGACCACAAGACAGAGATGTTAACTTGAAAGAACATGATTTATTTTGATCTTGCGGACTGTTCATTCAAGGCAGGTTTGTCTCTGAGCCGAAAGGCTCTTCCCTGACAGTTTTGAAATACGATTGGAAACTTGATGAGAGATAGGGTTTGGGTTTGGCTTTTTTTTAGTATTTTGATGACGTTTTCGAGCACCATATAAATGGTGCATCAACACAGTGGAAGCATCACAAAACCACTAGCTGTTATGCCAGTAACCAAATCATTTCTACTGACATCTCTGTGCTGTCTACAGGTCTGTTATTTAAAGAAATCAGAAGAAAATGAAGTCAAGAAAATGTCCCTATTGGACAGGGTACAGATAAGTGATCAGACATCAACTATATTGCTTAATAATGATAAAGAAAAGAAAAACACAGCTGGGAAGAACACATTGAAAAAGCAGAGAAAGTTTGCAAAGTATTAAAAATGTACCAAAAGCCATGACTTACCGGTGCACCCACATAGTCTTTAATTCCTGGAGGACCCTGCTTTCCCTCGGATCCCTGGCAAGAAACTGAGGCACAGTAAAACACCAGAAATTGTCTCATGTAAGAATAAAACCAGTTATTCAGAAATGGAAGTTGCATTTCTGGGCTCACAAGGGGCTGTTGAGGATTCTCCATTGTCTCAGCACTAACACAGAGAGCAGGGTCTGACTTTCCAGCTACTTACCCAAAGTGATACCCCAATGTTTTCTTCTGTCCCCAGTGCTCAGACATTAGCAAGTTTTATCCTTCTGCAAAAGGCAAACCGCCCTATGCAAGCTCCTCTACAGGTAATTTCAAAGGCTTTGGCCACATCAGTCATTGCCTGTCCATTGCATGTGGCGTGATTGAGCTCTGTTCTGGCTCATGAACACTGATGGTGGAACAAAGCACAGGCATGCATTGCAGCAAACACTGCAGCAAAGGCCATATCCTAGCATAAATGAATCGCAGACTTCAAGATATTGTTTATTTTGAAGAATAAATGAAAACCAGATCTGAACTGTATTCTCTGATGTTTATTTTCAGCATAAGTGGGAGAAATGAAAGAGAATCAGGTACATTTCAGTAGCCCTTCAGCTGGCTGCACACTGACTTTTCCTGGAGAGATGGAGAGCACTCTCATTGTGTGCTTTTATGTGTCTTACAATTCCTGAAAATGGTCTGGATCCTCAGCTGAACAGGCTCAGCCTTCAAAATCATCCTATAGAGACAGACTGGACCTGACAGAACAGAGTCTGCCAACAAGAACAGGTTTGGCATCACCTATCACCTGTATGACTGATTTCTTTTCATACTTATCTCACTTCCCTTCCCATGTGGTTAGCTTCTGTACTGGGTGTTTGTACTAGATAAAGATTCAAAACAGATCAAGACTTTATTTTTAAATCACTTCTGCATTTCATATTAATAGATCCATTCTTCTTTAAAAAAAAAAAGGACAAAAAAGCAGACAAAAAAACCCAAACCCAAACAACTCACAATCAAACAAAAAGAACCCCCAAGGTATGTTTGCAATGAATTATTAGCAGAACTGAGGCTTTTTTTCCTAATGCAAGTGCCCAGGACACTGGTCATGTCACATCCCTGTTTACACTCACCTTAGCCCAAATGATAATCTCATTTGGAGCAGTTGTTCAGAACAGACCTTGGCTGGTCTGTGCTTGGCAAGTGTTCCACCACTGCTTTAAGGAATACATTGCCCATTGCCAAAACAGTCCCCCTCCCTTGGCCAGGGAGGACTTGACTTGTTAAAGCAGGTGAACCTGTGCCCTGAAGCCTGTGAATAGTTCATCCGCTCAGCTGTGAAGTGGCTGAACCTTTGTTAAGCAAACCACATGGTAAACTTAGAGGTTAAGGGGGATTCACGATTCACAAACCAGTTAACAAGAGCTGGGTTTAAGCACAGGCAAAACTGTTCTGGGGATCTTTACAACATGAGGCACATGAGGACCTGCAAGGTCAGGAAGTGGTGCAAGACCTCTAATGGCAACAGGCATGCTCTCCCTTTAGCCTGCAGAAAAATACTGCTGTCAAAGAAGGTAAAACCTATAGAGAAATAAAGGCCTTCTTCAAGCTGTCCAAATGATCAAAATCCAACTCAGTACCATTACATAAATCATGGCTATAACACTCAGCAAAAGTTACAGAGAAACTGGGTTTGTCTGGAGAGGACTTGCTGATCCCATCCAAGGCCTTTGCTGAGATCATGTCTGGTAAACCAGAGAGGTGTGAGACATTCAACAGCTGAAGCAAACAAGAAGAGAGTTTGTCAAAATGAAACTCTTACCTAATACTTTAGAATTCAAAGCCTTGATGTTTTTTTCCCCTCTGCTTCTGTTTTTGCTAGCAAGTGCAGGTAACTGTCAGTTCAGATGGGGATGTTACAGCTCTGTCAGTGCCATAGCATTGACAGCCACAGAAAAATCTCATTAACTGTTTACTAAAAATATAGGAGGAAAAAAGAAGGGAAAGGCTGAATATTTGCTGTAGGATTTCACAGGCTAAAGGGTTTAGTCTCAAAAATCTAAGCTTTGTTTCACTACTATAATATGATGAGGGACCTGAGCTATGGCCTTTTTAATCTGGATCCACTGACTCAAATTAAACTAACCTGCCAGGTCACGCATATTTATGTGGGAGCATTCTTCACTGGCCAGCGGATATTTCTTGCTATCTCAGTGCGCAGTGTAATCTTCTAGAAGCAGAAGCTCCCACACTAATTAGCACAAGGCTATTGAGAGCTCTTTACTTCCACCGTCGTAGGCAGCAAGATCATACATTCTTCTTGGTAAGCAATGAAGTTTACCCACCAAATGGAAAAGAAAGCAAAACAACAAACACACAAAAAATAACAATTATTTTTATGATGAAAACACTGAACTAGGAACAATCTCCCCTGCTGACTTCACTCAGCAGCACAAGTGGTAGAACCAGAGATGACATACCAAGGCCATTTCACTCTTGTAACCCACACGTAGAATCATAGCACCAACTAGGTTGGAAAAGACCTTTAAAATCATCAAGTCCAACCATTACCACCACTAAACCGTGTGACAGAGGGCCTCAACATGTACCCTAATGGGCTCATCATCCCTTAGGGTACCCCTGTGGATTGAAGTCCTATTACCAGAAGCCTGCTCTACCCTTACTTGTCCTACTGGAAGCTTCACACAATCAATGAGATCTGTACAAGCTGTAAGGCACCTCCTTAAAAGAAAGTGCTGGCAATTCCCATTGAGGAGAAGACTGGAAATCCCTGAGTCAAGCAGATGAGCAGGGGGCTGAGTTTTATGAGGTGTACATACAACTGCTGAATGTGCACTGTGGTTTCCTGGCTCAATGCACATAAAGGTGGACTGAGCCAGGAAGGACCAAATCCCAACCAACCAGAGAAACTGCAAGGTAGAGCTGCATGGAGCCTGGGGTACAATCCAGAGACATTGTATTGATGCTGATGATAAAAAAAAGTCACCTAGCAAGAAAACCCCAATCATCACAACAATTGCCCATCTCCACACCACCAAGGTATTTGAGGTTTACACTGAAGAGTAAAGGTGTGTGGATTTGTATTTTATATTTTAAAGCCCCATCAACAAAGTCAGGATAGCTTCTTAAAATAGCTCAGGCCAGAATCCAACTCAAGGACACTGCATATAGGTAGTGCACCCACTGAGGGAAATAAAAGGCACAGTGAAAGCACAAAATCATTTTGCAGTTGGCTGCGGTTGGCCAAGCTCACCTCCTCACTGGGAGCACTTGGCACTGTCTAGTCAGATGTCTACAGGTCCAGCCCTGCCAGCACCTATCCTGCCCAACCCATAGTGCTGACCTATTCAGTATCACCTTGCTACTTGGCTGGATTCTATGCGCCTGATGATCCTGGTGCAAATACAGAGCATTGTGCAGGATCAAGCCCTTCTGGAGGTAGATATAGATGTCTCAGTTCAGCTTGGCTTGTGAAAGTTTTGCAAAGCAAGGGTGAGGAACTCCATACCTCAAGGAGCATCTTATAGCTTACAGGTTTGTAATTCCACTATAGGAAACATGCAGGAAAGAGAGAAAATATGTACTTATTTACATGACAGGAGAGATGCAGGTGACAGGCACTGTGGGTGATGAATTCCATTCATTTCATCCAGTCCCAAATCCCACTGATGGGCAAAACAGTATCCACAGTGTCTCCACTCAGCTCAGCTTATCCCTGCTTCACAGCTCTCATTTACCTGCTGCTGAACATGCTGCAATGCAGCTTCCACAATCAACCCCTTCATGTTGATGAAGGCAATATGGGTC
The DNA here is from genome assembly GCF_033783945.1 of Neopsephotus bourkii. NCBI lineage: Eukaryota > Metazoa > Chordata > Aves > Psittaciformes > Psittacidae > Neopsephotus > Neopsephotus bourkii. The sequence goes on from NW_026902112.1 coordinate 8,141,271, forward strand.
TCGCAGAGAGCTGTGGGATGGCTACCAAGTATTGTCACTAATCCACAGACACACAGTTCTGATACACTCAAAAGCCTCTCCACAGCTGAGGAACCTAGAAGGACCTGTATAAATGAACTTCTTCATTGAGTACTCTTAAACAGAGGAAATTGACTATCAGGACTGTATCTGGAAAGGTGTTCAGGTACTTAACTCCTATGTAAGGACAAAGGCAAACTCAGTGGAAGGTTTGAATGACCAGATATGGCTTCTCCAGAAAGATGCATTTCTTAAAGGTCAGTATTTGTACAGGAGAAAAATGGGTGAAATAAACTTGGGCAATCAATCTGTTGTCAGATTGAGTCATCGGCTGACCTGACCTTGCTGTGCACGATGCCCCTGAAAACACTTGTTAATCTAGTGTACCATCTTCTTTTTGTGCTATAACAAGACCGAAACTAAATGAGGGGTAGTTACCCCTCAGTAACCAAGGAACAAGGAAAGGAGAGCTAAGGCTTTGAAAGGAGATTAAAGAATTAATCATGAGAAGGGCTTCAAATTTAGGCACATTTCTGGCACCCATCGAAGTCTCACCAGATCTCCATTCAGAAGCACCATATTTGAAGCAAACCTGGTGATACTGAGCATTGACACAAGTCCTACTATCTACTGGCACAAAACTGAAGCCCCCAAAATAGGCAGAAACACCCAGGCTAAGATCTCACTGTGATAATTTGTTTTCCCCCAGTCACAGAGTAGGGATAATTCTCACCCACATCTTTGTGAGAGCTGGGAGTGCTTACTTAAGACATGAAGCAAGGCTCATGTGCCTAAAACACATCTTCTTTACCTTCTGCAGCTGGGCTGTTGATTGAACAAAAGGTATTTCTTCTTTTTACATACCTTGCCTAATTGCTCAACCTTAGCAGACCCCTGAAGAAGCTGAGCAGTTTGACTTTTGATATTCACACTGGTGAATGGAGAAAGTCATTAACAAAACCCAATCCACACATATAAAGAGTCAGTGAAAAAAACCCAATGCCTGCCCATATAAAGAAGAAATGGAAAGCTTACTTTTGGACCTGCTGGCCCTGGCAGTCCAAATGCTCCTGGCTGTCCTGGTTCACCCTGCAAATAACAAACAGCAATACTGGTGGTAAAAGCTAACCTTTTATATATAAAAGCTAGGATGGCTCAAAATAATCATTACATACAGCCTCAGAAATGAAAGCTTTATCTAATAACTACAGTCCTGAGCATCATTATCCAGAGATCTGAAAGTCTGCAGTGTGCTTTCTTCACACATAGCAAAGCAGAAAGAGGCAAACTGAAAACTGAATGAGATATTCGTCTGCTCTTCAAACACAATCACCTAAGTAGCAAGAAATTACTTCCCTAAGCTGTGAACAGCTTGCACCAACTACAGTCTACAAACATATATTCCTTGGAGATAACGTCATTCATTTGGTTTTGAATGGTGACCTTACAGTGTAAAAAAATGCATCTTATGAGAAACTCTGCAAGTCCAGGCATGCTATTGTCCAAGCCCAGACCATGCCACATGTGATGTGGTGAAGCTGTGTAGGTTCTGAAACCTATAATGGAAAACAACCACATTTTATCCACAAATGTGGCAAAAAGCAGTAACAGGATGCAAGGCAACAAAAAGAAAAGAGCTTTTCTGCTGTTTATCACTGTTTTAGTGTATGCCTGCCCTTCCAAAGGCTCAATTCCTCAAGTTCCTCCAGTTACCACCAAACGATTGCCACAAATGGACAGTGAATGAAATGATAAAAGTCCACCACTGGGATGAAGAGAATTCAAAGGGATGGTGATCAAGCAGGAAAAGAAGGAAAAGCTCTAAAGCACACTTGTATCTGCTTGACATACTGGAATATGTGATTTAGATGTTGGAATGTGGTATTTAAATACTGGAAAATGTGTGTGTGTTTTTACATTTCATCTGTAGTTCTCTTAAAGGTGGTACTTGGTACATTGCCTCCTTCTTTAAGCTAACACTGCACCTCTTCCTTTGCTATCAGCTTCTAGCAGTGCACAAAAGGAGTTCTGGTGCTTGCTTCTGTGACCAAGACACCTATTTTTCTTACCCCTGTCCACGGTGGAAGTACAAGATGGTGCCTGCAGCCCTGCCATCTCCATCAGGCAATTACTCTTTGCCAGACTTAAAACAAATGGCCAGGTTCTGGAGTTGGAGCTATTAACCAGCACAGCAGCATCGGGCCCCAAGCCACAGGCTGCCACAACTGCCCCCTTTTCCATCTTAATGAATGGTAACAGAGCTGCTCTGGGAGCAAATCAAGATGGCTAATCCATAAGACTCCTGAAAATGTGTGAGGGAGAGTGCTGGGGCTATTAACCTCCTGCCATTTGTTTCTGCTGCTCCTAAAATGACCATACAAATCCCCAAGACATGTTTCACTCAATACAGATTGATTTCCACTGCCTGCCTCGCACTGAAAGGCAGGGATTACATGGGGAGGAACAAAAAGGCTTACGGCTTCTCCTTTTGCTCCATCCTTCCCAGGGAGGCCAGGTGAGCCCAGGAACCCCTGTAATAACAACAATCACCATCAGCACAATATTAACACCCATTGCAAGTGCAAGGACGTAAGTAACGTATCAAGACATTAATAAGGAATGAGGAGAATCATTTCGATGCAAACATTTATTTATAGTCTCTGTAGGGGCTGTTGCTGACATTAACACGCTATTTGACAGAGCAAGCTCGGTGCAGGAAAACTTCTCCCCCACCCCAAATAAGGTGATGACACAGTATCAGCTAAGGCCATCTCAATCCAGAAGTTATTTATGTTACTGAAGAAACACTAATGTTTCTGTATGTGGAGGCATTAGCACTGAGCTTCTGTTCTGTTCCACTCTTCTGTTTTAGAATTTCACAAGGTTTAGACAAAGTTCCTGACCTTGTTAACACAAAACAAGAAAACACAGATGTAAAACAAGACTTAGAAAAGGGCCTGTTTCCATAAGCCTTTCACAGTAGCTTTATAAACTCAAGCTTTTCATGGTATAATGAGAATAAAGAGTTGGACTTACCTTTTCTCCTTTATCTCCTTTCAGTCCAGGAAAGCCAGGGGGCCCTTCTTCACCCTACACCACCAATGGAAATGATACCTCATATGAAATGCCACACCATTCTCTGGTATGTTTGCGTATTTGGGACAGCACAGTTATAGGATAGCTCTGTTAAAGAGTTGAGGCCAACTTCTCCTCCTTGCTGTAACAATGCTGTTCTTGATCACCTGTAACTTGCTCATACCCAAACAGCTACACTTTCAATTCTTAGTTCCAGTGTCTTCCTCTGGCTCATTCCTCCTCCCCACCTTTTTGTAAACATCATCCAGAACCAGTCGTTTACAAGAACACATTTGAGACCTATCCTTGTTAAATAAAACCATTTGAAGCATAGAAACTTTTCACTGAGAAACTCTCTTGCTGCCTCATTTCAAGGAATGAGGTCTCAAAATTTGGCACAGCCAACATACTGACACAGCAAATGTCCAACTGCATGGGAGCTTCCTGAAGAACACAAATGTGGGAATTCTTTCCCCTTTACCTGCTGACATTACACCAAAACATAAACCTTCAAATCCACTCAACCCACACCTTATCAATAGGGCTGGATTTTACAAGGGATGTTGCCATGAGTCCTTTAAAGGACTGTTACCAGTGTCTCTCCTACCTGAAAGAACAGACATCCACTAGCACTGCTGGCAAACAACATGCCACAAAGCAGACTGAAGTGACTGAGAGGTCATCTACTTTTGTAAAAACTCAGTAACACAGAAGAATCCTTTTGAAAGAGCATTAACATGACTAAGCACTTGATGCATACCTGTATTTACTTACACAGGTTAATTATAGTTGCCTGCATATACTTACAGAGGATTACCTACATACTATAGACTACCTCATGTAACATGAGCAGATAAATTCAGGCCAAATTCTGCCACGTTCAGTCTTATTTGTGTTTCTTACTAACTGAACCTTCATGAAGGTCAGATCTGCTGTATTTGAATGACTTCTTAGTAGGGTAGAAAGCCCATCAAAAAGCAAATGTTGATTTTAAGGAAATCATTTGCTCTAAGAGGCTGATACATCTTGAAGGAATTGCTGTTCCATGGCAAAGTGGGCAGCATAGGTAGAAGAAAAAATTGTGTCTTTTCTACGCAAAGTAAAGGAATTTGGTTAACTTTTTCCTTTTATTCTCCATGAAGTGCCAACTCCTTGGCACAGCTGTACAAATTAATCATAGCAGTCAGTAAGTCTGACGCATAGTATTCATAGGACCTCATACTGTTTCTAGTCCAACTTCCCTCTCAAAACACCATCAACATTGAAGTCAGACCAAGTTGTACAGAGTTTATCCAATTTGGAGTTGAAAATCTCACAAAATAAGGCTACTCTTCTTCCCAGATGTTACTTACCTCCTAAGACAATAGCACCCCAGGAAGAGAAAAAATGCTTTTGCTGTTGTATTCATTATTTATTAACTAAAGCAGAGCAATTTTTTCCTTCTGATTTTTAACAGATCTCAAGTAGCTGCTTACAAAGATGGGGAGCCCAGGACAGATCTGTTGGCCCTCACAACCAAGAGGCTACATGGGCATTTGAAGGAAGGCACTTTGACTCTCCCTTTTGGTGACCATACATGCCACAGACAGCTGGTCAGTCTTAACTGCCACCCTTGGACCAGGATCACCAAGCAGGAAAGAAAAGCTTCGGGGATGCACCATGCTCAGGGAAAATATGATTCGGTGAGCACTCCAAAGAGTTCAATAAAGGCTTTGTCTTCCCCTCTATCTATTGCCACTGCCTGTCTCTTGCTGCATAAACTGAAACATCACTTGCCACGTATCAGCCAGCAAGGCACAGCTGACCCTCTACTGAAATGAAGCTAGAGAGTTTTGCCAGCTTGCAGGGGAAATCTTTGAATATACATCAGCTTTACCTGTTCCTCCCCAAGGAGAAAACTGCACAGAAGCAACCTAGACCACAGAGACAGGATTAAAGTTCTATGGGGAACCACCACTGAACTCCACCAGGCTACAGAGTGGAAAGGGCTGCTACTTCTGCCCCTTCTGCTGAATCCCCATTATACCCAGACAGCTGCTTTCTATCTCTCACTAAGCAGATCATAGAAACATAGAATAGTTAGGGTTGGAAAGGACCTTAAGATCATCCAGTTCCAACCCCCCGCCATGGGCAGGGACACCTCACACTAAACCATATCACCCAAGGCTTCATCCAACCTGGTCTTGAAAAATAAGACCTTTCAAACTAAGGATTGGTTCAGCAGATATTTGAAACTTAATGAATGCACAAAAGGAGATTGTGTTGCCTTTATTAGAACACACTCACAAAGTAAACTGAGCAACCTACAGGAGCAAGCAGTGGAAGAGAGCAAGAAGCAGAAAAGCATCGGTGCTGTTGTGCTTGCAGAGTGCCAAAGTATCTGTGACAGGCAGGGATGGGAAAGCAACCAAGAGCTTGCACCCTTAATTCACAGCCAGCCGCCACAACCCCACTGACAATGCAGCTAACTGAAATGGAGTCATGCTGGCAGAGCAATCCACATCACTAAACACGTATCTTCTTCTTTTTCACTAACCAACTTCATGAACTGCATTTGCAGAAAAATCACATTTTGTTTTCACTTGTCCACCAGATTTTTTAAATCAGGTAAAACCCCAAGCTTTGTACTCAGCATGTTCCTAAGGCCTAGGGAAGTGCTGGCATAGTCAAAAGGTATCTGTTCCCTTCCCATAGCCCTGCCAATTAGGTCACTTGGGTTAGCAGAAGAGCTTGCATCTCTTCCTCCAACACTTGTCAATTGAGGGTCTGCTGGTGCACATATCCTGGAAACCGTTGCAAGTGAAAGTTGCAGTTAGAAAATGACAAAAGGGGCTGAAGAATAAATCACCGGGGCCTGAAACAACATTGTTCAGGAGGAGTTACCAAAGAATCATGACTGGTTTGGGTTGGAACAGACCTTAAAGCTCATCCAGTTCCAGCCCCTGCCATGGGCAGAGACACCTTCCACTACAGCAGGTCACTCCAAGCCCCTGTGTCCAACCTGGCCTTGAACAGTGCCAGCAATGGGGCAGCTACAGCTTCTCTGGGCAGCCTGTGCCAGTGTCTCACCACCCTCACAGTAAAGAATTTCTTCCTTGTATCTAATCTAAACCTACCCTTTTTCAGTTAAAGCCATTACCCCTTGTCTTATCGCTACTTGCTCTTATAAAAAGTTCTTGTTGGGAAGGTTATAGCTTCAGCAATTGAGCTCAAAAGGCAGGCAACTGATTTTCTCAAGTGCTTTTCCTTTGCAGGCTCATAAGCAGCTTGTCTTTTCCTTATTCACTGGAAAGCCAGCCACTTAAGTTTAGTTTCATCCTCTGTGCTGCACAACCAGCAGCCTTTAATCAAGCATTTCCACCAAAGTTAGCTACAGATTAATTCACCATTGCCAAAATACTTGTCAAACTTCCATCTGATCTAAAGCAACCAACAATCTTGCAATATAGCTGTGGAGTGCAATCACATGGAAGCAGATGCTGCTGAGCAATAGAAGACAGGGAGGTACTGCAAGCGATGAAGCCATATACTGACACAGACTGTCAGCATACAGAGGTTACATAGTGCACAGGTAGCTATATATTTCTATAAATGCCACTTTTCACTTTTCAGTAGTTATTCTACCATTATTCACTTGAGTTACAGCAATGCCTCATTTGTTCCCTGATTGGGTCACTCTGCTGGACACTGTATGAATAAATATTAAGTGACAGTCACTATGTTCAGTGTATAATTGCAAGCAATGCGTAAATATAATAAAGCAACAGCAGAGAGCACAGGCCAATGAAATAGGTGCCAAGAAGACACAGTGTGAAAATGTTCGGGGCTGGAGGATCCAGGAATCACACTGGGAAAGCAGGTAGGCTTTGGCAGCCCTGGGGAAGATTAGCCCATCACCTTCCTTGCATCAAGGCCAAACCTGGCTGTGCTACTGAGAGGGATAAAAATAAAACGATATCCCACCAGGCTGGCTGCACTCCCAGCTTTAACCCTATGGCAATCTGGTGCTGACAGGTAAACCTACCTGTTTATGCTTATGCATTTCTGCTGCCACTCATCTACTTTATGGATGTCTGAACTTCAAAAGTTGTCAGTTTCTGGAGAAACATCTAGACGAGAACAGGAAGACAAGAAGGACCAGGGAAATGGGAAGAAGCAGCAAAACCAGAAGAGACTACTGGTAAGGAAGGGAAGAGAGTACAGCTTCCAAGGCAGCTTACCTTGGAGTTAGCTCACATTTTCTGGAGTAGTTTTACATTTTGGATGGGTGACCTACTGCTTTCCTTGGTCAGTAGATTTGTGGACAAATACTCAAATATGTAGGTAGTGGTATCTGTGAGAAAGTACATTAACAAATACGGCGGCTTGGCTTAGGAAGATGCCAAAATACTGAATACTGAGAATGTAGCACCAGACAAATCACATTGAAAACTCCGCCTTTCATACCTCAAAGAGTTGGTATAAATTCTGCAAGCAAAAGGTTTTCTGAGACATATGAAAACAGCAAAAGTTAAAGAAGAATTCAGTAAAAATGATAGAATTTTGAATTAGCTTTCTAAAGGAAGTGTTCAGAGCCACACAACAGATACAAAACAAGGCCCAAGCACTATTTCTGTCCTTCCTTGGGGGTCTTAAAGCAGGGTTTACATAGGTCCATGATTTGTTCAGACCCAATGGACTAAAGGAAATGCCACCTTATGAGAAAATTCAGAGCACAGGCAGCTCAGTTGCTGCAGACAGGATACTGGGGTGACAAAGAATGAAGATCTTGGTTTCAAGTATATCACCTACTAAAAACAGAGAGACAAGATGGGGAAGTATGGAAACACCCACACAGGTTCCTTTATTGGTTTGCACTGGCAGAGTTATCCATTCCTACATTTGAACAGGGATGTCTTCCTGATATACCAGCAACACATGAATTTACCAGACCATACCCGCTCTAGGTTAGTGATCCCTCTGTGGCCATAAAGGTTGGCTTGTTTTTAAACAAACCTTCATGTACATATAGCTTAATTTGTTGCATACAATCCAACAATTCACCTTGCTTGGGTACAGTGATCTTCATAGAATCATCTGAGCATTCTATATGTATTGTTTGTGACCATTATAACTACATCCTATGTAGAGCCTCACTTGGCTGAGTGGACATAACTCTGAAATGAGCAAGTAGATAATCTTAATTGCTAAATGATGTGCTTCCACAGAGTGGGAGCAACTAATATAGGAATCTAACCATATCCAGCCTCATAGATTTCTCTGAAAGAGACGTAAAATAGAGAAGGAACGGACAGGCAGGTATGCAAAAAGATAGAGATAGAAGATGTCAGTATGATCTGATCCTGGAGAGCCATCAGAAGCACACAAAGGAATAATCCCTCATTGATGTTTAAACAATCCACTCAAATTCAAGTGCTTTCTCTCCTCCACTTGCAGCTCCTCAAGTAGCTGCCAAGTTTACAAATGTTTCTTCCAACTGGAGAACAGCTGCGGCCTATAAACAGATATTTCATTTCAAACTATAGGTTGTGGCCCACATTAATGGAAATGAGAGCAAACTAAACAAGCAAATAATGGGAGAAAATCAGTCCAAAACACATGGTTAAATTCCCATTAGCCTGTCAAATTCAAGTAAATCACTGGACTTTTCCTTTAGCATATACAGCATACAGAAGATAGATCATTCTAGCTTGATTTTATACATATATTTGTCTTCCAAACTGGCCTACATCTATCACAAAAGTGCCACTTTTTCTAATTCTAAAATTAAATACAATACTTTTAGCCCTGACACGAAATATCAATAAAGAGTCTTTGGGAGACCTTCAGAAACCTGCCAAGCAGAACCCCATGAATCACTCACCCAACACATTGACAACTGTGTAAACTGGGGGATCTATACCAATGGTAGGAGACAAAACAGAGGTGAAGAGAAACAGAATGAAATGGGTAGGATGAAATGGAAACAGAGCAAAATGGAACCATGCAGTGTTACCCCTTCGTCATTAACAAACCCCTCTGTCTTTTGTTAATTAACATCACAGCATCCCTGTGAAAGAAGAAGGAAGTTACAGCAACTAATAATTGCTTTCATCTCATGAGGTTGATGAGTCAGAGGTGTAACTGAGCAGAAGACATATGGAAGTCACAGAGTCTAGGACAAAGATAGATATAAACTAACTCCAGATTGCTTCTGTCCTAGGTCAGTGCTTAAGAAGTTTATCCATTCCCGCTCCTGGCTCTTTGGCCTGCTTTTAACTTGGAAACCTGACATTCACAAAGAATGAACCGGAAGACCACAAGTAAGTGACCTACTGCTGATCCATGGTTACGCACTAAACTGTTCGCAGTTTGAGGAGAAAAAGAGAGGAGGACAAAAGAGGTGTCTCCACTTGAATGTGATCTTCAGGCTCAAGTGTCTGAGAGCACTTCCAAAAGACTGCATTGTCTGGAAGGATGTAGTATCTTCCTTTTCTAGGTTTTTCTATTCAGGATCTTAAGGAGGCTGAAATGAAAGATTGCACAACTTTGTCTCCAGCAGCCATGAAAAATAAATATTTATTTGACAAATATTATAAGTTTGGGGTTTATCTTATTTTTCAAAATGGCAAAGACAAAGGCTTCATTAAAAGGCAGGGAGAGTCTGTAAATTAACTGAGAGGAAGAGCTGCAGTGGATATAGGTCACCCAGCTCTATCTTCAAAAGCTGCTGACCAGACAGGCAGCACAAATGACTGCCATTCTCAAAGATACAGGATTCTATTAGCTTAATGATGCTAAAACCCTATTAATATCTTGGCAAATTTCACACCAAACTGGCATTATCTTCTGCTTCCACAAGAAATGAGACATTCATCTCATCTTGGAGTTCATTTTAGTTTATTCTAAGAAATGAAGAAAATCTTCTCTGCTTGGTATCTGTATCATATTCTGATGTAATAAACAGAAAGTTCATGTGCAAATGATAGAGCAGAGTCAGTAGAAGTCAGAAGTTAGGCTCATCTATCAAGGAAACCCAGCTGCTTAAATGAAAATTACCACCTTTTTTGTATTGCAAACATATCAAAGATTTTATTCAATTCATTGTATAGAAGCCAAACGTTCTCAAAAGTTACTTCCCCGTGAGAAATTCAAGAGACTTCACTTTGTCTTTAAGGGATGTCTCTGAACCATTAAACGTTATCATGAACATCATGGACTACCATGAGATCGAAGAGTCCTTCTGACCTTTCATCATATGATCCTAGTTATTGTTCTTCTGGTGAGAACAGGTGCATCATTTTTCATGGATACCAACAGAGAACTTCCTATGAAGAACCTTTGCACTAAAATATGTAGATTTACAGCTATGTAGCAGATAATCTGACACATGGTCACCCATAAGCTTGGCACTGCAGGAAATACGATGAATCAGAGTTTACTGATTTGGTACACAGGTATACCCTGATCAAAGTCACTGTAGAGTTCAAACAGCCTGGAAACATCCTTAAAACTTCAAAGCTGCCATTCGCATCCCAAATCCTGTTCATCAGTGTCATATTAGCTGCACCCCTGCTGCAACACTCCACTTACTATATAGGGAATTGCTGAAAGACTGGGGTGGCCAGACACTTTTGACAACTATTTAACTGCTGGTTCATCTATAATCAAGCCTGCCCCAAGTGGAGTACTTGAAGAAAACATCTACCTCTGCAACAGGAAGAGCACAGAAGAGTACAAGGGGAAGTTTAGAATTTGTTCAACATCTACAAGAGCTCAATCAGTTTCTGAAATGTTCAAATTAAGAAATAGCAAATGGTTTGAAGACCTAATTATGACTGAACATAATCAATGGGAGGTAAAAGATAACTGGAATCAGCTGATACCATAATCCCACCACTACACAGAAAAATAACCTGAGAAATAAACTGCACTACAGCAGGCTGTATGCTCAGAAGCAGGACCAGTAATTACTGGAATTCCAATTTTTCTTATTTGTGTGGTTGAGGCAAGAGGTTTCTCAATTAAAGATGCATTTGTCAGATGCTTTGAAATGTGAAAAACATAATAGCTTTGCTCCGAAAACTTCCTTGTGTCAAAATACAAGCTGATGTTCGCTGCTCATCTGCCACTGCTCAGGATCAGATAGCTTTCCAAGTGCTACAGGAGAAGCATTCATTGGAGTAGAAAAATAACTCAGTCATGTATCATGACAGTGATTAATTGATATCTTTACATCTATAAATAGCACATAAAATAGTTTTGTTGCTGTGGATGATTTGTCACGTACTGGTTGGTATTTTGCCTTGCAAGAAAAACCTATTAATTCCTTTTGCTTTGCCCTGAGAAGTTCCTGATGCAGTCTACACACATCCTTCAATTGCAGTAGTTCCAAGAAGAGCACATTATGGCAGAGGAGCTCTGTGTCAGAGCACTCCAAACTCCAGTATCAGCCTGCTCTTAACTGCTGCTGATGATATTCCACATTCACCCCTTAGCTGCCTCATGGAAGTATGTATTTTCCTCAAGATTAACCACACCATCTAGTCCATGATTTCCCCCCTCCTTGCAGAGCTCATTTCTTTCAATCTTCCCTGCTGGTTAAATCTGCAAAATCGATGATCATTCTTCTCATTTCTCTCTGCATTGAGCAACATCTCTCCACATCACTCTCTGAACGTCATGCCCAAACTGGAAACAGCATCTTGCCTTAAGTCTTATTGTCACCTACTTATAACCTGCAGTGATACACCTCTGTTGACTGCCAAACATACCTGATACTGTTCAGTCAAATCTTTCCTAAAATTATAACTTGTTTTGGTCCAATAAGACACATTAGTTTATAACATGATGCTGCTCCCCAGGTCTTTTTCATCTCAGAGTACCTTACAGAGGTCATGCACATTCTTCCCATTTTACCTGAGGTAAAAGAAAGGGAAAAGCTAAGGCCAAGATCCCTTGTGGAGCAAATGATACAGAGCCCGAAAGACAAAACGAGTCTCCAGAGCCCCAAACATATTCACACCACCAGATGTATTAGATTCTCTTGAAATAACAACCACTAACAGTCCATGCACCATTTCACCAGGAAAGCAAACATTTACCATGAAAAATACCCCACATTTTTCTCATCTGGCACTTGCTACTGTGTGCATGTTCATTACCCAGCGGGGTCTGAGACATAAATCATTATCTTTCTGTCAGGGCCAGAGAAAACAGGACTTGAGAGACATAAAATCTCCAGATAGTCGTTAAGAAAAAGGATGAGACACCCTAAAGGGGAAACTAAAGATGTCCAGGGTTGTACTTGGGCTAGAAAAGAACACTGTGAAACATGGTGCTGCCATGGGCTCACCTGCACCTTCAGAGAGCCCATGGACAAGGAACCTGCACTTTTTCAGCCATGAACATGGAGACTCAGCCTGGCAACAACTTTGAACAGTGAAAAGGGGAAAATCTGGCTACTTAACTAGATAGATGTGAAAACATGTACCAGGAAGAGGAGCAGGGAACACTTCAGATGCCTTTGACAGACTGGTGATAGCAGCTTGCTTAGTGTAATGCTTCAACTCCCCATGATTCTTTAGGCTATGAGATCGACTTCCAGACTATTAGGAAGGCTTTTCCATTTTCTAGATAACAGGCAGCTAATCCATACCTATCCACTGCAATATTGCTCTCAGGAGCATCCCGCATTCAAACAACAGTTATCAATGACAGAATCAGGCAATCTATTTTGCCACCCCAAAGCTCTATCAGAAGCAGCATGAAGTTGGCAATATTTTCTCCCAGGCTTCCTTTCCACACTGCCAGTGGATCTTGGCAGAGAACTTGTCTAAAGAAACAAGTGCTGGACACTTTGCAAACTTGTGGTTGCCAGTAGATGTCATTATATACCAGCAATGAACCTGCCAGCCAGGGACCAATGCTGAGAAGAGTAATGTTTTCTGAGTTTATATATGGAAAAAAAACCCAAGTTGCTAGTATTCTTGCACTGCTGAGAATTGAGCTGTCACGATGCCCAATTAGTATGCGATCTGTTTTCGAGCTGTTTATTACAATCTGCAGCTGTTATTCTGGGTCACAGAAAACTACCAAATTTATCTAAAAACCTTTAATTATTGTTAAGAAAAAAGAACTCTGTCAAACCAAGGTTATTTAACTGTGCAGAACGTACTTTAACTACAGTTAAAAGGACTCAAAAATACTCAACACGCAGACCAAAATTGCCTGCATACATAGGAAGATTCAAAACATACTCCGAGCAGTAAGGCAGACACTAATACTACTACACTTCACCTTTTAATCAGAAGATTCATTAAAGAAACCACAGATACAAATGACTCCAGTGAGCTGCATGACAGCTTTATAAAGCAGATGAAGTGTTATTATACAGATGTTCAAGTGCTGGACTGAGAGGTTAAGTGCTGAGTGGCCTTAACCAGATAAAGTCAGTAGATAAGAATTGGTCCTGAGAGAGATGATTCCCAGCACAATCAGAATTAAAACCCCATAGATATTGAACTTCCACTTTTCATTGCCTGGTGAGTTTGAGCTACGTTCACATTATTCTTCTATTCAGCAATGAAGTAAGAAGATCTGAGTGCTAAGGAGGCAAAGTTTCCATAGCCACTGTCTCCAAGGAACACAAATTTGTGGGCAGTTGGGGTTTTGTTTTGTTTTCAGATGTAAAACCCAATAGTATCTCAGTAGTATATCTAAGCTTGGAGTTGTTTCCCCATCTTCTTACTGTCAAGGTGTGCTCACTGAATGCGCACTGCCTGACATTGTGGATGGTGATGCGCAATGTCTCCTGCTGCCTAGCTCCTTCCTTAGGCTCTCAGAGACACCCTTCAGCTCACTAGACTGGGTGGCATCTAATAGGTTTGGGATTTAGTGACAATGTCTGAGTAGCCCAAACAAGGCCTATAACCTCACAGGAGCACCTTCCCAGGGCCAGGCTTAAAGCTGCAGCAGTGGAAAGGCCACGCACATCATCTTTTGCAGCCAGTACAGTTTGATTTGGAAGCTGCAGGAATAAGGATGAATTCTGGTTCATGCAATCACAGGCTCCACATTGTTTAAGGACTAAGAGATCACATCCTGCTTCTAGAAGTTCAGATGATTGAAGCCATTTTCAAGCTCTCACCTTGAGCTTGAAGCTTGGCAATATACCCTGCTAATCCTGACTCGGAGTCACTTTTCTGGCTTCGAGTTAAACTTCTTTCGTCAACGGACATGTCTGGTGTTGGGCTCTCAGCTGAACCTGGCTACCACCATTGACCCATCCTGCTCTCTTGCTGGGTTGTTATGGGATAAGCCCTGGCTCGTGAGGTCCCTGTGCTGTCAATCACAGTATTGCTCACAGCTGTATCTCCCTCAGGGTGCATGCTGACACTCAGGGACCTCACTCTCAAACATTATTACAGCTCCAAGTGTCTGAAATACCACTTCCAGACTGAGTCTCACCTGCAACCAAGTCCCAAGATCCATCACTTCAAAACACCCAAGCAAAAGCTTTCATTTGCTGTCAATCCAGCACAGAGCAGACAACACTAGCTCTGCCTGTGGCACCTTTTGTAGGCAGAACTGCATTCATTTATTGTGCCCCAAGTTACTGGATGCTCGCCAGCCCCGACCCAGAGGCACTGCACTCCTGCTAATTTGGAAAGCCCTGCTGACAGCACAGCACTGGTGTAAAGAAGTTGCCTGGATTTCAGGTCAGACCTTTCTTATATTCAGCTCAGGGCAAAGACAGGGAGCACAGGGACCTGTGTGGATAGACTGTGTCTAAAGGGGTAGATATTCACAGCTTTTCCAGAAGCCCTAAAAATGGCAATAACTCCATTAGGAAGACAAGTGAGAGAAGGGGAAGCAAAGCCTTTGTTTGAAGGATCTAGCAGGCAAGGTACACAAAGTCTGGAGGGAAAGAGGTTCTCCAGCTCCATTTTACAGGAACAAAGACTGGCTGCTTTGCCCAAAGTCAGAAAATCTGCTAGAGACAAGTTTTAATCCTGGTCTCCTGCAGCCTTAACTACCTGCCTGCTTTGCTTTTCTATGCTTGGTCTTGCAGTAACCGCATCTCTAATAAACCAAGCCACATCTGAGGCTTTAGCCTCATTAGAAATCCTATGATAAACCTTCTGCATTTTTATCAGAGCAAGTCATTACCAAGGAAAAAAAACCAAACAAAACATTGTTAGGAGAATATAGACTTAATCGACTAAAGTTGGTTTTGTGATTATTAGCATGAAGGGAAGCAGACAGAGCACAAAGGGAAAGCTTGGATACTCTAGGAAACACATTAGTCTGGGAGGTCCCAGTGTAAACCACAATGAAACCTTCATTCACCATCTCTGCTGAAGGTGGGTGCTCCTGGTTAGAGTTTTGTCCTCCGACAGATTTGGTTCCTGTGGAAAATTACAGTAGTGATCACTTGACCCAATGTTTCATGGCGCTTTTCTTGTGTTTTCCACTCTTCTTCTAAAGCTATAGACACTGTTGGTCCAAGCTGAGGGGACTATGGAAACTTCTGTCCCCTTCTGGGCAATGAGCATGTTAGGAACCCAAGAATCCCAGAATCAGCTAGGTTAGAAAAGACCTCTAAGATTGTCAAGTCCAAACGTCTGCCAGCAGTCAGGACAAAGGTCCAGAGGTCCAGCTGCCTCTTATCCCATCTGCAGCAGTGGTCTTAAGAGAGGCTTCTCTAGCCTACTGTCCCGCTATCACAGATAGTCCCAGCTATCACAGATTACAGTCTGCAGAGACTCACACTCTGAAGCACGGTTAATGTCTTTGTACTAGATGTTTACAGTTGTCTCTCTTTAATTAACTTACGTGCACTTTTGTAAGCACTTTTTGTAACCTCCAGAGCTGACTGCAATGAAGAGCTCAAATATCAACTGTATGAAAAGCAACTTCATTTTGTTCATTTTAAACTTGCCAGCAGCTAGTTTGATTTGCTTCCCCTTAGCTTTTACAAAAGAATGAACAATGAGAAATACTTTCCTACTGATATCTCCATACCTCTCAAAATTTGACACATTTTCATCATATCCTCTCCAAAGTCATCTCTTTTCCAAGCACTTTCTATCTGGAGAGACTTCTCCCTACCATTGACCTTTAGGATTTCTCACCAAGAGTGCTTAATACTCTGTACTTTGCAAGACATGGGTGTCAGTTTTAGAAAGCCTCTAAGTTAAACTCTGCACAGAGGCATTAGAAGGGCAGGCTGGCTCATGATGTGGATGGCTGTGCCCCAGGAATGCAGACCTCATGCACTGCTGAACCTTCCTTGTCATACGTGATTTCCCTGACTTCGGCCAAGTCACTGAAACACCATTATGCTTGAATCACATCCAGAAACACTCTACAGGTGTTCCTTCTGCCCTCACTCCTCTCCTGCTCCTCTTGGATCAACAGAGGTTTGAAGATTTGAGTTATAACCCTTGCAAGACAAGGCCATCTGATATCTATTTGAATAACCTACAGAATAAAGCCAAAACATTGCTCTTCATAGTGATCATATTATAGAATTGGATATTTGCCTATGTATAATAATCAATTTATTAACATATGGGCTTGTAAAACAAGTGAATGACCGCACAGTAAAGAAATACAGATTTGTAAGCAGAAATATGACAGACTACATCTAATACCACAGGGATTAAACACTATGTCATGGTTTAACCCCAGCCAGCAAGTATGTACCATGCAGTCACTCACTGCTGCCCCCCACCATGGTGGGATGAGGAGGAGAATTGGAAAAAAGGGAAAAACCTATGAACTGAGATAAGAACAGTTTAATACAGGAAATAAAGTAATGGCAGTGTTCAAAGCCAGGCTGGACAGAGCCTTGGGTGGCATGGTTTAGTGGGGGATTGGAACTGGATGATCTTAAGATCCTTTCCAACCCCAACTATTCTATGGTTCTATAATAGCAATGAAACGGCTGGAAGGGTGTAAACCCCAAGGAAAATATACAAGAACCCCCCAAGTGATGCACAATACAATTGCTTCCCACCCACTGACCAACACCCAGCCTGACCCGAGCAGAGATCCATCCCTTCTGGGTGACTCCCCCCAATTTCTATACATGATGTGCTGTGGTATGGAATACCCCTATGGCTGGTTTGGGTCAGGTGTTCTGTCTCTGTTTCCTCATGGCTTCCCATGCCCCTCCTCCTCACTGTCAGAGCATGAGACTGAAAAGTCCTTGATCAGCGCAAACATTACTTAGCAACAACTGAAACATTGGTGTATTATCAGCATTGTTCTCATGCTAAAGCCAAAACTCAGCACTGCACCAGCTACTAGGAATAAAATTAACTCTATCCCAGCTGGATAGAAGTTACCAGGAGACATGACCAGGGCTGAAAGATGCTAGTCAACAGTGGAAAGTTAAGAATCAGGACAGAGCACTGGCAGCTGAATCACACCTACCCAGGAAACCCACTTGAGAGCAGTTCACAAGAGCACCTGAAGATGCATTATTTTATTGTCATGTTTTTCTGTCTAAGCACTATTACTTGGTATGTGCATATACATTTCTGTATGTAAAAAAGCATTGTCTACCAGGCTGAGATACTTAAGCCTGAACAGAACATCCTCAGCTGCTGCTTGAGTTTCCTGTGAATTTCCTGGCTTTCAAAGTCACGTAAGACCTCACATCAACATGAATTAGGCTTTTAGCCACAGCTGCTGTTATCTTTTGGTTTAGCATTAAAGATGTGCTTGGCATGGCATGTATGCTAATACAAACATCATTCTGGCTTTAACTTAGTGATGTAACTGAGGTAATGGCCTGGAGAAGCAAGGCCAGTGTCTGCTGTCCTCCTGGAAAAGCACAGGGTTTGCCCTCTAACAAATGCCTCACACCTGACATTACTGCCCTACACACAACTTGGCAACAGCATGATACTGCAGGTGTTAGGCACTAGCATAGCTGGAAAACAGTGATATAATAAGGGGAATATTTTCATCTTGTCATCTCAATCTTTTCAAAGGTGAGGTAACTTCATTCTATCAACACTTCGGATGTGAGCCTTAAGATAGATAGCAGTCCACAGCACATGCACAGTAATAACTGGACAGGCTGCGGTTGTTTGACATCCACTGTCTCTGATCCAGTTGCCTAGCACTGGCCCATACCCATAAAAATGAAGGAGACATAAAACTGTCACAGCCAGAGTGGAAAATAAGAATTCGTGCTCATGCAGCCATTGTAGCGCAGAAGGCAAATAAACAGGGGCCATGTGAGTCCTTTCTTTCAGGTGTTCTCCTGTCTAGGAAGGGTTTCATTCCACAGTCTTTCCTCTCTTTTTCAGGAGTATAGGTGGCAATTAGCATTGCAAGCACCTGCATCCTCATTCATGGCTCTGGCTACTTCCTCCTCGCAGGCACTTCTGATGCCAAGACATCAACATGGAATTCTGCCCCTATACGCAACAGTGATCCATTATATGCATACCACCTCCATGGCTGATCTCCCCCAGTTACAGTCCTACCCCTTTCTGCTGCTGAAGGCTCACCTTTGCACCTGAAGGCTGACCCTGAAGGTGATCTTTTGTGTTTGGGGAAAAAATTATACACATAGGCACGTCACCAAGGACAGCAGTTTTGGGCACATCAGTATAAGGACACCAAACTAATAGACTGTGTCCAGAGGAGGGTGACCAAAATGGTGAAAGCCCTTAAGGACAAGACTTAGGAGGATCAGCTGAGGTCACTTGTTTGTTCAGCTTGCAGAACAGTAGGCTGAGGGGTGACCCCATCACAGTCTACATCTTCCTCAAGAAAGGCAGTGGAGAGAGGTGTTTATCTCCCTCTGGTGACCAGTGACAGGACATGAGGAAGTGGAATGAAGCTTCTGAATGAAGTTCAGATTAGATGTTAGGAAAACATTTTCCACTGAAAGTGTGGTCAGGCATTGAAACAGGCTCCCCAGGGAACTTGTCATGCACCAAGCCTGTCAGAGTTCAAGAAGCATCTGGACGATGCTCTTAGTCATATGGTTTAGTTTTAGGCTGCCCTGTGAGAAGCAGGGAGTGGGACTCAATGATCCTTATGGGTCCCTTCCAACTTGAGACATTCTATGATTCTGTATCTACAGGGACCCTTTTTAACCAAGCCAGCAATGTACAGCTGATATATCCTTTCTCTTTATCAGCCACTGGGCAGACACCAGGCACAAACACACTGGGTATCAAATACACAGATGTTGCCTCGGCTGGCAGAAGTACCAAATAAACTACACAAGCTGGCCATAAACTCAGGGATCTCCATGCCTACACATTCATTTGGGACAGTAAATGTTGTTTGGCTATCTCAGTCAAAGAAGTTCTACACATACTGTGGGGTCCTTTTATATTTCCCCCTCCAGTCGAGACTTGCAGATGTATTTTTCTAGGCACAACAAAAATACAGATGAAGTGATGTTTTCCAACACTTTTCTGCAGAGATCAAAACATAAGAAAACAAGAACTTGCTTCAACTGCAGCACAACTCATACTGTAAACACTGTGCTTTCCATCAGACTGACTCTCACCACCTGCTAAACATAAGCTGGTTTCCAAAGGCTGAGTTCTGAGCCCCAGAGGCTAAACAGTGGCTGTCAGCGAGAGGTCTGCAGGAAGATGGATGCAGAAGTGTGCACTTTATAGCCCCCATGTCTCTAGCCTGGCTCAATAATAGTTCCTGCCATGAGCAACCCTCATTTAGATTGTAATTTCACAGGATGCATTATCACTATGTGCAATCAATATATCATGATCATAGAAAGAACAAATGAGAAGATGCAATGGCGATAAGTGCCATGTTCTCGCTAGCACAGCACTCTTCCTATCAGACCACAATCCTATATAATTTTAAATTCCCTGAGCAAATCGGTAGCCATAGACCCTTAAAAACAGCTCCAGATGCTGAATCCCATTTTCAGCATGAATCATGACTTCTTCCTCAATACATCCATCTATCTCCCAGACCCTCATGTCAATCTTTATCCATTATTTCCCACAACTTGAAAACTCATTTTGATAAGGAAAACACCTACAACCAGGTGTGATATGAAGCTACAGAGAAGAAGAGCTCCTTCTCCTCTGCATTCTAGGTCTTCAGCCTCATTTTGTTGTGGGGAATGGGAAGTTTACAGCCAGAATTGCCTGGAAACCAATTTTTTAATGCAAATTAATCTACTTATGGTACTTGTTTTGTATTATTGACCATCATTGAAAAGGTTTTCCAAGACAGATAATCTAGCCATTTTCAATGGTTAGTCTGTATCCTCAGTTTTAACCTCCAAGTCTTATTACTTCCTACCTAGTGTTTACAGTAAGATATTCTGGCATTTGTCCTTCAGGTCACTAATTAAAATATCCAATCAAAAGAAACAGTGTGGCAGTCTCCTCATGACCCAGATTTAATCCTCTTGAAAATTCAATAAACTCAACATTATACTTTCCCTTTGTTTTCCATCCTTCTAGCCAGCTGCTTTACTGCATTATCCTCCACAAACTTACTGCTGCTTACACAAGCAACGATTATTATTTCCACTTGATAGCATTTTAAATAGCCAATGCACAAAGGAAACTCAAGGAACACAAAGGGGACAAGCAATGGACACTCAGAATCTTATCTGAAGGAGGAGACATAACACAATCAAAAAGTTCCCCACAGAGATCCAACTGTATCACTTCTCTTGCACCCTGTGCACTCCAAAAGCAACCTGTGAGCTATGGAAGGCAACAGCAATCAACTCTAATTTAATTAGTGCAATGAAGGATTAGATCTTACCTTTTCTCCTTTTTCTCCTCTGCCATAGACTCTACCCTAGAAATGAAAGAAGGAAAAAGGTATGTCAAAGGACATTGTAAATATGTATTTCACCTTTTCCTTGTTATATATCTGAAATACATCTATCCCTTCATATATATCACATCTTTCTCTATATCTATCTATACATACATACAAGTCACAGGATAGCTACTACAGGGAAAGTAATTTTCTTTGGGCATAATTCCTTAGTAATAATTCAGTGACAAATTAAAATAGTAAACCTATCCCCACTTCTCCTGCTGCAGTCAGAAATACATCTTATTTTTTATTCAGGGCAGAGTCTGACATTACAGTTCCAAAATCAAAGATGCCAACAATCCTCATGAGAATGATTTTTACATAGGGTTAAAGATTTTCTCACCTAAAACCTCAGCCTGACATTTGCATTAATTGCAGCTGAGGAAAGCTCTGCCTTGGTCATCTGAATGTAAAACAGTTGAGAGATTTGCATCTTCGTTGTGTTCAGTTGCCTCACACTGTCCCCATTAGATGTACAGCTGTTATAATCAAGTACACCCAAGCAACATATTTTAATTAGAAGGCCAGCACCAAGTCAGTTACCAACTTTATTCAGGGATGAGCCCATTTATTCCATCCTGCTCCAAGAAATCACAGCGGGTGCCAGAAAGATTAGCTTCCCCCTGGGATTAAGGCCCAGCAGAAGAAACATATTCCACAGTGTACATTGACAGGGTGAGCAAGTTCTCACCATAAAGGACAAAAAACTACTTGCATTTCCATCTTGTTATGTAAAATCATTCTGTATTTCTTACTTACTGACTCTCCTTTTTCTCCTCTGAGCCCAGGAAGCCCTTGGGTGCCACTTTCTCCCTTGAAAAAGAAAGGATGTTAATACCACAGATTTGATTTAATTCATTTCTTTCTCGACAGGCATAGAAATAACAAGTGAGATTTCCTCTTACAGCTTCCTTTTGGACTTGTAATGTTTGTATTTTGTGGCCAGCTTTGCATTGTTTTGGGAAGCAATGCAACAAGTGTTTGACTGAGATTAAGGGTGCTTCTTATCCCACCACTCTCTACAGCCAAAATTTCAGCTCCTACCATGAGGTTTAGTGTTCCTCATTGCATTTATACTGAACTGAATGTGCAAGTTCTCAAACTGATTTTATAACCTATTTTTCATTTAAAAATACTGCTAGAAGACTTCAGAGTGTATTGGTAAGGCAGAGAGCTTTCTCTTGGGAGGTACTTCACTAGGTCTTACTTTCTATTAAGCCACGAAGAACTAGGAAAGTTGGTTTGCATGAGACCTAAAGAGCACACACCTAAAATATGGGGAAAATAAGCCAGTCAATATGTCAAGATTTTTAGACCTATTAAAAATATCAAACCCTATTGTTTTCATTCATGGTAGACTTCATAATCAGCTAAATCCTGCCTTCTGATACAGGAGTGTGCAGCACACACACTGTTACTTCCCTTGCTGGCTCCAATGAAAGAGAGGGAAGGGAACACACATGAAAAGACAGCTGAAAACATACAGATTATGATAAGTAGATGAATGAAAACTGGAGAAGTAAATACATAGGGAGGAAAGGAGAAAATGGTTAATCAAAACCCCACCAAAACCTTTTCTTCACTTGTCTCCTAAAAAGGACAGGGGTGAAAGGGATAAAAAACCCTCCAAGCCGATGCATAATTACATAAATATTCATCAGGTACAGAGCTAAAAGTGATGTCAAAAACAGCAAACACAGAGAAAATACCTGCAAATCATTTTCACATATTTCTCTGCAGTCACAAAGCTGGAAGGACCAGCTGAGCATAGGACCATTACTAAAATGAGTTTAAGGCTATGTGTGGAGTTGACACCAGCTCCTTCAATTCCACTAGCACTGGGAGCTGCTGGAGAGCAGAGGGCTCTGGCCTCACATCTCTACCTAGTTCCTGCCAGATTCTCACCCAAAAGGTACATACCAGCAGTACACTGTGCTGAGCTCCCCATCCATCACTGACAAATACATCTTCACCTATTTGTGTCTCTCGCTGCCTTTTGCTTGTAGGGAGTTTAGACACTTCAGTATAGACTGGCATCAAGCTCAAAATGTCTTCGACCTGAAGCAGCACCCTCCAGTGCTACAGCAGCAAGAGGTCCAATGACCTCTGCGCTCCCAAGATCTCAGAGTAGGATTTAATTTGTGGCTCTATTTGATTTATTCTGATCTATGCCCCCCCAAATGTGTTTAGCTGAAACCAGAAACTGAAACATTTGTCAGGATCACGCTTTCTTTCCCCAGGTGAGGATAGGCTTCTGAAAGCACAGGAAATATGAAAGTTTCTTTCTTTAACTTTTATCTCTTTTTTTTTTGCCAAAAGAAAGAAACCTCACAGAACAAGCTGCATATATGCAAAAACACAGTCACAGTCAATTCAAATAGGCTGTGGCAAAACTCTTAAAAGTTTTCTCATGCAGCCACCTCTTTTAAGTCACTTCAGCTATACCGAATCTCCTTTTAATGGGGGGGGGGGGGGGGGGGGCAGAAATCACATCCCACTACAGTATGTCTGATACACTGGACTTCACAGACTTCCCAAAGGCAGGTAAGCAATGTTGGTTTTACAATGTGGACAAAACTACATCTCGCAGAAGAGTGAGTCTCTCTAAATTCAGATCAACAGCAGTTCTGGAGAAAGCAGAAGCCTACTGACCAACGGCACAGTGCCCCAGCCAGCCAGCCTGCAAACAACACAACATGCAAGGTAGGAAAGTAAATTAGCCTGAGCTGCCGTTATCATCTAGAATTTAGCAATAAGATCCTGCTTCAGGCATGTTAGTCAATTTTTCCAAAGCTATTCCCTGCCTTACTCTTTCCCAATACCATCTTTTACTGTATCCCCTTCCAAAACATGCATGTTCTGTCTGCATGCATTATCCTCAGTTTGGAAGCATGGGTAACTCAGGCAGAGGTTCTCCTTGCTGAGGAATGTTTTCTTGTATAAGCTGCAAGCACTCCTGTATCGCCCTGCCTTTGGAGGCTTAAATTATAGAGGAACAGAAATTCATTGTCTTCCCACACTGATTATACAATTCAAATATTTTCACTGGTCAGATGGTACCAAAAGGAAAGTCTGTCCAAACCTCCAAAAAGAAGGAATATGTTATGGGAGCTCAGGAGAGCAGAGCCTGAACACCAGTCCTTCCATCTTCAACTTATACAACAGCCACATTCACTTCACAGACCCTCAAAGTGGCCTTTTTAAGAGAGAAAAACAGAAAGAATCACATTATTCCTCCCTCAGATAAAGGGTGAAAAAGACACCAGTCTAAGGAAAACAAAGCAAACCCAAGCACTGCCTCAGCTTGGAGCTTCACAGTCCTCCTGCATTTGTCAGCCTCTTAAAAGTTTCCTGTCCTGTGGTGAAAAAGCTCCCAAAGACCAAAGGGCAGGTTTATAACCTTGACCTACCTCCCTGTTTATATGCCCTGGTGGGGCTCATTTCTCAGATGAATCCTACCACCTGTGTGCTGGTTTCCTAATACAGCTGAACCAGCTGCTTTGTGGGTTCCTATATGCCCTTACAGTCTCTCATAATGCACTTCTTATTATCAGCTATCAGACTGTAAAATATCTCTTGAGCCCCAGTCATTTAGAGGTAGAATTCAGGTTTGCAACTCATCTCAAGTAAGAGATACTTAGTAGTGATGGTGTCTATACTGAAAATGATTAATTTTGACTCAAGAGTCCTGCTGTTCCTGCTCATGGCAAGGGGTTGGAACTCGATGATATTTAAGGTCCCTTCAACCCAAAACATGTCTATGCTTCCATCTTTTCCTGATAATTTCTTTCCTTATTCATTTGTTCACTCCTTCCTCTCTGTTTAGTCAATTAATGCTTAGTCTTTTCTTATGCTGTACCTGCTTGTTAGCCTGTTTTAATCAAACCTAAGAGTATAAGAGAGATCTTATGATTATTTTTAGTGTGGGCCCCATGGGGTCTTAGTCTTTCCTTAATAAAGTATCAGGTGGTAATACTGGGGAATTGCAAATAGCATTGATTTTCTGTCCCATGGCCAGCATTTTAGCCTGGGTAGCTCAGTAATGTTGCAGAGAGAGAAGTGGAGAGTGCTATTAGCTCACACATATACAGCAAGGACTGTCACAAGCCAGTCCTTGGCAATAGTGACGTAGTAGCTGCTGCTGAGGGTGATATACATTATTTAATCACAACACCTTTGCAAGTCAGGAGCAAAGTCTATTCCTTGCCTTATTTAGAGATGGAAAAGCTAAGTCTTTTGTCTCAAATAGCACATTTGTAGCAAATTCTTGTCACAGCCTAGATTTAAATCCCCAGCTCCCCGAGTATGCAACACAGTCCTGCCTCAGCTGAATACAAGTCTCGGATCACAACAGACAGGGAATAGTCACACACATCTGCATTCCTCCTCAGCAACCCACCTGAAAGAGTGAGATGAACATCTTGGGATCTGATACAGAAAACCTGCTGATGCTGTGCGTATATAGAAACTATTTTGTATTCAAGTAGTACCTCCTGCACCCCAGTAGTGTGCCATGGTACACAGACAGACACCCTCACCAGCACATAGACCTTGTCAAAGCAGTGAAAGACAATGGGATGTTGCTGCAGTGCTCTTTCATTATTATCATCACTGTCCTTCTGCAACCTCCCAACAACAGTCATGGCTCTGCCATTCTTCAAAGAGCCCATCATTATTTAAGCTGTCACAGATTAAAATAGAAAGTTGCTATTTATACACTCATGGAAGCATAAGGAAATATTTTCCGCAGTATCAGTCAGGCACATCTGAGCAGTAATGTGCCCATGTTCCTTCACGCCAGCAGAAAGCATACTCCAAAACACATCTCCTCATCAGCCAAATCTTCTCCCTGCAGACAGCAGATGAAGCCTCCCCAAAACCCACACCACATTTCTGAGGATATCTGACCTTCCAAGACCCAGAGGTTTCTCCTTTCCCTTCCCACAGCTTTCTATAACAACTGAGTAACTTTTGGTGAGGTGCAACTCGCTTATTCAGCAAACAGGTATAAATTCAGCAGCTGAATTTGCAGAAGTTATTCAGATGTAAATAGGTTTGAATACATATTGCCAAACATCTTTTTAAGCACACAGATGGTGAAATTTGGAACCAACACCACCAACTTCCACCTCTTTGGCAATATTGAGTCTTTCTTTTCTTCCCGTACAAGCGCTCCTTTTAAGCCAGTTGTCCCACAGGTCTATTTGTGACCAAGCACAGACGGAAAATGTGCATATCAAAGAAGCTTGCAGGATATGCAGGATAATATAGAGTCTGCACTGTAAAACTGGAAGCAGACATCAGAATCACTCTCCTACCCTGTTATCTAGGAAGAAAACTACTGAAGAAAGTGGCCTGTATTTAACATCATGAGTCAGACAGTCTTGCTAAAGATACCAGGTTGTGTCTAATGCTTTATCCCAGTCTCAGGAAATGCTTTAAGAGCATGACCAGGAGGCTGCTACCTAAACTATAGATACCTATTACTGCTGAGCAAGGCATGGTACAGAAGCAGCACATGGGTTTCCAAGTAACTTCTCATAAAAGCTGTGCATGACCTAATAAATAACATTAACTTACAAATATGCCAGTTTAGAAGCTACAGGAGAAGATTTGGAGCACACTCTAAGAATGACATAAAGCAACAACAGAGAAGTTCAAACACAAGCCTAGAGCAAAGATGCAAGATGGACAGAGTCTCTTGCAGTCCCAGGGTCATTCAAAACTATCTGAACTCAGTCAGATGCCAAATTGACTTTAATTTCTCCAAATCTTAATTCCTTGATTTGCTTTGAAAGCATTTTATTGGTTTTATGAAGCAAATGAAGTAGCACATGTTACTGACCTTCTGACCTTTAGGACCTGCAGGGCCAATTGGACCTCTCTCCCCCTAAGACAAATAAAAAGAGATTAATCACACTGATGTTATAATTCTATTGCAAAGCGAAGCCCTACAACAACTGGGAACAACCAAACTGTTTTCAGGTTTTAGTGGGGAACAGACTAAACCTGACGTGCCCTCATGAGCAATGACAACGAGTCTGGTTTCTCAGATGTCCTAGTCACAGCAAATGTAGGCAAGCACACTGCTTTTAAAAGATAATGAAGTTTTTTCAATGTAGCTATATTTACCTCCAGAGTATCTTCTGTTTTACTTGAAGAAGAATGAACATAACTGGGCTGGATAAGAGTAACCCCTTTGTTTCCAAGGCTTTTACCAGGACTATCAGCATGATCAAAATGACTAGATTAGGTAAAGAGAAAACACGTGGGAAGATGGCCATTACCTCTATTAACATTTCACCTATGACATACACTTGGCTGGCTCTTTCTACGAAGTGTTTTCTAGCTCTAGGTCTTACAGTGCTTCACAAATACCCACTTGCATGGTGCCATACCCCTATTTCCAGATCTATCCAGCATGTCTCAAATGAAACACACTCATCCCAACACTCACCTTTTGTCCAGCAGGGCAGGAGCAGTTGAATGTCTTGAGGTGGCCAACTTGCTCGCTGCCAACAGTGGGCCTTACTTCCACTGGAGGTGCTTCAGTCAGGACCGTGACCTGGCACTACACCCAAACACCCAAAGTCACGACAAAGCCTTCAACGCTAGAAAGTTTCCTCTTCTACCCACTTTAGAGAAACTGCATAGGCATTACCGGGTAACACACAGCTAAATGAGTCCTAGTGAGGAACGCAATCCCACAAAAGCCATTCATTCAAGCAGCAGGGAAAAACATGGCAAAATGAACCATGAATCTCTTTAACCAAGATTGAGGGGAGAAGAATGCAAGGAAGGTGGAAGTTCATAATGACAGCTGGGCACAGGAAACTGAGCAGCAGCTGTTTAAGCTCTTCCCAAACAAAACCAGTGGGAAACATGTTGAATATTTCAGGCTGCTATTCTGTTGTTCCATCATCACTTCAGGGTTTTGTTTCCCCTGACAGTTTGACAAAGAAAGATCAACTTGGAAACGTCAAACCCCAAATTCCTTATACTCACCCCTCTGCAGTGGTCCTCTTCTGGCACTGCTGTGTTATCCATTATATAGTTAGGTTTCATTCACCGTCATTAAAGAAATTATAATCCCACACTGCCATATATTCCCTGATTTACGTAATAGACTTCAAGGAAGAGTGTTCATGTGAAAATGAGTAAGTGACAAAAAGAATCTTACTGGTCCAGAGGGAATGTCACAGCAGGTCTCCAGCTCAGCATGCCGAGAATCACAGTAAATAACCATCCGTTGAAGATCAAACTAGAAGACAAAGTGAGGAAACAGTCTCAGAGACAGTGAATTATTAAAGACTGCACGTCCTTTTGCTTGGAAACAAGCAGTGCAGATGAATACAAATAAAAACAGGGGGGTAACTTTCTAGTGACTCTATGGATCCTGTAGACAGTATCCATCTCTTTCTATTAATAATGGACCAACATCTCAGCATGCTCCAAGAGTACTGAGCTAATGAGACCTTGAAAATGCCTATTAAAATTCTGGTGCAGGTTTTCATGCACATAAGGAGGCATGTCCTGGCCAAATTTCTGTCTGAGAAGACTTATTCTGACCACTTCCATCCCTCCTAGAATTTCATCTAGACATGAAGTTTAGTTTTCCCCTGCTGTGCCTTGCATCTTCTGAAATAATATCCTACATGAGAAATGTTACTAGCATATTTAATATGCACATTCCATCTATTTTGCATAGCTAAGAAAAATTACAGAAGTCTCAAAGCACCAAACAATCACACATAAATTATATCAGTTTAACACTGCTTCTGAATAATCAGGTCCAACCTACAGGTCTAAGCTCTGGTTCAATTGGATCAAGTCATTTAATATCAGGTGTCTTTTGTGAGGAACTGAAAACATGCCATGACCTTCCTGAGTTAACTGCCTTTCTTTTTTCTCCCCAGATCTTCCTATCACAGATGGAAACATTCATAAGGCCATGGTCAGAGAGCAGAAGACTTTTACATGGTAGTTCAGTATTCAGTTTGATGGTATTTGTGGATGATTTTCTCTGTATTTCTGACTTTCAATATTGCATATTCTGGGACTAGACAGAAAGATGAAACGTATTCCTCATTTTTAATCTCTATTACAGAGATACTGACAGTCTCACATAAAAAGACAACAAGTGCTGTACATGATGCAACGCCAATCTGTCTTAGCCATGTAACACAGGTAATATTTCAGTGATGTTGCTTCAGGAAAAGGGTATAACCCCTAAACACCCACCCGTGTGCTGCAAATCCAATGCTGAATGTTACTGCAGTACTAATCAACGCACTCAGTACTTACATCAATGGGGACGCTATCATACAAGCGTTTGCCAATCACAGTCTTTCCTTGAATGTCAATATTTTCCCTGTCTTCAATAGGCAGCACCTGCACGAGTTTGCAGTCTATGTAGAGCGAGACAGCCTTTGACTGAATGCTGAGGGCAATTTTGTGCCAGCTGCGGTCAAACAGATCACTGACTCGTTCATTGCGGAAGACCACTCTCACAGCATCCTTGGTGAGCCCAACGGCATTGTACTCTAAAGCTTTGTTCTCTCCATCCAGCCGAATTGAGACCTGAAAGCAGACAGAAGTGATTTTGCTAATGAAGTACAAAGCCTTCTCCTTACTTTTACCTGCTTTCCACAACGACTGACACCCCAAAGTCAGGGATGGTACAGCACATGCCAAGAAGCCCAAGCAAATATCAGAGAATGGAGCTTTGTGTGAGATATGTACAGGGAGCCTGTTCTAGTAAATAAAGGCAGGGCAAAGCAGTGGCTTGGGTACAGACCTATGCCCATCTAGAGACTTCTTTTCTGAGTAAAATCCTTGACATGGTTTCAAGCACATGCCACCTTGATGTCTCTCGGGCAATGCCTGGGCATGGCTGGGTAGTAGCACATGTCAGGGGCATCTCCCCAGAGGCAGATAACAAAGACAAATCTGTTTTCGATCCCTCTATCCTGTGCAATCCTCCAGTACTTCTGTGCTCTTCAGTGCCATCAAGTCCTCAACTATCCCATGGGACACGGACACATGACTTATTGCCTGGTATGAAACCAATCTACTGAGCATGTAGCAGAGAAAACCACGTTTCATTTAATAAAGTACAGATAATAATAATCTTATAAACCTGTTGCCATTGTCTGAAACTCAGTTAGCCAAGTCCTCAAACTGCACCTATCCTTCCTCCAATGTGAATTTCCCAAATCCTATCAAACACCATTCCCAAAGCAGCAATACTGTGTTAAATGGATACATGGGCCCAATCCAACAGCCCAGTTGAGAGCCATTGGAAATGCCATAAGCACCATGTTTGTACTGAGTAGAAAACATACAGCCCACTGAAATGGCTCCCTTCTCAAACATGCTTGAAACGTAGCATGCTGCTAAGAACATGTTATATAGGAAGAAGAAGCCCTTTATATACATACTATTTTTCTTCTGAGAACCTGAGAGTACTTGACAGATATTTTTAGATCAAATTCTGCAGCAGCCAGGACTCAGGGTTGTGGAGCAATACGGTCCTTATCCTAAGTCATCCGCAAAAAATGCCTTTGCATGATAGCCAGAAGTCTGTGGAAGAACTTGAAATAGCTCACTGCTCTGTAGCACATCTGTGGGCCAACCTTCTTTCAAACAGGCAAAATGCATTCCCTAAACAGAATTACTTGAACAAAGCACCAGAAATCCAAAAGTGGTTTCAAGAGCAAGGATGGTATATTTTTCACCACCTTTACAACTAACACATCAATCTATCTGCATGCTAACAACAATGAAGGTCCATGCAAACCTACCTTCAGGACTTGAATGAAAGGTAAAGGAGTGAAAGGATAAGGCAAGAAAGCTGGTTCACGCAACAAAAGGTAAACAAGGCTGCTCTTGCTGTCTCAAAGGGTCTCTTACCTGTGGTATGCCATACTTGTCAATAATCTGCCAAATATACCAGTCTTCTTTCCTGGAAGCCTTCCGGAATTTGAAGGTAGTTACAAAGGCATATTCATCAGGGAGACCTTGGGGAAATACATCCCTGGCATGGGAAGGGGAAAAGAGAACTTAGCAGTGAAGAGCAGAACTTCTAAAGCCCTTTGCATGTCCCAGCAATGCTTCCCAGGTGTATTATAGAGTTACTACATGATCTGCTTGCTGTGTTTGGCAGCCTGCAGAGAGATAAACCTGAGCTTTCGCCCTCCAGGCAGTTCTGTCCTCAAGGAGCCCTTTTTCATTACAATACTGAAACTCCCATATTAGGTAAGAAACAGTGAAAACCTTCAGTCTAGTATCCATCATGTCAAAACAGTTGGTTTTCAGCTGATGATTCAGGTCATGCTGTCTGTAAATCATTCTGCTCTTCTCCAAATGCACTGGAGACCTGTAGCATCTGAGAATGGGCAGACAAGACTGAAACCCTCTATAAATGTACCAAGTCATAGCAACAAATATAGTATTGTTTGCCCCAAAACAGGCACTATACCTCATGCCTGTCCAAGAAGATTTTCTTTGGGTAATGGCCTGGGAGAACAGGAAAACCTTCTCAAACTAAACACTGAAAACACATTAGGCAGAAATTCACTTAATGTGACACCACGATGTGTGCATATGTCTAATGTAACCAAAGCCACAACTGGTTGGTTTTGGTTACATCAGACATATGCATCCAACATAAGAATATACAGCAATGTGAGCATACAGGGTTGCACAGAAGGGATAACTAACCCAGTATTTATCCTTTACTGGGTGCCTAAGAATGAGAATGAACAGAACAAGCATCCCTCTCAGCTCCAAATCTAGGATCCAGGGGTCAAACTCAGAGACAGCCAAAATTTCTATATTAATATTTTTTTAATGGATTTATCTTCTTTTTACAGATTTAACTTCTTCAGTCTCCCCTTGAGCTCAGGTATATTTATTACATTCACAACATCCTTTGGGAATGAATCACACTTTGCTATCCACTGTATAATGAGCCTCCTCTTGTTTCTTTAGGATGTAGATCAGTTCTCATAACAGACAACACAATTAACTATTCTTTTTCTACATTTTATGCCATTCATGATTCTGAAAACTTTGCTCATAATGCCTCTGAGCCACTTCTTTTCCCACCTGAAGAGCCCCATTTATGCTCATTGTTTCCCATGCCCAAGCCAGCTTGCTCCTCTGATCATTCCTAAAACGACCCTTCCTAAATATCATGGCTTTGTTTTTGGATATCCGAGCAGTCAGGCATAAGCATCCATTAGAAAACAAAGCATGACAGCTGGCTGTCATCCTATATGATTCTATGATTCTACAATTCACAAACTAGCCCTCCCTGGTCACATAGCCACCATGCTGCATTACCCATCTCTCCTAAGACAAGGAAAATAACCAGATGCTCCCAGCCTTCATGACAAAACAAGAAGTGTGTCAGTTGTCTCCTTGTGGCTGAGTTGCCATGGAAAAAAGAACAGGCATGATGAGGGCACTGAAAGCCACCATGAAAACCAACAGGATGTTTGGCAAGAGAGAGTCAGCTCAGTGACATCAGCCCTCCCAATAAGGCCCCCTGCCAGATCTCCTTCAACATTGACATGCTTTTGTGCAGGTTTTCTGTCAAAATGTGTTTGCACACTCATCTTGTCCAAGTGTGTTAAAGAAGACACGTCTCAGCTCTTAGCATAGCTGACAGTGTGAGCAGCTTTCCTCCCCCCCCTTAAGAAACTTCACCCAAGTGGCAATATTGATAGCTCAAAAGGCATTGCTTATCACTCTGCTGCCTTGAACAAAAGCCATGGATGTGTCTAAACAAGAGTGCTGCCAGAGAGGACGTTTCTCTGTGGGTCATCTCCTCCAACTCTATCGCATACGTGCCTTGTGCATTTACTTTCACTCACTCCTCACCATCATAACTGGGTTTAACAAGTTCCCTTTCTGTCCTGCTCTTTAAGATTCTGACTCACATTTTGGGCACAGGCAGCCCTACTGAACTACTTTCCTAACTACAACTCACCACTAAATCCAACCTCTCACTCAATGAAAAGCAAGCAGAGAAATGGGTCCTCATTTAATCCAGTGGTGGCACAAGGTAGGGGATTTAGAGCTCTGAGGGTGCTTTGCTCTCTTCCTGATCCATAATGTTTGCTATTGCCACATCAACACATGCTTTCAATACTGCTTTTCCCTAATGGCTTTTCAACTCTGCATATGCAGGTGTGCTTGGTTCGAAGTACAGATGACAGTGGCTGTATCTGAGGTATCATTTCTTTACTGAACAAGGACGTATAGGAGCATGTTGTTGAAATTAATCCCCAAGATACCACATTGAGCCTTGGTCTGACAACCTGCAACTAAATCTGGAAGAGGCAACTGCTGGTTTCTGTACTGAGATAGTCTTTCTGGATTCCTCTGAACTGGGAACAGGAATGTCACCATAAAAGCTTAGAGTCAGAAAAGCTGTTCAGATGCATTGGGAATTGGGTACCAAAAATCCTTCTGAGTCTGGCCACACCTCATCACACAGAGGCTGACAAATGGCCCACCAGGTAGATTTAAACTAATAGAAAGCTATAATGACCTACTGCCTGTCAGGCTCAACTGACTTTTAAAGGTGATGTGGAACTGGCTGTAAGTTCCCAACACAGAAAAGCTTTGTGCCAAAAGCAAATCTCAAGAAACTCTTGTTGACCTGAAGATATGATAAAGGCTGTTTCTGAAGCCCTTAGTCCCTGTATCTTTTACAGAGATGCATTACTACATAAATAACACAAAACTTTGCAAGTTTTCATTTATTTCCTCACTAAAAAGCGGTCTCCATCTAGAAATTCAGCTTTATTTAGGAATCCAAGGGCAGGAATTGCTGTCACCAGAAATGTTTTATTTCCTTCTTTCACCCAAGGCTGAATTGAACTGATGATGGAGCTTTGCTGGATGCCTGGTACCTGCAGGGAGCACTCTGCTAGCTCTTTGGTCTATAATTCTGACACCAGGATGGATTGCAGAAGAGGCCTTTACAAAACTCCAAAACAAGAGAATACCCTGGTGCTGCAGGTTATTCTAAGAGTTAATTAACCCAGGTACAAGGTCAGGTGAATCACTTCTACAAAGAAAAGAACTATATACCAGGCAGAAGACTTTCAGGCATTGCCCATTTTCAATATATAGCCTCCTTCTCGTATGCTTTTGTTTGGCATAAGAGCCTACATCTGTGACAATCAGCATGACATCCTACATCTATAATAATAACACAATGGAGAAAAATAAGATTATCAGTTCTCATTTCAGACACTGAATGTAACAACAATTAATAGGATGTCTGCATTTAGTGGGTATAATTAATGTAGTTGGGCAATTTGACCATTTTTACAACCACTAATATTAAATTTAATTCACTAAGATCTGAGAAACAAGGTTGGAGAATACCAGTTCGTTTCCATAGGCTCTTAGAATGACAAAAAAAAAAAAAAAAAGGAAAAACAAGGAAAAGGAAGGCTATAAAAAGATTGTCACAGAACAGAGCCAACCCCACCTATACGTCCATGGCAGACACATTTTGGCCACTACTATAGAAACTTCAGTATTGGAATAGATATAACCTCTCAAAGGTAACTTCTTCCCATGTTTCACTCTCCGACATGTTGCAAATATGATAAATATCACTTGCTAATATAGGAAGGTTTAACTAGATCTTCCTAAAATATTTGTTTTCCACAAGAAAATACATGAAGAACCTGTTCTCTTTTTGCTTCAGCCTTTTCTATGTTTGTCAGCTCTCCCTCAGTCATTTACTCTCTAAAAGACAATAAAAACCCGCCCTTCAGACATTCCACTCCAGTCATGCTTGATCTCCTTACACTGAGGAGACTCAACGCTTATATTCATACCAGTTAATAATGGTGAGGGTCCATTCTCTATTTACAAGTGCAGATGAGTCAAAAGCTCTTTTCCCAGAAAGAGTGATCATAAGCAAACTGCCTTTGGGGAGCAGTCTTTGCCATGTGTCATCCTCCACGCCAGGCCAAGGCATTGTCAATGTTATCATTGCTTGCCAACAGTCAAAATGAACTTGTTATGAGCACAAAAATGGGTGAAGGACACAAATGGTACAGGTCTAGCCCTGGGGCCCATTAATTTT
Organism: Neopsephotus bourkii; assembly: GCF_033783945.1. NCBI lineage: Eukaryota > Metazoa > Chordata > Aves > Psittaciformes > Psittacidae > Neopsephotus > Neopsephotus bourkii. Next base: position 8,176,309 of record NW_026902112.1, read on the forward strand.
CACCAGCTAGGAAAGAAGAAGCCTACAGAAGATTCATCAGGTCTGCTTCTAATAGATACCTGACTACTAACTTCACAGCCAATTTGGACAGACACAGCTATTCTTCTAGATGACAAGCACTCATCTGACAATAGTGGTCATGAGATCAGACAGTGGCCACAGCAAGATCCTTCAACTGGAAGTCTGATTTCACCACTTTCTCATAGTAGTCGTGTGTCTCATTCCTAACTACAGGACAGTATCTCGGTCTTTTCCAAATTCCAGCAATGTGATATCAGGACAGACAAACACAGAAAGGTTTATGTCCAAAACAATGCAAGACTCAGAAACTGGGGAAGACAACACTGTACCTATATATACAGCAAACAGATCATGACTAAAATCTAGGCCAAGCATCAGGAAGTTATGTGAGGTCGCAGCTGAGGTGAGGACCAAGTCAGGTTGGAACCAGAGCAAGCAAGAGAAAACTGAGGGATGCACATAGACAGGAAGAAGGAGTCAGGACTAGGAGAAATAGATAAAGGACAGGACAAGATAGAGAGCCAAAGCTTGGCGTTAGCCAAGACAACAGTAAAGAGAAACAAGCCTGAATAATAGAGAATCTGGGACACATCTTTGGCAAGAAGGTCCACTGAGGAGCCATGAGCAACCAGTAGGACAGCCCCGTACCTGAGGAGTGGGGAGAAGCACCAGCCAGATTTACGGACCAGCCCTCAGCCAGCTAGAGAGACCTGCAAGTCCCCCAGTGACCAGCACATTGACTGCAGCCAAATTCCTGGCTGTTGTATCTGGTTGCTCAAAGAGCCACCACAGAACGCCTCACCACAAAGAGGAAGAAAGTTCATAGTCATAGGCTCCAGACTGGAAGATGAACAGGCACATTTCCCAGTCAGCTAAACTGGCACTTTGTAAAAGTACTAGTACTTATACAAAAGGATATAAATCCTTTAAGCAGATAATAGAGTGGACTACATATATTACTCAGTTAATGATTTTCTATCTAATTATGAGATGTTGTTATCAGTTGCTAAACATTGCTTGAGGTTATCTGGGAGACAGGGCAGATGGTTTTTTTTTGTTTATTACTCCAATTATCAGTTTTGTGCGGCTTCACAAGATTTCACTTTCTGTGAGCAATGACTCTATATGCACCATCTCAGAACCCTGACATCCAAAGGCTAAAATAAACCAAATATGCAGACACCTTCCTTTGTGTTATATCTGAGTTCATTTCCAAACCACAAGAGTATGGAGGTTAAAATGCAAAAGGCTGAAAATACAGAACTTCTTTAATGCCATGTGTCAGTCAATCATTCAAAGGAAGCTTAGTCATTTCAGTCGACTGATTAAGGATGGTTTTACTTCTAATCGTCTTTTTGTAAAAACAACAACAACTAAATGGGTGCAATCTGAGCAGATGGAAAGTCATCATAGCTGGTTGGTCTGGCTTCATTCTCAGTCTTTCTGGGAAAACAATAACAGAAACAACACAACAAAGTCTTCAAACCTTAATTTGAAAAAATAAATGAAATGGACAACTGTGTAATATGCGCTAACCTGTTCCAGTGCTTAATGATGGTCATTGTTACAAGTGCCTTTCTTCCATGCTGTTTCTGATGTTTTTAACAGGTAGCCACTGACTTTCAGTCTACTGCTATCATTAGCACCAAAGACCCTTTACTAAACTTTGATTTCCCAGAGGTTTTTAAAGAGAACAATCACCTGAGTTGTTAACTGCTTCTTAATTTTACCTGACTTCACTGCACTTCTTGGATTTCTCGCTACTAGACTTGCTTCAGAGTTCTTTAAACTTTCATTCACTCCATTTCTATCCACTGAATGATGGAAACAAGGACTGGACATAGCATCTCAGCAGTGTAACTCGGTTGCCTGATATGGAGATAGTCAACTCATCCTTGACAGCTTCTACTTATATTCCCAAGTCCTACTATTTGTCATAGTATCACCCAAAGCTCAGATTCAGTAGCTCATCATTTCCAGAATTTCTTCAGTGGAAACTGGACTTCTTCAGTTCAATGGCTCCTTTCTATGTAGTCTTGGGAGCAATGTTTTATAGTGATAAAGCACACTACCAATAGCTGTTACAAGGTGCAGCAAGCACAGATTCTACCCAGAGACTGCTGTGAGCCAAACAAAATAGGTCTATTCTTCTCTTCACACACAGCAGTTATGTATATACTACTTATCAAGTCCAAGATGTCTTCAGTTGGCTGGCCTCCCTGTTGATGAATTTACTTATCCTGAGACTTGACATCACATCGTTCATAGACTTTATAGCAAGCAATTTTCCTTTCAGTATATTATATTTTTACTTTTTGTTGTTGTTTAAAGGCTGTGTGTTTATATGGAGAAAGAGGGTAAGGGGAGAAGGGCAAATCAATCCAGGTTGGCTCCAGGATATTATGAAACCAAACAAATGTTTACAGGACAACCTCAAAGATGCAGCGAGCTGAGTAAGAGCTAAAACAGAATAAAAAATAACGGCCCTCATCCATGAGCAGGAAAAGAATTACTATTGATTTTTTAAAGCTGAAGTCCAAACCAGCACAGAGAAATTCAGTGCAAAAATGTTAATGATGACAATCCAATTTATAGCTCATGGTTACTCAGTGAAATTATTCACTCACTCTTTTCAAGGCTAATGCCAGCAGGACTCAAATGACAACCTGAAGAGAAACTGTTGTGATAGACTATCACACAACCAGCAGCCTTAGGTCATAAAAAGGCTTCAAGGCCTGAATCCACATTGACACAGGCTAAAAAATTGCTCATCCTTTTATAAAACCAAACCCCATGTTAACAAACTGATAACAGCATCTACTAGGAACTGGTCTATCGCAATTAGCAGATATATAGCTCAATGGGAGAGCTACCAAATATTCCTTTTAGAAGCTATTTGTGAAGCCCTAAATTCTTTTGTGAATGTTTTTATACTGTTCCTCACAACCATTGAGACACACTGAAACCAGCTCATACTCTTCCAGGATGGATCCTGGAGTTGATGCAGAGGTTCCCAACCACATTGTATGTGTTCTTTTCCAGAACTGAAGCATCTGATCAAAACAGCAATATATGTGTAGGTATGGGATAATTACTACAAGGTTAACCTAGAGGAACCAAATGAGACGGGAGATCAGACGAAAATAAAGTGAAAAATCAGGGTACTCACTCAGTTTGCTGAACAACAGGAAAGCTTCCAAGTCGAACATAAGCACTCTGAATCCCATTTTCTTTCATTCCAAAAATTTGCTTAACGCTGAATGAATCCATAAGGTCAAATCCTGTCCATAATAGAAGTGTAAATGTGAGACATTGTTCAGGCACTAGGACATGTCTTTAACTGTGCTTAGGTAGCTATCTTAGCCCACACAAACAGTACTTCAGAGATTAGCCTTGCTCTTGTTGGGAAAAGCAAGAACAAAATTTAGACATCATCTAATCTGCTTAGTTAAAAAACCCAAAACTAGACTTTAAGTCAAACTGTAACAGGTCCTGAAGAGGTTAGAACAGAGTTCTCCAGGAAGAAATAGTTATCATCTGCATTGCCACAACACCCTGGAAATGCTGTGTAATGTATTAATTCCTATGTAAAAAAATGGACAGGTACGGACTGAAACACTCATAAAACCATAGAATGGTTTGGGTTGGAAGGGATTTTCAAAGCTCATCCAGTTGCAACCCCCTGCCATGGGCAGGGGCATCTTTTGCTAGCACAGGTTACTCCAAGTCCTGTCCAACCTGGCCTTGAACACTGAAAGGGATGGGGCAGCCACAGCTTCTCTGGGTACCCTGTGCCAGTGCCTCAGCACCCTCACCCTTTTCTCCTTATCCCCAGTCTAAATCTACTCTCTAGTTTAAAACTGCTGCCCCTTGTCCTGTCACTATAGGCCTTGGTAAAAAGTCTCTCTCAGTCTTTCCTATAAGCCTTTTTTATATACTGAAAGGCCAGAATGAGGTCTTTCCAGAGCCTTCTCTTCTTCAGCCTAAACATTCTCAACTCTTTCAGTTTGTCTTTATAGTTCCAGCCCCGTGATCAGTTTTGTAGTTCTCCTCTGGATCATCCCTAATAGGTCTTTATTGAAATGTCTTTACTGAACATCACTATTCCGAGACACTTAACTACATTCAATTTTCATATCATTTTAACATGACATAATCTTATTCCAATCAACTCATCATTATTGTGAGTTAATAATCCTGACTGCAGTCAACTGTATAAAGCTTCCGACTTTGTTCTGTTCTTAGGTAGTTATCTTAGCCCACAAAAACAGCACTTCAGAGATTAACCTTGTTCTTACTGGGAAAAGCCAGAACAGACTGAACTGTTCTGACAAGGATTATTAGTTCAGCCATAAACCATACACATGGGTTCAATGTCAATATGGTCCCAGCCACAATGAACCCATGGTATTATGACATGAAGTCCCAGCTGCTAAAAACCTTCCCGGGGACAGTTGGGGTACAAAAGTGCCATGCTCCTGAATGCATCCAGTTCCTCAAGGGGCAGTACTTTATGGATTTACAGTTGTTTTTGTTTTGTTTTTTATTTAGGCTATTCTAACCTATTCCCACTCTCCCAGATGCCAAATTACACGTATTAACTCCTGTGTGGGTAATTCCAGCACACAAACATAGTGATAGTCAAATAACTTCTTTTGATAACTTGATTTTAAACTACAGCGGTGATTTTAGCTTTCAGTTAGTAAGCTCCTAAAACCGTTCTAGAACAAATTAACACTTTTGCATGGTGAACTTAGGCCCTAAGATTTTTGGGTTTCTTAGTTGCCCTCATGAACTGTTCAAGTTGAAAGTCACTGTGTGGCTTGAAATCAGCTGTGACAGGAAAAGGCACTCACCTAATTATATGATTCTTCAAATCTGCATGAACAAATAGGTGCAAAAAAACAGATGAGCCAGTCCCTGGTGTGACAGCAGACAGCAAATAGAACATAAAGCTTTAATCACAGACCTTTTTCTGAAGAAATAGCTTTTTTTCTGAGGAAGTATAATCTTAATTGTTTGCAAAGACAGAAATGGTTGCCTGCTGACACATTGAGGCCTTTTGTACTACAGTAACTTTCCTGGCTGTCAACAGCTTTTCCCTCCTGACCACTCCATTTTCAGCTATTACTGGACATTCAGGGGGGCAAATAAGGCAGTTAAGATGCTCCAGGGCCTCATGGTTCCACTTCATAATCACCTCTGCAACAGCTCTAGTGATACACCCTTCTCACATACTGTAATCATCCACGATTGCAGCTATAAATCGTAGCAAATAGACCCTACCAGAACATGAGAGCTCCCTTCTGGCTATCACATAAAAAAAGTATGACCTGTCCATATAAGCCTTCCCATAGCTCATTTCAGCATGCAGTACATATCCCTCATCTATACCAAGCACAGAAATGTGAGGGTAGCCATTGGGCATTACTGATAAGAAGAGATGACACTTGCTGGGAAGGGAAATTGTCAACCATTTGCATGAGCTGAGCTGTGGATGGTGAAGGCTAAAATGCTGCCCAAGTAAAGGAGTAATCTTAAGTCACCACAGCGCTCAAGCTGTGGAGTATAGCTCATCTCATGGAGCTTGTAAAGCTCCATTGCTCAAAACACACAAGTGAAAGACAGTGACAAGAACTTCTTGCCAAGTTTTCCCATTATTAGCTCAGACCCACACTTGGTCTCATCTTTCTCTGTCAACTCAAGTTCATATCATGAGCAACTGTGAGGGTCTGCACACTAGCATGCTTTTCCAATGAAACAAGAGGCAGAATGAATCAACCTCTCTTTGCTGTGATTTTGAAACAACAGGCAGTTTAGAAAGCCTAAATAACACCATGAAACATATGTAAGGTTATTAAAACTGCATTGCAAACAGAACTTGCTGTAATGAAAATAACTCACGCTCACCACTTATTTATAGTCAAGATTGCATAAAGCACAAAGGTAAATCATAACAGAATATTTCTGATTCAGCTTATGGACTGGCAAATTGCAAATTTCTTGACATATTTTTCATTAAAGGGGCCAGGTAGATCCATGGGAAGTTAAGCCCTAGGTGTGTCAGAATCCACACTCAAAACTAGCAAATGGTTTTGTTTTAATCATGCTATTAATTTGTTCTGTTCAGATATTGCCTGCAGTTTTCTTAGAGGGAGCTATGAAACAAGCTAATTCCTGGTCGCAGAGCACTACACATGGGGTTCATCTGGCTAAATGTCAGCTGTCTAGACAGGGTGATAACAGTGGCTGTCATTCAGCTAGGCACAGAGAGTCAAACACAGGCGCTTCTAGGGAAAGATTTATCTCACACTAAAACAGAAGCCACGTTTCTCTTCATTGACATAAAGAAAGCTTCGGATGCTCAGGTAGCATGCTAACCCTCACCTACTAAAGGTCTACTGCTGGTGAGACAACCTCCAGATTTAGATACTTCATTGCCAGCCAAAGCCCCATGGAGGTAATGGACACTGCAGATGCTGAAGGAATTCACTAGCATTACAGAAAATGTGGCATCAGGCCATACACTAAACAGTGAAGAACTGTGATGAGATGCACCTCACCTAATTTTAGCTGTCTGAAAAGGAGATATCTGGTGTTTGCAGGTTGCCTCGGTTCCATTGTGGGTCAGCAGAGAAATGCTGGAGTCTCTAAGAAGACAACTGCTTGTATCTGTCTGAGACCTACCTAAAGACAGGCTGAATCACTATTTGGCAGTGCCTCCCTCCTTCCATTCAGCAAAACGAGAGTCCTTACAAACAGTGATTTTCAGACTGCTGAAGCTGGGTAAGATATGTTCTACTCATAGAAGATGTTATTTATTTGGTGCAGTGAATGAAGCAGAAAAGGAAAAGACTTAACACACAGAACTTATATTTACATTTCTTACCTGCCTTCAGGATTGAATAAAGGTTGCAGATTTTTACATTCAGATGAGCAATATCTTAAGTTTGCTATCCTGACCATTCACTGGAAAAGTCTCCTTAAACAGCTACCATTCTGTTTGCAAGTGGGAGAAGAAACAAACCAACCCCAAACATTATAATTTGAGCTGAGAAATTAGTCAAGAAGATTGCCCAGGTGGGATTGAAAAGAAGATACTGAGGAGAACTTCCAAATGAATTTGTGCTTTAAAGCAACTTCTAAGATTGTTTCAGCTGAAGGATCAGAAAATTTATATTGTTGTTATTATTATTATCATTATTATTATGATGATGTTTATTTCATGTGCCTGGAAGCACTGGATTGAGTATATTCCCTTGCTGACTTTAGGGCTGGACTGGGATTGTTAGGGAGACAGCGTGGTGCTTTTAATTTAGTCTTGAACCACAATGTTAATGTAAAAAGAAGCCAATGTTGTAATCATTGCTCTCACACTTGCAAAGTGCCTGACTGCCAACAGTGCAGTGGAAACAGCTCACTTAGATCTTTCCCTGAACATCTCATTGGCCATTTAGTCTGTTGTACAGCATCTCTGGGCTGGAATGACAGCAGATATATAGTGGGTTTTCCACCACCAAGGAGAGCCCACATTGTTAGTGCCATAGGGAAAATGAGATCCTACACAGAGCTTCCCAGTCCTCCTTACAACTGAGATGGAGAAGAATGTACCTGACTAACTTAGCAAGGACAAAGCTACTGTTATCTATTGTACCACACTCAAGCACAGGTTTAAAGGGTTGCACTTTCCTGTTCTCAGTTGCTTTGATTTAAAAGGTGCTTTTTTGGAGCGCCAGGGCATGTGTGGTTTCCCAGTTGCCTTATAAACTATTTAATCAGTAATGCCATAAATACAGCAATTAATAAGATGAATAATGCTCTTTGATCATAAGCCTCATACTACATTATAGCTACTGAAACAATACGGGGCCACTGAAACCCTCTAACATGATTATATATCCTGAAAAGCAGCACACCCTAATCTATTAACATTAAGACTAAAACAGTGACCTGAAAGAGAAGCTCAGGTTTGTAACAGCATATTTGGCTTGGAAAGCAATTTCTTGTGCACTGCTCTGTTGATCAAATCGGCCGAATGCCTCTCTACTTGCAAGTAATAACTCCCTTACAGGAAGCAGCCCATTTGTCCAGAATCAGAAAAACACACTCAGGTCTGCCTGTCACAGGAAGAAGATGGCAAAACTTGGCACTAGACAATAAAGTATGACCAAAGGATGATCAAATTATTTGGAGACCAGACCAAAGGAGCCATGGTTGGTTGCCCTGTATATGAGCTGGATTTCTGCCTGGCTCCATTAAGGATCTGATATGGATAGCATGGTGGCAGTTAGTGTGCATAATGAGATTTTCCTGTCTGTCCTGTGTTTGGGGGGCAAAAAAATACCCAAAATTAAAATAGCACCCAAACCCAGAAAACCAAGGGACATTTTAATAGCCAGAAAACACAGCAGTGTGCACATTTGGAAAGTCTTTTCCAAGTATGATAAGGCCATTGACATTTTCTTTAGCCTGAAGAACCCTTCTGAGAAAAGTGTCCTGCTTTGCATTCCCAAGGAGCCCCAGACAACACCCATAGGGGGAACCACTGGGCTCCTGGTAATTGTGAAAGGCTCTGATGAGACCATGGCTTGGATGGGAATGCGGCAAGCAGGTGAGAAAGGAATCAGGAAAAGCACTGGACATCAGAGCCTCAGGATGTGTCTGGGATATATTTATTATGGAGGATTTCCAGTCACAAGCACTAATATAAAACAAAGCAGCTTTTGCAGGAAATGCTCCATACTCTGGTCTTACTTCACTCTCAGGTGAATTAGCAGCCTTGTCAAAGTATGATGGAGTGTGACCAACAGCCAAGGTCAGGGAGGTTGCCATCAGCTACCTGAGACAGGTTGTCTGAGACTTCTGAAAATAGCCATCTGTATTGCCTGTGATGTTACTTGTACTAGAGGGAAGCCAATGGCTGTATAATTTATGGTAGATGAGAGCAGAGTATAAATTCCTAGGAAGAACAATATCACTTGGGAGTCTTTCAGCGAATACCTGATCCTATCAATGTTCTTGCCTCACATTTCTTCAGTCTTGAAAGTTAAGGTTTCATGGATTGCCAGTGTTCACAAGGAAGAGTCTGTGCTCACTAAACCCTCAGCATCCCTTTCAACACCTCCAGTGCAGTCTGCAAGATTATTAGCACTATAAAGAGCCTTCATTTTCATTACTTTAGTTACAGTCTGTGCTAATACATACTTTAAAAGTAACAAAAAGCTGTTATCATGCCATATGTTAGAATTAAATACTGCATTTAACCAGCTATGTCTGGCAATTAGCTACCTGAAACCAAAGTGTAGATAAGGGTTATTATTTTTTCTATTGTATCTAAACCTTTGGCATCTTTATCTTCCATAATGCTCCAGGCTGAATAAAAGAGGTGTCTCAGTTCAGCTCTGGGACAGAAGTGTCCAGATTCTGAAGGAGAGACCTACTACTTCATTCTGCATGGGTTGCAGTTATTGTTATAGTAGCCATCATGTGCTACAGCATTTTTGCTGTTCCTGACATTCATCCCTCCACAGGAAAGGAAATCCTGTCAAGCACTGGCAGAGTATCAGATTTTGGGGTAGTTTTAATAGCTCACTGAAGCCTCTGTCTCCAAGGCTCTTCCACCACATTAAATTATCCACATCCATATCAGTACATCACTGCCCCAGCCATAGTTCCACTTGTCAACAAGAAGCAGTACTTAGGATAGGGCGAGGCACACACCAATGCTATCATCCTTCAATGTCCTAGTCTTTTGGCATGCTGGCAGGAGGTAGTCAAAAAGCCTCTTCCTCTTTCTTGATGGCCAGCCACTTGGGTTGGTGAGGTGTCTAAGGTGACAACACTGGGGTCAATGTCAAAGCAGCCAGACACCAGGTGCTCTTATAGTCCCTGCATCTGAGGGACACAGAAGCATCATTTGTTTGCTCATGGCAATCTAAGCAACAGGGAAGGTCAGAGTCCTGTAGCTCAGATACTGTTCACGCCTGTCTCATTGTGATGGATTGTAAAAAGGGGTTTGAAAGAAAGTATTTTGCTGGACTAAATTTTTTTCATCCCTCTCTGGATGTCAAAAGAAGTGAGTTCCAAAGACTTAACAATGGATAAGTATTCTGTCTTCTTGCACAGTTCTATTTCCCTCTAACTTACATCTCTAGCTGGCTGTTTTTGCATGGATAATTCACCCCAGATCCAGCACTCCCAGCTCAACAGTTTGACTCAGCATTATCAGCCAGCTGTGATTATCTAACTTATTCCCAAAGCATTAAGAGCTGCACTCTGGAGGAACAAATCAGAGAGATTTACTGGCTGTCCACAAGTCCTGTGTGAAGCACTGTGGTGATGACTAAAGGGGTTACACAGGCCATTAAGAATATTAATTTGCTGTACTTTTCAAGCAGCTTGCAAGGGAATTTTGGGACTATGAAATTTTCCAAAGCCTATGGATTAAAGGGCCTCTAGAGGGTTTTAAAGAAGTTCTTGCTATTAACCAATTGCCCTTTGTTTCCACAGATGTTACAGTTGGGATTTAAGCAGCACTTTGTGCTGACTGGATTTCTTCTCACCAGAGCCACCCGATTTCAGTGGGAGAACAGCTAAGAGCTTAAGCTAACGTTGAAGCACTTCGCTGAAGCACAAGAAACAGTTCTTACACCATCATGAAGGAGGTATCTTCAGCAAGCCTACTACTTACTAGGTCACACTCCATAACATGGCTTAGAGAACACTTTAGATGGTATGTATAAACATTGCAAACCAGATAATTCCTTAGTACATAATGCCACCACTCAGGCTGTTGGTTTACTGATCCTGGTTTGCTTCCTCTGTATCATGCACCAGGAGATCTGGTTTCTACTTTTCCTTGAACAAGACACAACAGTCCTGTGCAGACCACAGAAAGATCTTGATCTCAGCACTAGCACCAGTCCACTTTTGAGATTATGGGAAGCAGAAACCTTGCTTTAGGTATGTAAGAGTTATAATTCAGAAGAATTCAGAAGAAGCAAGCTTTGACAGGCAGTGAGACAGTCACCAGTCTGAACTACAGGACCACTCTACTTCAGAAACATCAGTCTAAAGCTTCAGTCACAAACAGGAGGCAGATATAGCCCTTGGTATTTACACGGGAAAGAAAAGATAACACATCAGGAAAGATAAAAAGGATACAAAACCAGTAAGAAAATAAGGCTAACAAAACAGTATGAGAGAGAGGACAAAATGAGAAGCAGGTAAGTCAATACACAGTTATAGCCAACCTGGCTGGTGGAAAGGGGTGCTGTAATTTAGCCCCCAGTCTACTTAAAAACAGGAAATAAATACATGTCCACAGCAGCTGCCTCTGAGGCAGCACCTTTCAACACCTGAGCTCATATTAACAACACACCACTTCATGTGATGCATTGTTCTGTTTATCTGCATCACCCGTTTGCCTCTCAGTTTTCAAACAGCTACAAGTAGCGTATTGAACAACACCGAAAGCTGGTTTTGACACTGGACTCTTTGCCTCATTACTGAAGGCTTTTATGTGTTGGAATCATTCTCCATTTTCTCAGTGATGGACATTTGGCTTTGTGCCATGGGCCTTCTTTCAGCTCCTTTCCTGCTTCAGTGATTTACAAGATTAAACAGGAGTTCAATATTCCTTTGATGTCCTTGTATGCCAGATAGGCTTGCACAAGCTGAACTTACCAGGACTATTTGTATTAGGTTCTCGTTTTAATTAGTTCCTATTTTGAAGCCCTCTTTTGAGTTTCCCAGGTGTTAAGGTGCTTTGTGTTCCTCTGGGGAGCTGCAAAATAGCGTAATTGTAAACTCATCACTTGGGATAGCAGTGGAAACGGGAGGACTTTGAATAAAGGTTCTGTTGGTAGCACCCAAGGGGACTCTACACACATCTGAGACAAATGGTAGCGGATAAGTGTTCATGAGGCCAAAATGAACCACTGAATCATAGAACCATAGAGTGGTTTGGGTTAGAAAGGACCTTAAGATCACCTAGCTCCAAAACCCTGCCACGGGAAGGGATGCCTCACCCTCAGCCATGTCGGATGGCATCAATTCAACATAACAAGCAACAATACTGCTTGCTCGTAGAAGAGGCTAGTATCATTTTTAGGTAAGAAAATGTAAGAAAAGTTATTTGAGAAAGAACACCATACTAAGACATAATCTGATAAATTCCTATTGAAATGCCACTATCTGGATTATAAGAAACCCCTATAAATATGTTATTCATTAAAATGGAAATATTCATATTAATTTTAGGTGCTGTGAGCAAAGCCTTCTATGAAAGCAGGTAGGGACTGCTCTGAGGGACTGTAGTGGTTGCTTTATGCCAGATGATCACTACAAACCAAATTAGACCTGCAGGTACACCAAAAACCGGCCATAACTTTCATCAGAGGATTCCCATCAGACAGACTGATTTAACTCCACCATTAGGAAACATTTATTGAAACTGTGCATGTGTCTTCTTCCCAGTAAGTGTGCACAATGCTAAAAGCTTGCACTGACAAGGAATCTATGGGATGGTTTCTCCAGGCACATCTTTTGCAGCAATCAGTCTCTTTCTGAAGTAGAATTATAAAATATTTGGACCCAGAAATATCTGGAAGTACCTCATGGTTAGACAATCTATTAGTGTGTTTATAGTCAAAGGATTGGTTGCTTCTTGAGCAGTGAATAGTCAAACACTGGTTTTATTTCCTTTCAAATGCACTGGAATAAGAAAAAATAATGGCTTGTTTAACTTCTAGGAGAAAATATATAAAAATAGCATTAAAATAAAAAGCATTTAGGGATGATTTATTTTTACCTTTTCAGTAATAATCTGAATACTTCATATGCACATTTCTGTGCAAGATTAACCCTTGTTAAGTCTTTTATATGAATGCAAAAGTCAGAATCTGTCTTTCACCAGCAATGCTCAGCTTTTATCAGTTTTTCTCTCTGCAGCAGCAGATTCTTAAGTAATTTCAGCGGTCTTTCTCTGTGTTTGCTGATAACTTTGAGCAGCTCAACCAGGCTATCTGCTCCAGCACAGACCTGATGCCTCTCACCTTCAAGTCATTTAGAGTGCCAGAAGTCCACTGGGATCCATGATGCTGGGTAGTAGCTACATCTCTGGCCATATTAAGAAAAAGATTCATTTAAAACATGAGGGGTTTTATTCAAAGGACTGAACCCACCTCTGCTTGTGGCAGTGTGGTTATGTGTACTTTGCAGGATGCTCGAATATTTCCAGGCTTCTAATCCAATTGCACCCTGGTAGCACCCTACTCTCTGTTGGGGTGACTGCTCACTTTTATTTCTCAACACTTTAGTTTCTGTAGAAGGGAAAATCCTTGGCACATAAGCTGAAAACACCACCATCCCCAGTATGGATTACTGGTGAATTTGGACACCAGGCACACCACAATGCACAGGTTAGAGCTAGCTCATAGGGCTGCAGTGGCTACACTTAGCACTTAGTAGTCACGGTTGACTTATTGGTAATATTTTGCCTGCTCTACCTGGTTTTCTTGGAGTTACTGGGTAATAAGACGTCCTTGAACATGGGTGAATCATTTGTCAACCTCTGAAAAACTTCAAAGGTATTTATTTTAAGTGCAGTGATCTAGGCTACAGTGCTGATATTAGCTATTGCACAGTACACAGACTCCTAGAAAGCAAAGCTAATAGGAACTTGCTAGGGTCACCTGCACTGAAGGTATCACATCTACCAGCCCAGAGGACAAATCCAACATATAACACAGGTCCACAAGCAGGGACACCTTCCACTAGACCAGGCTGCTCCAAGTCCGGTCCAACTTGGCCTTGAACACTGCCAGGGATGGGGCATCCAAAACTTGTCTGGGCAACCTGTGCCAGTGCCTCACAGTAATGTGAAAGCAAAATGACTGTGCCATGGTATAACAAAGCTTCATGATTCCTCCCCAACTTCTATAAACATCTTATCTGCATCCAGTCCTTGCTATGTGTGTGTAAAACTGAGAATGGAGAGAAGAATGTTTGGTGTCTGCACAAATAGCCAGCTTCACCATCATTGCCTAGGTGTAGTCTTTCCACTGTGTCTGCGCATCCACTGCCTGAAGACAGTGATCCATTACAAATCTCTGCAGCTATTCGTGGATTTTCCACTTGCCTCTGAGGGGCTTCCTAAGGATACTATGAGAGGAACAATACCGCCAAGTGCAAAGGCAGGGCAAAATGCCCATCACACAGGCACTGCAAAAACACTTTTGTCCCCAGGAAGACATCAGTTTAATGTGCTCGTTCTGCAGGTTCAACAGCCTGGACACTCCAATTTTCTCCTCCTACCATGTGTTTTAGTGGGCAAATATAAATAGTCCCAGGGATATTGTAATTAGCCTGTGAGTCACCGGCATCTCTGGAATGCGAAGCCCGTGCTGCAAACCACAGGACACTGGAGACATGCTGCCAGTTAAACACAGCCACTGCAGTCTGTAATTGTAGGGTACTCGTTTTACAACCAGTGCGTCTCCATCGTAAAATGACCATACATTTTTTATAGAGCTACAGAAAAACACAGAAGTCACAAATATGCTGGTGTTTTGCTCATTGTGCAGAGAAGCTTCTGAGATGGGGAAGAGACTTAGGGGTTGAGGTCAATCAGTGGTAGAGCCTGTGCAACTACTTAGGAATTCAGGCTTTCACATTCGCTCCTTGCCCCACTAACACCATCCAGTGTGGGATGTTTAATGTCCTCTAGTGACTGGAATCATTAACTCCCCCCCCCAGGGTTAATTTTTCTCAGCACTTCATGGAAACCATTGCAGGTCTTTACTTCTGTGGCAGATTCCCTCTGAAAACAGCACTCGGTATCTGTTGAGTGTTATCCCCTCTTATGGATAATGTTAAAGACTAGAGCTCAACCCATTCTTAATTCTAGGGATCATCCAGATTTCTGCAACCAAATCCCATGTCCTGCAGATCAAGTGTAAAATACGAGTAGCTGAAATGTAAAGTGCTAAAACATCAGGATGTATAATTCATTTTCCGTGACTTTTGTGTGTTTTGATGCAATATGATGGTTCATAAAAATACACAAGGGGCACATCTTCAAGGTGCAAAATATTGTCATTGTGTTTTCCTGACTGGTCATAGAATCATAGAATAGTTAGGGTTGGAAAGGACCTTAAGATCATGAAGTTCCAACCCCCCTGCCATTGGCAGGGACACTTCGCTCTAAACAATATTAATAGTAGGCCATAGTCCTTTGTTAAATGCTGATGGAACCAAAATGACAGTTCAGCAATACAAGCAGTATTAAAAATTACAGCTGGGATTTCAATTCAGGACATACGAGTTAAAGCTTCTTTTACCTTCATTTGTCTACTTGATAAAAAAAACATCATGTTACCCACAAGGATGCTGTAAGAATTTTGTTCAAAGTATCATTAAGCATTGCTTTAAAATATCAGACTTCCTTAAAGAGTTTTTATCCTGGTATTCTAACCTGATTTCTTACCTTCTTTCAAAACTCCCTCTGTAATTTCTAAAGCATGCAGCAACATTTATATTCTGAATTTATGTGTTATGAACTGTTAAGCAGATGCTGCTTCACTTCACTGCCAAAATTTGTATCAGTAGTAAAGCTGCATATATATTCTCACCTCACTCAACCCTATTTCAGTGTAGCAGTCCTTACTGAATATTACAGCTCGTGATTTCTTATTTAAATACTGTTATACCAGAGGGTCATGGAACACAATCATCTGCTATGAGAGGACTCCTGCCTATCCATCCCTGTTTATCTATCTCCATTATTACTACTTCACTTTTTGTTCCAGTACTTCATACCTCTGACAGCTTGAAACCTTCTTCTAATGTCTTGAATATATCTTAAACAGTTGATACCCATTTCTTGTTATATTCTTTGTCCTGTAGCTTGAGTGATTCCCCTATCTCCCTCCTGCTGATCTATTAGCAGAAAGCAGTAGTATCTCCCCATTCCACCTGCACACGGCAAGATTAACCAAACCCAGTTCTTTAATCTCCTGTTTGAAAATAGCCTCTCTGGCTCCTGAACACAGTAATGGCTCCTCTGGGCTGAATCCATCTTTCCTGTGCTAAGGAGGTCTGAGCACAATTCTCCAAATAAGCTGTAACCAAAGCCCTGTCCACACTCATGAGCTCTTCCCTATCTCTACAAGACCTACTTTACCTTGTGCAATAATGACCTTTGCCTTTTCCCCCAGATGTACAGTTTAATTTACAATCGTCTGCTAAGACACCATTAGTTTTGAGACTATGAGTTTACAAAACAAAGTCTTGTTGTTGATCTATAGGTACCATCACAGACCTTTAAAACTAATAGTCCTAAATCAGCTGGAAAACCCTCCTGGGTTTTTGAGGCCAACCAGTTCCTCCTTCAAGGATATTCTGATTCTAATCTACACAGTAAACTCACAGAGAAGATTAGACCCTGAGGAAGTCCACCCCTGTCTGCTCTCTGGCTTGTTATTACCTTTCATTATCATCTTCCTGCTGGCCAGTTTCTGGCTCGTTTTACTGTATTTATTAATCTCTACCCTTTTTCACTTTGGCAGTGACTTTCAATGCAGTAATCCAACAAATGCTTGCCGAAGTCCAGCTAGACAAGACTTACTTAGTTATGTTTGTCTAGAGAAACAAAATCACCTGTCCTTTGAAAGGAAAATATTGGTTCAGTCTGTTGGCTCTCCTCTAGCTCATAATGTATTTTCTGATGCAGTTACTAATTTGGTTATGCATGAAGCCATCCCCCCTACCCTCACCCCTGCTGGCACTGGTGATGCTCTGTGTGAAACAATTGGCTGTGCCATCTGCTGGTGCATTTCACCCAACAAAAATATAAGAAAAATAATTTCCAAATGACTTTTGTCCCTCTTACCTTCAATTGTGATGTCTTGTCCTTCTCTGTGATAGTGAATCATAGAATCACAGATTGGTTTGGGTTGGAAAAGACCTGAAGGCTCATCCAGCTCCAGCCCCTGCCACAAGCAGGGACACCTTCCACTAGAGCAGGTTGCTCCAAGCCCCGTCCAACCTGGCTTGAACACTGCCAGGGATGGGGCAGCCACAGCTTCTCTGGGCACCTATTCTAGTGTCTCAACACCCTCACAGGGAAGGTTTTCTTCCTAAAGAGGTATTTAAGCTGAGAAGCATTTTCATACAGTCTTCCCTGCACCCAGAACGAGATTTACAGCAGCTTCACTTGATGGGGCCGCACTTTGCACCCACCTAGACACAAGCTTGTGCAAGATGTAACTATGAAGTTCTGAGTTAGGAGCCTTCTGGGCAAGCATCGGCTCTGGTTGTCATGAAGTTTCCAAGTGGAGCACAAGACACAGGCATTAACTTCAAATCCTTGAGCATGTGGGGCTGCTCCTCAAGACTGAAGTGCAGTCTTCTTTGGGGCAGAATACAAAAGCCTTTCATCAACAGCTAACAGCACAACACATCCATTTGGAAGATGAAACACGGCACACTGAGCCAACAGAATTTTTCCAGTGACTTTAGCTGGGAAAAGGCAATGATTTTCTGTTGTAATTGGAGCCAGGGGCTAAGAGTCTTTAGAAAATGCTATAAAGTATGTAAGGAGTAAATGAGGAGTGGAACAGCATTTTGGTCTTATACTGATCAATCTCCAGAAGTACAATGACCCTAAGCAGACCCAGAATATCAATTCAGTTTTCTCCAGGGAAGAGGCTTACATCTTCTAAGTCACCAAGAAGAGGAAGCAAAAAAAAAAAAAAAGTTGTTTCACCATATAGGAGCAATCAGAAGCTTCTACAAATCCTCTTGTATTGGTGGAGAGGGACCAGAGTTTAATCAAACAGTGTAACAATCCTGTTAAGACACTGCATGGCACTGTCTATGCTTATATTTTACAGTGATCAGAGGTCTCCTAGGTCAAATAAATGACATCCCTATGCTATGTCTAACCAGGGGAACAGACATGTTGCAATACAGAAAACTCTGTTTAGATATTAGGGAAAAAAACTATTCAGTGGAATAGTGGTGAAACTGGAACAGTTGCCCAAAGGACCTGTGGAATGTCCATCTTTGAAGATACTCAAAAGTCACCTGTATGAGATTCTGAACAACCTGTTCTAACTTTAAAGCTGACCTAACCTCCAAGTAAGCCCTGCTCTGAGTGGGGGGTTGGACCAGAGGATTTCCATAGGACCCTTCAAATCCGAACTAGTTTACAGGTCTAAGAGAGCAAAGTCATCTTTTAAGTCAAAATGCTGAATATTGACTTGCTTGCTAGCACGTAAGTGGGATTTGAAGTTTAAAGAAAAAAATAAGTCAAATACTTTACAGAAGAGCATAAATATATGCATATAGATATATAATTATACATGCATACGTGTATCTATGCCTCACTACTCAAAAGTTTTATGCCAGACCTGAAGTGGGAGTCTTCAACAGAAGATAGATGTTTGAAGCCAGATAAAAGCATAGAGTCTATTCATTAGCACTTGAATTAAAATTCAGATAAACATGAACTAGCCATAGCAGCCAGTTACAATTCCATTCTTCTAGAAAGGCGCACATAGAAGATGACCATCTTCTATGGAAGAGAGACTTCTATGTGAGAAGGGACAAAATCCATTTTGATGGATTCAGATCCAGTTTCCACTGCAAATAAGTTCATTCAGAATCAGTAGGGTTATTTGCTGAACAGCTTTACTGTGTTTGCACAGCCCAGTGACCACAGGACTGTCAGAGCAGGTTAATGCAAGACCTAGGAATAGACAGCAGGTGAAAATGGGTGGTTTGGGATTATGAGATTGGGTTTAATAACCAGAAAATGTTACCACCTAGCATTCTCAGGCTTAGATGTAATCGGACTGCAGCCAGAATAAGCTGCCTACAGACTGCACAGTTGGAACTGATTATTTTGTACAGGCAGTGAAAAATCCCCCACTGAAAAACTCTGAGAGAGTGGCAGAGCTGTCAAACCTTGACAATTTCTACTCATAATCAAGTTGCAGAAGGGCCTCTGGCTTCCCACTGCAGTGGCTTATGTTCTTGGGTCAGCCATGGATATTCCCAGTACATCCTTGATGGGCAGGTTTTCTATGCCAACAGCTCAGACAGTCTTGGGGGGCTAGAAAAGAGGCACAGCCATGTGTATATCTGACGGATTAAGTCCTTCAGCTGGCTGGCAAGATATATCAGAACTCACAGAAAAGCAGAGGTATCACCAGACTGGTTTTCCTCTTGAACTTTCACCAGCATGTCAGAAATGTTGATTCTTCTTGGGACTTTTTCCCATTTTTTTTTCCCTTCTATACACATATATAAGGATTTCTTCAGTGGTAATTACCATTGTGCTTGGATGTCCCACAACAATCAAAGATCGAACACATGGACATTAAAGTGCACCAAATGTGGAGTGGTAAAAAAAGAGAGTAATTTCCAAAGCTTATTGCATTTATTTATCTATTACACTAAGCTCAATTGTTGTTTTAATTTGCCATCATATCAAAAGAAAGCTCATGATTATTTGGCTGTTGAGTGTCAAGAGGTAACTCTTTTCCAGCCCTGCAGTTTCTAATATATTTTCCCACCACTGAATACATGTTGGAATAAACAAATGTCAACTAGGAAAGATGAAATGAATCAGAGCATCACTCTAGAAATGTACAGTTACATTATTTCAAGTAGGAAAGTGAGTCTTTTTACCTGGAATCTCATCAGTCCCCCCACTGGTGTGTTTGAATCGGTCTCCTTCCACGTGGACATTTGGACAAAGGACATCTGAAAAACAAAAGAATCAGTACAAAATTATCACAAGTAAGCGCATAATTTTGGAAGCTATAGAACTAACAAAGACTAATCTCCTGGGCTTTGTCCCATACTTGCACATGGTCCCGAAGCAGTAATTCTGTTCCCAGCCTCTACATGACCTAAATGCCTTTCCTTTATCCTAGCCCCTAACCACATGCTGGGCAAGAGACACAATATACTATGCCTGGTTTTAAGGCACTTTTGGTGAATGACCAGCTAAAAAGCCAAACAGAATAATCTAGCCCACCTTCCTGTATCTTACTGTCTTATGTGTGATTCACCTGTTAACATTCCTTCAGGATAGTGACTATTTATGTGTCTGCAACTTGAGTATGTTCAAGTAGAAAGTAGAGTTAAATATGACTAAAACTTTGAATATTCACCCCTACACACAGGTTTCAAAAGAGTAATGAAAATACCCAGCCTTTGTCAGCCATTTCTTATGCTCCCGATTATTGTCAACACAATTGCAGGTAAACGCTTTTCTGCAGAGAACTGTCTACCCATCCACCTCCTTCTTACCATATTTTTGTAGCAACATATATTTACATTTTGTTTTCTCAGATCAATGGGTAATTGCACACTTGTAAACAATGGAGGCAGGTAGCCCAAGTAATCAGTGTAATGAGAATATAAAGCTGAACCCTTGACTTTTCACCACCTGCACAGTCCCACATTTATGTCCTTTCTCTAAGTTAAAGAACAACCAGATGGGGACAGCCAAGTCCCACTCCTTCATTTGCCCAGTTGGAGACATACTAATATACATAATTCTCTGCAGTCACAGTACTCATCTTGATGCATAATGTACCTAGCATCATCTCCAGCTGTTGTTTAGCACATTATTCCTTCAGTATCATTAACTGTTGTGCTTGTAAAGGAGCACAAAGGACCAAATGCTCCCTAAGGGATGGGGAGCCAGGAACTGAAGGCAATGCCCTCACAAGTGGGGCACAATCTCACAGGGGTCTCTGAAGAATTGCTACAGAAGGCCTAACTTGTTTGTGAGGCTACATCCACAATCATGAGGCAAAAATGAGTTTTCTGAGGACATTATCTGTAGGACTTGCATCTCTTCTGCTCATGGCTCTCAGTAAAAAACAATCCAATATTCCATAGTGTTTGCTTAAGCCTAGCAATGAAACCAGGTATTTTTCCTGCTTTATTGTGATAATAAATACACAGTCTAGATTATCAACTGCAGGTGAAGCACTCAGTTCAGTGGAAGAAACAGGGACTTTAGTAGACATTGCCAGAAGCCCCAAGAGCCAATGCAGCAATCGGAAGCAAATGCATTCAACCACTCCTTTGCTGCAGCAGTGAACGAGGCCAGAAATTGGTTACTTATGCAAGTAATTGTTTTCCAGGGCATTTCAGATTTTCTTTGCACATATTTAGGGCTGCTGCATAGATAAAATTCATAATAGTCACTTTTTTCTTCTATTCACCACACCAGGAGCCAACACTGACTGATAGAACACTCGAACATGCTTAAATCTTAACATCTGACATGTGAAACCATGGGGTACTTTCACCACCATCAGAAGTCTGCACAACTTCCCAATGCAATACCTAAGCTCTCACTTGCAGGGTGAACTTTAAAAGCTGAAAAACTTTTAAGCCATTAAGGCTTGCAAAAGCCAAATTTAGGCCCCCTTTATTTCCATTCCAAACTAAGCTCTACTAACAAAATGTTTGCTTAGAAGTGTCAGAAGCCCTGTGCAGATGTTACACTGATCCTTTAAATGTTGGCTTTGCTAACAATGAATGCTCTTTTGGTTACAGGCACTGAGTCAGTGCAGTAAACAGCACTTCTGAGCCCAAGTCTTGGAACTAGAAGATGTGTGGCTAAATAAGTAAAGTACAGTATGACAAAATAAGGAATATCAGAAATCAAAACAAGCAAAATTTACCCAGTAAAGAATGAACAAATGGAAGGTATGAATAAAATCACAAAAATATATCATTCATCTCTGCTTTCCAGGACTCCTGAGAGATACGCAGGGAAGAATAAAACATCTCAGACACAGCAGTATACATCTTTGAGCAACAAGGAGGTAACGTCTGGTGTATAGATATATAAATTATCACTCCAATCTCTAATGACATCCGACACTCTCCACCAGTTCCAATTAGAATGAACCATGGCTTTCTAGCAGGGAAGTACGAGCTACTGAAATCCTCCTGGTTTTAGCTCCTGTTTCGGAACTTGGACCATAAAGCAAACTTATGTGCTTGGCCTTGGTTCAGACCTCTCTTGCCACACAGAAACAGAAATTCCAATCTTAATATTATTCACTTCTTCCAGCTCTGTCCTTTAAATGTCTTTATTACCTCTTAAAGAACTGTGGCCTGACTTTGGCCTTCATTTGTAAAATGCCTTGTGCTCCTTTTGCCTTCTCCCTTCTAGACTGCATCTAAAGCACAAGCATAAATAGTCCACAAGGGAAAGAAAATCATTGCAATGCTCACTTCCAGTTACAGAATAACTCACAGGGGCACAAAGGAGGTTAGTGCTTTCCCACCTAAGCTAGCAACACCTATAATTGTGTCCAAAGGAGCAGCAGTGCCAGACTGATAGCACATCAATATTGACCAATCAGCGAATAGGTCTCATTGATACACCCAAGCATGCGTTGATATTAAAGGCAAGACTAAAGCTGTTCTTCTCCTATGAAGCCTTTCTAGGAATATTTTAACATCAAAGAGTGTTTATGTCTATTCTTTCTGCTGCTAGCAGGACAAACTTTGTATGAAGACTAGCAGTGCTTGGAGGACTTGCAACAACGAGCACCCACTGCTAATGGCAGAAAGAGTATTAAAATCTGCACTGCAGCTACATCTCCTCTAATTTGTAAATGCAGATTTGCAAGAGAGAAGATACAACTGGCTGACCTGAGCTTTCAAGCACTGGTCCTTGCTGCATCCTCTCCCATCCAGTTCTATACAAAGCTTGCAGTTCCTTTAAATATATATTGTTTAAAACTACTTCCTTGCCATTAACTAGTCAGTTTTTCCTTCATCCACAAATTTCATCAGCAAAGATTTTGCATTTATGTCCATGTGGTTCATGGAAATTTTTAATAACACCAGAACTGCTATAAATCCCTTTTACAGTTGCACTAGAAATGATGATTTTCCATTGACACTTGCTACATGAGATCAGTCAGTTCTTAATCCATTGTACATTGTCACTTTTTAATGCAAATGTCATTGAATATGCAATAACAATGCATAAGAACAAAAGTATTATATCCAGGTAGTTACCATATCAAACGAACTGTAACTCTCCACAGAAAGAAATCAGCTTTGTTAGAAATGACCTCTTTCTCCTAAAATTATAATCCTTGAATAGGGATACATAATAATTCTCATTCTGTAATGCTGTATTCACTGTTTTTGCCATCAGTTATTATTTTGTCATGATATCAGGCAAGCTGGTCTATAGCTATACATATGAATCATTTTCCCTTTTTTAAGAGTGTTACATTAGCATAATTTCACAGTCCCATAATCAGTCTTGTACTAGAAAGCGATATCTATACAAGTTTTCAGCTGACACCAAGCTAGTAGTGTAGCTGACATCCCTGACTGACAGGGTGGCATCCAGAGGGACCTGATCAAGCTTGAGAAGTGAGCCCATGTGAACCCCATGAGGTTCAGCAAGGCAAAGCTCCATTTCAGTGGGAACACACAAAGAACTCATGCGATACATTGGGTACTGAGAAACTCTAATCTAATCTGAGCTATTTACAGCCCCTACAGCTCTCTTGAATGCCAGGTTTAGGATGGAATGCACCACTCTCTCTCTGCACTGAATATTGACAGAACTTGACTATCTCTTTTGCAACAGAGGTTTCACTTTAAACCAGGTAAAGTTGAGTGAGGCAATTTCCATCATAGATACACCTAAGCATCTGAAGGATGTGGGCCTTCCTGTGCTTCATAAGACCATGAAATCCTCTTCTGAATCCTGCCCAGCACTGAACAAGCTGACTTGGTTTGTATGAGCTTCTTGTTCAAGGAAGCACAATGTAGTTTTCTGAAACTGGTCTAAGTGCAGATAACAGCCTTTTCTGTAAGCAAAGCATACTGAGGTCTGTTTGATAAGAGCAAGCCATTTAAGCCTCACTTTTACATATTCTCCTTCAGAATATTCCCTATGAAAAAATCCCTAAGCTGTCAAATACTTTAGAATTAAGAGACAATACATTTTGCAGAGTATATGCACTGAAAGAGACATGTCAGAGGAGCATGTCATCTCAGGAATTATTACTAGTGTTAAATTAACATTAATTGTAGTGAAACTGTACTAACAGGGCTGCGAGTTTGGAAAAGAACAGTGTGAATGATCTGAGATTTTAAGTTTATTGGCCTCCAAGCCATTCCAAAAGAAAGGCAAAGGAAAGGGATAATAAAAACAGAAAAAGAAAATGAAAAAAGAGCAGAGAGAAATAGGTGTGGAGGAAGGGAAGGGGAAGGAAAGGGGAAGGGGAAGGAGAAGGGAAGGGGAAGGAGAAGGGAAGGGGAAGGAGAAGGGAAGGGGAAGGAGAAACAAAAGGGGAAGAAAAAGGAAAAACAAAAAAAAGGGAAAACAAAAGGGAAAACAAAAGGGAAAGGGAAAGGGAAAGGGAAAGGGAAAGGGAAAGGGAAAGGGAAAGGGAAAGGGAAAGGGAAAGGGAAAGGGAAAGGGAAAGGGAAAGGGAAGGAGCTCACACTGACTGACCATTGAGTGTCACCTCTCCCCACAGGTTTATGAAGCTTCATTTCTATTTGTACTATAGGAAGAGCATAACTATTGCAAGACCTGCCTTCTGCATGAGTCCAAGCTGAGTAGCTGTTTCCCAAAACAGTTCTGAAAGCAACTCCGTTACTTGGAAAGCTTGGTTAAAGTCACAGCGTTATGTCCATTGTAGCAACCCCTGGGCAGGAACAGTGTGATCCTGCCGTCCCTTATGGCTTTCTACTGAGAAACCTTCCCAGTAAAGTGCTGTCCCCAGCTGCCAGTGCTCCATACTTTTGCCCTGAGGACTCTGCTGAAGCAGTTTCTTCAGTTTCATTTTTATTCTTTCAAGAATAAGAAAGCCCTGAGCTGCCAAGGGCTCCTCCAGCGACCTGTGTATAATGAATGCTGAACAAGTGTAGCTGTCAAGTTACAAGGATAAAGCAGAGAGGTGAAAATAGCAGCACAAGGTTAAAGCAAACATTGTTTATTACCATGTCTTAGGATTCCAGAGTCTCAGCAGCAATCAGCTACTCTCTGCATTTCCGCCATTACTCCATTCCCGTATCTCTACTCCCTCTGACAGCTATCTTTAGCCCACCATAAATTCTATCCAAAGTTAAGGAAACAGCCTGGGAAATGAAGGTCTCACTAAATCATAGAATCATAGAATGGTTTGGCTTAGAAAGGACCTTAAGACCATCTAGTTTCAACCCCCCTGCCATGGAAAGAGATGCCTTACACTAGACTATGTTGCCCAAGGCTCTGTCCAGCCTGGCCTTGAACACTATCAAGGATGGAGCATCTATCAGTTCTTTGGGCAGCCTGTTCCAGTGCCTCAACACCCTCACAGTAAAGAACTTCTTCTTTATATCTTGCCTCTACTTCCCCTGTTTCAACCCATCACCCCTTGCCCTGTCACTACAGTCCCTGATGAAGAGTCCCTCTTCAGCATCCTTGTAGGTCCCCTTCAGACACTGGAAGGCTGCTCTGAGGTCTCAACACAGCTTCTCTTCTCCAGGCTGAGCAGCCCCAACTTTCTCAGCCTGTCTCCATACGGGAGGTGCTCCGGGCCCTGATCATCTTCCAACAGCTCCATGTCCTTCTTATGTTGAGGACACCAGAACTGTAAATGCAGGCCTCCCAAAACTTTAGATCAGACTTCAAAATATTTGCAAGGAATATCTCTTCTTTAGCCACTGTCCAAGAAGAACTCTGAATCTTGTATGTTTTTTAGAGCTGAACCGTAACAACCTTGCAAGAAAGAGAGATCTGGGGGATACAGGAGTGGGAAGGCACCCGCATAGAGCAAATTTGATTTTTGATGTAGTTAATATTGACGGTTTCCCCACTGAAGCCTACACTTAAAGGGGAAGGGCCTAGTGATAAGATTTTTCCTTAAGAAGATTTCATGAAAGCAGTTTCTTAGAGGAGCTTTCTCAGACCCCATTAGTTCTGCTCTTCAATTATTTAGACAGTTCACTGTGCAACAGCTCCTCCAGCACACTTAACTCCCTGCAGTCACTTGATGATGAAAGTGATGCCTATATATAGCACTACCTTTATAAGTTCTTTTGTAAAATGCTGTATATGGACCATTATGAAGCCTCAGCATTGAAAGAGATGTGGGTTTTTTTTCCTCTTTTAAAAATACTTCTTCTTTTAAAACACCTCCACACTGTGTCCATATCCACTAAATGCTTTTGGCAAATGTTCACTGTCAGATATTCTTTCCCAGCAAATGAACCAACCCTTAAGTGCCACCCACCCATGGAAATAAATCCATAAGGAGAAAAAGAACTGGCATATTTTTTCAACTGCAGTGGTGGAACTGACAGTGTAATGATACTGCAATTGCTTCTATACTAACATTATAACTTGGAGCAAGGTGTAGATAAAACAGAGCATCGCAGCAATTACACGATTCCACCTTGCGGTTTAATGCCTTATGAAATTCTCACTCCCATTCTGAAATCACACTGTATGACAGAACTGTGAAGTTTAAAGGCCATCAGTGCCAGGAAAATCACTCATTCATTGCTACAGGAGCCATGGTGGATTCTATCTTTTCCCCTTTAAATAAGGCCAACGTTGGTTCTGGATGAAGTTTCCACATTTGCACTTCTGTCATCACAGTGATGGGCATCATAAATGCCCACAATGAAAAGAAAGAACAAACCCTCCCCACAACACAGCTTGCAGACTGAGCAAACACAGCTACAGCCCACCCTACTCCTCATAATATCCCAAGGCTGTTATATTTTTCCACTAAGATATATTGTAAAAACACATCAAAACCCAGCTGAATTGCTCTCCAGACTTGCCTGGCTTCTGCGTAGGTCCCAAGTGACTGCACTGGGAATGCAGATATCAGCATTTGCAGGGCTCCTACCCCCTTTATCAGCACAGCAGCCAGAAGATGTGCTTCTCTAGCTACATATTCAGGGCCTGGAACTGTTCAGTACATGTTATATTCCACACAAAGGGCAAGAGAAATTACTACTAGTTTTATACCCATAAAGCATTCATGCAGCACACATATAAGGTCCCAGGAAAGAGGATGCTCTTCTTCTGCTCTGTCTACATGAAAGGAGAAGCAAGGCTCCTTTAGAGGGCAATTCAGAGCAGAAACCCAATTTGTGTGGCCTGATTTATCTCTGAAAAAGCTACTCTCATCCTACTGGTTACAGGGGGAAGCCAAGGACACGTGATTTCTGAGTCAGACATCTATCAGAGGCTCCACATTTACATCTATCCAATTAAAACAAGCATGGTTGGGTGCATTTCTGGATACTGAGGCCAAGACATGTTCTAGCCCACGTCTATGCTAGCAAATGGTCAGTCTCCAAAACAAGGCAGCTGCTGACCATGAACACTCCCTGGCAGATTACAAGGACCCATCTGGGCCCTAGAAATGTTCCAACAGAGTTTTAGCTTCCTTGGGCCAAAATGTGCCAGACACCAGTGCAGATGAGTACATTACACTGCGCAGAAATGCTTCTGGCCACGTTTATGGTTACTAGTTTAGGTATAGCCCATAAATATCACCCTTTGCTAAGAACTTTGTAATAAAGATCAAAAGAAACCTCTTGGGCACAAATGGTAAATACATTTTATGGTCACAGGTCACTAATCTTTAAATGCATCAGTTCAAATGAGAAAGTGGGAAAGGGACTGAGTGCACAGCCAAGAAATGCTGTATGCTATTTAAGTAGGGATAGGGGAAATGCAGGGAGTTCTGGCATTTGGAAAACACATGAAGTCCTTTTGAAGGTGAAAAAAGAAAATAAAAGGTAAATTCTTATCCTACATTTAGCTCCTGTCATGCCTCACTTACACTGGATCTGTTCACATAAATGTGAAAAACACCGTTTTCCCCACAGAGGAGCAGGATGTGCTATTCGTTTATTCTCATCCTGGATAAAAGCTTCTGTGTCTTCTCCTTTTGCCACCACCCCCTGCCTTTTTATTTCTCTTTTATGTCTGTCCCATGTTCTGGATGTTGATTCTAAAAGGACCCATCCTGCTACAAGTACTCACACCCCAACAGCACATACGAAGTGAAAACTACACAACCATAACCACACAGGGACCACTGAAGAGCCCAACAGCCCTATTTCCCCACCAACATGGGGACCACCAAAGAGTGCAACAGCCCTATCTCCAGGTAGATCCCATCCTCTAACCCTCAGCCTATCTTTGTATACTCTTTAAAACTTCCTATAGAAGCTCCTGAATCTTGGTGAGGATTCTTCTTTCCAAGGGGTACCTACACTTCAGGATTCACTGATAGCCTCTCCCCAACTAACACACCCACGCCAAACACAAGAAACTCATTGGACGGCTGACAGCAGACATATATTGTCAAGAGGACCGATGTAATTAGCATTATTTAAGTGAGCAGCATACAGAATTAATTTGCAGATGCTCCCACAGGGAATAAATGGCACTATGGGAACTATGAATATAGCATCAGGCCTCAGCACTTCCCAGCTAATTTGCTTGTGTCTGCCCCTAAACAAATACACAGACTGTGTGCCAAGGAGCTTGTCGGCAAACAGCACGAGGTTTTGAAGAAAGCAATTAGCAGCTGCAGTGCTTTCCACCCAGGCTGTGAACTGATTGCTACTCCAGGGCATGAGTCTACCCCTTCCTCTGGTTCTCCCATCTTGGAAAAGATGTGAAGCTTCACCCTGCAGTGTGCCTGATCCCAGTGAACTGCAGGGTTTCTACTCAGTAGCCCATCATTGAATTAGCAGATAAATCATAGAATCATAGAATGGTTTGGGTTGGAAAGGACCTCAAGATCATCCAGTTCCAGCACCCCTGCCATGAACAGGAACACCTCACACTAGACCATGCTGCCCAAGGTTCTGTCCAACCCACCCTTGAACACTGCCAGGGATGGAGCATTTACCACTTCTTTGGGCAATCTCTTCTAGTGCCTCACCACCCTCACAGTAAAGAACTTCTTCCTTATATCTAACCTGAATTTCCCCTGCTTCAGTTTGAACCCATCACCCCTTGTCCTATCACTACAGTCCCTGATGAAGAGTCAAGAGTGTAGAGTTTCCTAATCCAAGCACTGTCAAAATGGACAGATGCCAAGTTAGGGTTTATAACTTACTTTTAAAAAAGAAAAACCTATGACGACTGAAAACATAATTTTATTTATTAAATTGCAATAAGGACAACGACTTGTTCAGAATAATAACAAGAATTCCACCTACAGCACTCCATTACTTCAGAGTTCTTCTAAAAGTTAATTAATTAGAAGCAACTTGGTTTAAAGCTGATGTCTTTTCAGTTGATCAATAAATATATACTAGTTGTTCCCAAATAACTTTCAAGAGAGAAATATAGCTCAAGGGCATACTTAAGAGGGACTCTGACTGGCATTACTCCTCTGGTATAATTATACAACTGCAAATTGAACAGTATCATCTTCGATGTGGGTATTTTGGGGGGCTACTGCAACGGTGGCTTTGGGACTTTAACCAGCAGCAGTATAATTGTATCTCAAGAGCAAAGTAATGAAATTCCCATATAAATTCAAAACTAGACTCTGGATTTGGTTTTGTTTTGTAAAGAAATCACCTTTGCAAAATCCAGGGGGTTTAAGTCTTTAGTTTCCTCTTAGAAGAAGACAGGATAAATTAACCTCCAGGCAGAAGGGCCTGGATGCACCTCAGCAAACTCAGGAATTTGGCTGGTTGCAGTCCACATCCTTCCACTATCTGAATTTGACTTTTCATGGCTAAGAGAAACCAATGTGACACTTGTTTGCTGCCACAGGTCTCCAGAAGGGATCCTTTGAGAACAAAGTCTCCCTCTGATAATCTTCATAGGGACAAACCTAGGGAATACCAATGGAAACTATGATTCTATGATTCTGTGAAACAGTGTAGGGATGAAGTCCTTAGTCATGTGAGAACAAGGGTTTGTCCCAGACCAAGTACCAGAATGCAGGATCGAGCCCAGTGCCTACTTCATTA
Organism: Neopsephotus bourkii; assembly: GCF_033783945.1. Taxonomy (NCBI): domain Eukaryota; kingdom Metazoa; phylum Chordata; class Aves; order Psittaciformes; family Psittacidae; genus Neopsephotus; species Neopsephotus bourkii. Next base: position 8,206,348 of record NW_026902112.1, read on the forward strand.
AATGCAAAGAGTTTAAAAGAGTTGTTGGCATTGGCATTCGGCATCTATACAGATTTAAGGACCTTTAAGAGACTATCTGGGTTTTAGAGCATTCAAACACAAAAAGCCAGGCTGAAAGCACTGGCTTTACTTCTGACTTATGGTTTGAAAGATAGTTTCAGTCCAGTGTTAATTTTATCCAGATAGCTTCATCCGCCTTCCAGTTTCCATACGTGCCACCAGGTCCATACTCTCTAAGGTTTGCATAAGGTCAGGGATCTTTACCATCATGGGCACTTTTAGGAATCTCTCCTCAATCCTGAAAGCACCTGAAAGAAAAGCAACCAAGTGGGAAGTGCTTTTGAAGGCATCTGCCTCCTCTGCTCTCTGCTACACAAAGGAAAGCAAGCACTGGGGGGCTATCAATCAAAGCGGGCACAACCTGAGCTCTGTTCCTCTACCCAAGTACACGTTTCAGATTCCTCTTCTTCCTGCCCTCCCACTCCAAGTTTTCCCTACTCAAAAATGACAATAAATCATTTTTAAGGAATATAAAAGAGGTCTGAAATGATGCATCAGGGGGAGCACAGAGGGAGAGAGGGGAGGGGATCAACCCGGAGTACAAAAAGGAAACTATACAACAGACAGGAAGCACATGAGTATAAATCAGCAGCTACAGTCCTGCCACTTCTGAACACTGAGGTCTTCATTGCTCACAAAGAACCTATCTATGCCAGAAAAGCTTCCATTTGTCATGCCCTGTGCCATAATATAGGACTGCCACACTGTGCAATACACCTGTGCCATTTTAGTTATGTATTTGGAATGAAATAGTGCTATTCTTCTGCTTGTGTGCCAGCAATACAACCCAAGACTCCACACAGATACACCAGGAGGAGTTAATGCTCTAAGAGTTCCAACCCCACAGCCACGAAGGTTTGGATCTTGGTGTAATCACAGTCATCGACATGGTTCCTCTCTATGGAACCAAGAGCGCTGACTCTCTGAAGAAGAACATGGTTTGAACTGACTTTTTGAAAGTATATTAAATAATTGACATTTTGACGTGAAAATAGAACTTCTTCACTTTGAAAAAGAAAAAAAAAAGAAAAAGATCAAAATAAGACATTTTAATAACTTTAAAATTTTTTCCAATCCCTCTCCATCACCAAAAACTCATCTAAATTGGCTTTTCCCAGGAAGTTTCAAGCTTGATGAATTAGCATTTTCCCTATGACAGGCATTTAATTAAGAGGTCCCAAGCCAATTTTGAGAGGTTTCTTTCCTTACAAGCCCATGCACCTAGGGGCATATGGTACGGGAGTGGATGATTTTATCCACTGCCAGTTAGGAAACAGAGAGTTGAAACTGATGTTTAAATCATAAATAAAATGAACCTTGCAGGCAGAAGTACAGTATTTGAGCTCGAGAGCTTCTGATGAGTCCTGAAGGACATCCTGCAGCAATTGCTCTCTAGTCTCAGAAGGAAAAGATATTGTGGATTCAGGGAAGGAGACATTCATTGTCATCAAATGCCTCGGTAGCAGCTCAATAGAAGTGATCTGTAGTGAAACGCATCTCCAGAAGGTGTCCTTGCAGAGTCACTGCACATTTTAAAGCACTGATTCTCACTAGTTCGGTGTTGTGGCAGTTTCATTGTGTTTGTTTTGGTGTTGTTTAATTTTAGTTTATTTTGCACATCCCTAGTTTGTTTTTCAGAACCCCTGAGACCTGCATTTCAAATTTAGGCCAAGTAACAATTCCTTTTCTTCCTTTTGGACTTATTTGTCTAAGTGATGCTTCTACAGAAGCAGAAGTAGATTCTTCTGCTGTGCACTCGTGAAGAGGGATTTCACGCTCAGCTCCTCATCTTCAGTCTGCATCACCTGGTGTGGGGATGCGCTGCGATCCTGCTCAGCACAATCCACTGTGCACAGCAGTGGGCGGACACAGTCCTGCAGCATCAGGACCCCTGTTAGTCAATGCCTTTGTATAGCACTAAAACAAAGATGTTCTCCTTGCACCAAAGAGGCACACAGGCACTGAGAACTGGGCAGACTCTACTGCTTTAGTTCTTTTTCCTACCCCATGTTACCTCAGATATTGCTCCCCCTTTCTGTGTTAGCAGAAACACAGATTATTAATACTAAAGTCAATACCCAGAAAAAGCAATCCTTGGAGATATGCAGCAGTTATTTCCCACGCTTCATACAGAGTGCTTTGGGCACAAGGTAAAATAAAAGCAGGGAAGAGCAGAGAAAGAGCTTGGCTGGGAAGTTATGTGTCTCTACACATGAAGAAGGCACAGCTAGAAGTGCTCACAAATACCTGGCAAAGTTCAGGGCAATCAGCCTTGGGTTTTATGAGGGAGAAGAGCTCCCTGGGGGTCACTAACAGTTGCCTGTAAGGTCCAGAAGCAATGGGGAAGGTGTGTGGGTCCATGCTACAGAGGAGACAGACTGCTCTGCAAACCAATGGGATCAATGCAGAGCTGTTACTTGGCCTGAATCATAGCATCTGTAGCATCTGTCCCTTGAGGGCTATGGGAAAATAGTATCACAGCTTTACTTGCTGGGAAGTTGCCTATTCAGTGAGGTTTGGCTTGCAGTTATACACTGCCAATGCAGAGGGAGAACTGGTAATGTTATCATAGGGACTGCAATGCTAACAGCTACCTTTTTCAGGCTGGATTCTTACCCTCTTAAAGTCAGACTTGAGCTTTTACTGAATGTGAGGAAGGTTTGTGCACGTTTACCTGAGCTAGTCTGAAGAAGTATAGACATAGGGAGTGGATATTTTTTGTGTTGACCTGAAGAAGAAATTGTTTCTGGATGCGGACGGCATGAGAATGAGTTTGTGCTTGCAGAGGTGTATGAGGGCATATACTGGGGTGGGACTTTGTATGTGAAGAACAGTGAGTGATGAAGTCTGCTACAAGATTACGGCTAGAAACATTAAAGATTTTCATTAGACCTTTCTGATAAGATTAGAAATATTCTTTACAATTACCATTACTTAAAGTGGCCAAAAGAATGAGGTGGCAAAAAATTAGTTATAAAAATTAAGCAAAATACACATGAGAGGGGAATGCAGAGGATGGACAACAGAGCTAAGGAAGTTAATCCATTTCTTTAAAAACCCTCTTTAGTAACTCCAAAACACACCCCACAATATGGACCAGTTGGCCCTTTGCCACCTCCTGCTTCAGGGCAATGGAAATAGGATCCATCAGCTCAGCAAATATCACTGGTGAACAAAAGCCCCAGTGCCAGGGTTTGTTGGCACCAGCACAATTCCCACGCATCGCCCCACGTCCCCTTTGGAGAGCAGGGCTGTGTGTATGGCGTGTTGAGTCCAAGTGTCCCTGCCTGGCACCGGGAGCTTTGTCCTCTTCCTCTCCCTGGGTTTCTCAGAGGTCTGAGCTGTCTGAACCATCCAGGGGGTTCCCTCGTACACCGACCCAGCCTCATTGTGCTCTGCCCCAGTGAGCGTAACTAATAACCGCAGCTTGCCTCCTTTAATTGCAGCTCTGAATAACTCGGAGGGAGTACCAACCCCTCCAACAAAGAGCCACCCTCACTGCAGCCACAGCTGCCACTCACACAGGTCTGTACTGGTGTTCCACAAACGCTGGTCTATTTGCATGGAAAGAGGCTATCACAAGAAACAGCTCTGAGCACACAGTGGCCAGCATGAATTCCAGGGAAGTACCCATAGCAGAGCATGCCTAGCATCCCGTGCCCACACTTGCTGAGTGCCAGTGGCTTGGCTAAGTTATTTTGTGCTGTACCAGGATTTTCTAAGCAGCTGTGGAAGGCCAAAGGAATGTCATACACGCTGGTGATGGGAACTACTGCAAACCAGAGGGTGTTTTTTAGCTCAGAATACAAAACAGATCAGCTTTTCTGCAAGCACTGGTAAGAAAAACACTCATTAGTGCTAAGTGTGGTGATTGGCCACCTCTCTTGCTTAGTTACTCATTCGTTAAAGTGAAATTAATCTGGACTTAGATCAATGTAAATGAGTGCAGAATGTAACTGAGCGTTTTGTTTTGTGAACACCCATCTGCTGCTGTTGGTGAGGCAGAGAAGCAAAGTTAAAAGTGAAACACAGGGCACCACAAACTAAGATCTACCCCTAACGATTTGCTATGAGACAGTGATACATCCTGTTAGGGCTCCTAGCCTCCAAAACCTAGCCTGAGGATATGGAGACATTTGTGTGAATCAGGAGGTTAATATAGATAGGGCTTTGATGGGGAGCCAAGGAAGGAGGCAGGAAAGGCAGAATGCCTCAAGTTCCCCCTGTGAAGAGGTCAAAGATAGCCTTGGCTTGATAAACACTGAGAAACGCTTATATATAACACATCATGTTCTTGGCTTTGGCCCTGAGGTTCCAGAGCTTCTGTATTTCATTGAGCTCCTTAACATAGCAGCATCTCAGATTAGACTTCATAGCTCATTGTATGAAAGCCCAAATCCACATAGAATATGACACCACAGATGTGATGTGCAAGTGATAGCTGTGCCACCATTGTGACAGCATTTAGGACTAGCTGAGGGATCCATCCACACCATAAAATAGCGCTTCCATGCTCAAACATCCCATCTGCTTTACAGTGCTCAACACCTCTACATCTCTATACGAACCTAACTTTGGTCAGGAGGGCAAGAAGGCAGAGCAAAACTACTCTTCCCACTCCCATCCACCCAAACCTAGGATGCCACATTCCCACTGCATGTTAGGAAAAGGTTCCTAGCCTGAGCCTGTATTATTCCTTGAACCATGTCTGGTCACTGTTTGGAAAGAGCTCATTAGCACAGAGTGAACCCATCCCGCTGGGTGTCCCATGCACTATGGTGGGCCACTGCCAGAGCCCAGGTCTTGTACTGGCAGTTGTCTACCGTTCAAAGGCCTGTGTTAACACAGCAACCCTCTGTGTTGCATTCCTCCTTGCTCCCCTATGTGTGCATGTATAGTCAGGCTCTCCACCACTATTGGTCAGCACAGTCATTCACAATGAAGGATGCCTTATTTAAACTGATTGCCTGCCATTCAAGGCCAGGTTGGACGAGGCCTTGGGTGATACGGTTTAGAGCGAGGTGTCCCTGCCCATGGCAGGGGGGTTGGAACTTGATCTTAAGTTCCTTTCCAACCCTAACTATTCTATGATTCTATGATCTCAGAGCTCACTCTGAGCTATCTAGAACAGCAGAGATGTGGCTGAGTTAGTCCAGCACTGATTACAATGGAGCACAAAGGAAGCAAGTCCATATTAAGACCTGAAACAAGTTTTAACATAACTGATGGGCCTGGGCCCACAGTTTTCTTGTTTCCATGCTTCTCCAAAGGCATGATGGGCACTAATGGTCATATCTTCCAATATATTATTCCACAGGTGGTTTGGGAATTTAGCAACACTGGTGTTCAATGTGGCATGAATTTGCTACGTCAGTGCAAAGTCACTTACAACTCCATATAAAAAAGTAACTTAAAAATAAGATTGATATTCAGCCCAAAGCCAAGAGTGAAGTATTAAACAGACTGGCAGTCTTTTTCTAAAGGAGGTATGTTTTAAACTGTTTCCTTAGACTACAATAACTAGAAATCCTACAATGTCCATTCTTTTAATCAGAATATGTTACTGAGATCATGTTTCTTCAAATATCATAAATGTGAGAAGCTCAAGAGAGAATTGTAGAGTCATAGAATAGTTAGGGTTGGAAAAGACCTGCACATGGCAGGGAGTTGAAACTGAACAATCTTAAGTTCCTTTCCAACCCAAACTATTCTGTGATTCTATGAAGAGCTCAGCCTAAGAGCAGGAAAGCACACAGATGTTGGTTTCTTTTTACTGACTTCAGCTGCTTTTTCATAGGTCCCACCAACCATGGGAAAATCATCCTTAACGTGTAAAAAAAAAAATCCATGGCCAACAAAAAAACAAACAAAAACCCAGAAATGACTGTACCATTATAGGCACATTGTAGATACATGTCTATGTTTTCCACATTCCCTTCCAAAATTTTATAATTAAAAATCTATTGATTTAATGAAAACTCAGTCTGTACTATTCTCAAATTAAGATACTCCAGTCCCCCCATGGGAGCACAGATCCACCCAGCATGAAAAGCGTGTTTAGACATTCCTGTGGTTTCCATTCGCTACATTTTATTTGCATTTACTGAAAGATAATCCCTTGATTCACTTCCAGTTATATATATATATGCGTGTGTGTACATATATATGTGAGCATATGTATACATTAAAAAAAATAGTGGATGCTATAAAAAGAACTGAGTGCAAAAAAAGGAGAAATTAAAGAATGCTGGATAGAACCCATATTCCCAAAGAGGATAATTTCAAGGTAGGATTATGAAGGATGCTTGAGTCCATGGGAGATGTGGAGTCTTTTATCAGTGACCTCAATCAGATGACCAGCCAGCACTTCCACTTAGTGGACCAATGCTTTATCTCCTGTTCAGCTTGAAACCATACAATCACAGGCAGTGCCTCCCCGGGTAAAGCAGATGAAAGGGGGAATGCCCTTGGTGCCCTCAGTCCTATTGGTTTCTGGTGACTGCAGGTTACTTGGCAGCTTATGTTATAATGAAGTGCGGGTGGGGGGAGAAAAACCACAGACAAACCAACCTCTGTGACTATGAACTTGGTGGCATAAATTCGTCTGCTCTTCTTGGCATTTCTCCCTCTTGTTCTACCACAGCACAGGGTTACTGGTAGAAAACACTTTTCCTGAAAAGCTGTTTTTCTCCTGTACGTTTTGTGGTGAAGAGAAGACAATTATTGAGAAGAAAGAAAAGAACAGAAGATGAAAGGGCTAGCATCACACAATTACAGCCCTGAGAGCTCCTGCACCACTCCTGGACTGCACCAACACAGCATCACCCTTGTCAATCAAAAGTAGAAGGGACATGAGCAGAAACACCACCCAGAAACCTACAGAGCCAGGTCAGGCCCATCTTGAATGCTGGACTGTGCTGAGCACACTTGGAAGATGCAAGGACATCCACATCCACACATAATACTTCCATGTATATCCAGGATTGAGGAACAGTCTCCTAGGAATTTCTACATTTGTTTCATATTTCTCCCCTACTAGTAGAACAAGAACTATTTAATCACTGAAGAGGTTGGATACAACACAGGACCTCTAAACCCCAAGAAGGATTCTCTTTATGCTTGAGTACACCAAACTTTCCATGGAAAGTCTTCATTTTCCCATAAGGAATGGAACTGCACCATGTGTAAATCAGGTGCACCAAGGGTTTTTTTTCAGAGATCTTTTACTGCCCTGCTGTGTGAGCTTTAGAAAACCACTGGATTCACTTGAAATACCTCAGCCTTGATGAGAATAGTTGTATGAAGTTGTGGCAAAACAGTCTCATACTTTTTCAGATGTTTGCCTAAGTAAACAATTATTATCTTGCTACATTACTAGTGCATGGAAAATAAACAGCAGTGAGATAGTACTGAGCATAAACACAGATGAGTGAAACTACTCCATCCTCCAGATGAGAGCTCCAAAATAAAACTTACTGCTCTAGTTATAATCTTAGCTAAGATGATCAATGTTAAAAGAACTGAAAGAAGGAAAGAACCTGCAGTAGGATCTGAACAAGGAAAAACCTTCTTGTCCCTGTGAGACCAGGAGACGTGATTGGAAATTTCAGTAAGACAAAACGTTTTATTATCTAGGAATGCACCTATAAAAATCAAAGGAAAAAAAAGAGATTCTTCTTTATTACAGGTCCCCTGCTCTGAAACAGATAAATATATCTAAATCCAAAGCCAAATTACTGGAGAGATGTAATCAACTCAAGAATAGTTTGTAAAGCTCAATGTGGTGGCAGGGTGTAGCAACCCATCCACTAATTCCATTTGCTTAGCGGCCCTATGCTGTATTTCTGTGCTGTCAGCAAGTACTCAGGACAGTATTTTTAACTAAATAATATGCAAAAGGCTTTACAGTGAAAAACCACAATCACCCACTGGGATAAAACGCTAATTATAGATGATGAAAATCCTTCATTCTGAACCAGCCATAAATTAAACAGATTCCTGTACACCATCTTCCATTGTGTGAAACTACAGCATCTTACAGCATATAAAAAGCTGTGAGCATGTAAATATTCAGCTGGTGGTAAATACATTATAAATATAATATTAGCTCCAAGGAAATCAATTCTTTGGGATATTATTAAGGCCACCACAGAGTCACAGGACAGTCTGTCAAGTAAACAAGCATCAGCTCCTGTGTTTGCTCATAGGAATAAGAACAGTCAGTGAAAATGATGCTGAATTTCGAAAGGATTTGTAGCTCTGCAAATCTTACATTAGTCCTGAAGCAGCTCTGTTAAAAATCAACATTCATGACTCACTACTCCAGTACAGAGCTCCGATAGCTTGAAGGAATAGTGCAGATCCATCCCTAAATATACTGATTTGTAACTAACGCAGTAAATTTTCTAGGACAGTTTGCCTTTTTTCATAGAATGCTATATACTCACAGCTCAAGTAAGACTCATGGCCTACGTGCTACAGCTAAGATAACGATGACTTCTTTCTGTTTCTATACTCTGTACCCTTTTCATTAAAGCAGCAAGCTCTGAACTAATTGGGCCACAAGTGTTGAAGGGGGGTTGTTTCTCTTTAAGGGAAGCTGTGATTGCAGGTTGTCAATAAGCTGGACTAAAGCAGGAGCATCATGCCCAGTGTTTGTGCTCTAACAAGACTCATGGGGCTAAGCACTGCCAAAATACATAGGGAAATAGAGTGTCGGGAACTGAAAAAAATAGCTATCTAAGATTCTTAGTCTAGACACTACAGTGACCTTCCCAAAGTGCCAAGCAGACCTCTTTTACCTCTGCTAGAGTTGGACCACAGAGCACCAAGATTTGGTTTCAGGAATCTGAGACTCAAAGGCTGGTCTGGATCACTTCAGTCCCCTGGGATTGTTATCCCTGCGCAGATCCTCTCTCTGTCATGATCCTTACTATGTGTATCATGCTTATATACAAGAACAAAGATATTCAAAACAAGCCATGCTGTCTTCCAGCAGGGACTACTACAGAGTCACCATTCACAGCGACACTTCTGCAAGTGGCAGCCACAGTGAATTCATCATGAACTTAAAAATCCCTACTTAGCTTGAAAGTCATTTGCCAGCTTTCCAGTCCTGTTCCTAGTCCCAAGCCCACAGGATGCATCAGCAGTGTTAGTGGGTTTTTTTGATCAGGTCCTACAAGTGAATCTTGAGCTTGTCTGTGTGGGAAGACAATTGGTATACACCAATAACATGGACTTGGTTAACACGGGAACTGGCCTGAGCTGGCATTCTCCCCATTTTGATTCCATATAGTACAGTTTATTTTAGGGTCTGACTTTGTTACAGAGAAAACTGGAAAGATCATTAAACAAGAGTGGATTTGCAGGCCTGTCTCAGGGCGCAACCTTCATCCTTCAATTAACCAAGAAAAAAAAGGCTTTTTGCAGCAAAGATGTCTTCCACCAACATTAAATTTAAAAGCTGTCTCCTTCTCTGTTACCTTCTCCTTCTCTGTTAATGTATTTCAGCCATTAGTTGTTTCTTAAAACATTATCTCCTTACTATAATGAGGCAACTGTCTGCAGCAGGTAGTATCATGATATACTTCACTTCAAGAGTCGATTTATCACTGTTCAGGAAGAAGCCCAAGATAAGGGAGAGGAAACCACTGTTAGTCCCTTAGGGGTGAAGTAATTTTAGCAGTACGTTTGACCCAAAACACATGGCAGTACTTGACAACAGTTCTCTAAACTGGCACTAACCCCTGCGACTGCACAAATACTGCAGTATCAGATTGCTAGATAAGAAATGCACCACACACCTAAGCTTGCAACCACACTGGTCTATATTTGTATCCACAGTTTAAATCCCAAGAGACTGGTTTACTGGCATAAAGAATTATTGGATTCCCAGAATGTGGCAGGGAAAGATCCTATTCTGGATCTGGGTGGCTTTTGGTAGGCAAAGTGAGGAATCATAGAATCACAGAATACAATGGTTTGGGTTGGAACGGACCTTAAGATCATCCAGTTCCAACCCCCTGGCATGGGCAGGGACACCTCACACTAAACCATGTCACCCAAGGCTCTGTCCAACCTGACCTTGAACACTGCCAGGGATGGAACATTCACAACTTCCCTGGGCAACCCATTCCAGTGCCTCACCACTCTTACGGTAAAGAACTTATTCCTTATATCCAATTTAAACTTCCCCTGTTTAAGTTTGGAATACGGTGCGAGCAACTTAGCTAAGCTCTCTCAGAAGCTAATGAAAAGAGATGGGCACCCAGAGGTTGAATCATGCCACCTTGTCTTAAACACTTTTCTTTGAAAAGGATGAATCACCCTCTGGAGGTGTCTATTCCTTTCCACTATCAAAAGAGTCTAGACAAATATCTTTCAGGCCACTGCAGTTAGATGATACGAATCCCACTGAAGATACTTGAATACAAAGACACAGTAATGTTTAATTCAATTCATGGATCTCAGGTCTGATCCAACATCTGTTTTAAATTCAGAAACACTCTTTAAGTTATTTGAGTCATTTGCCAGAAAGCGTTAGCACTAGCGACTACAATTCTGCTGCACCATCCTACTTGAGTCATATTAGTACTGCAGTCTCTCACACAGATGTTATGTCTTCACTGCCAAAACTGAGAGGTTTTTATAGTAGTTAACTAATATATGCTATCCATCTTGCTATAAAACCCTGGAGGAACAAAGCACAGTGATTTCCACTGCAGTGTAGCTAAACGAAGTCTTGCCCAGAGGTTGGGTTGATTGTGTGTAGTTACACTGCAGTAAAAACGTCCTGTATTTCATCTTCACTAGGGTTTTAACATGGGATGGCTTTTTATCTACCTCACTGTAAAAAAAAAAAAAAAGACTGATGCTTCAGGCTGGAAGGATGAAGCTTTATTTTCCAGAGTTTATATATCTATAAATAGAGAAATAAATGTGCTATACATGGACACTCATACACACATATCTATGTATATTATATAGAGAGATATAAAAATATATAAATATATAAAGTTATAGCCAACCTGACACTAAAAGTTAACTATTAAACTGTAAGGAAAAGAACAGTTTTGAAACCTAACATCATACAAGGCTGCTATTCAACAGTTTAGGACATCAAAACCCGTACCATCCTATTGAGCTACCTTCCCTGAAAGATACCCACCCTCCTTCTGGTCAGCATTAGCAGTACTACTCACAGTTATCAAAATGGAGAGCATGCCAAGAGGCATTTTAGGCAGAAATCTGAACAATTCTCCATCATTTGAAACTACATTAATACAGCAGAGCTTGGTACAATCTCTTATTTGCATTTTAAAGAACACAATGAGTACTTTATCAAAAAGCAGTTCTAGGTGTTCAAGATGCTCCCATTGCTTTTGTTTCACATTACAAATGAGATTACTGATTTGAAAAGGAATTTGGTATTTGGGTGTAACTTGTAGGGAGCTTGATGGGATTGAAACACTAACCCTACAATTTACTAACAAAAATAACCCAACAGACAAACCATGCTGCAGCTCTAGAACTGGGAAAGAAATATTCTCAGCAGACTAGTACATTGCATTCAATTTTGCCTGTTGGCTTTTCTCATTTGAAAACAAAAAGACAAGTTGAAATTCAATGGCAGGAAGAGCTGATAACCTTCACAAACTTCCACAGAAGAAAGGATGCACCACATCATATTACCAAAGGATGAAAAAGGATATGGTTCTGTCATCTGAGTTTGAACTCCAGTAATAGCATGAAGGTCTCTTTTGCAGAATCCACACCAGGTTTACTTGCATCAAAGCTCTATGTACAGCCTCAAAACAATCCCTTAGACACTTAAATGACAAGCTTTGATTTGGTCCTGAGCACAGGGATAAACAACATAGGCTTCCAAAGGTGGCTCAGCAAGACTCAGAACTTGCAATGGTTTCATCACAGATCTTAAAAATAGGTGTTCCTGCTCACTTTGTTGCAGGTGTTAATGTGGCAGCTTACCTAGATCTGAGCTTCGTTTTTTTCTTACAGTTCACTTCTGCTGTGAAATTGCTTCTGAAATCAGATTAACTTTCAGGTGATGCAAAGATCTTGATTCATTACTGCAAAAGGTCACAGATATTCCAGTGAAGCTGGAGAAAGCAGCCATTTAGCCAGGCCATAGGGTTTGTGCTAAACTTCTGCTTAAGTGTTACAAGCAGCCTATGACCAACAATCGCTGTGTTCTTCCTGCAAGAGCCAGCAACCCCATGGTACCTCCAAGCTCCCTCATTACTTTGAATATAAGGATCTCCATCTCTCTTTGCCCTTATTCATCGCAAGACTTTGAGACTTGAATATATGGAGCCAGAAGACAACAACAGTCCTGAGAGACTAAGTTCACCATTGCCATAGGGGTTTACAGAAATACTGAAAGCTGCAGGGTTCAGGAAAACCACTGGGTTTCAGGAAAACTATAATATGCCATGATGGAACCTTTAAGGCATTGCAATGGGGTTTTTCATGTTCAAACATGACAAACATTCACACGCATCTATTATTTGCAGTAAATTCTACCAGCTCCACAAGCAGAACTGGGACTAAATCTCCACAGCACCTTTCCAGACTTGGTTTTCCCTATCCTAAATAGAAGTACATCCCCAAATGATGGGACAGCAGAGGAAATCTAATTCACAGGTGAGCCTAACTAGACCAGGTGATGGTCTAGCTCCATTTATAGCCTGTGCTGAAAGATACCATTGATTTTCACGGCAATAGTCACATAAAGCACAGGGAGGTGGGGAAAGGCAGGCCTAAATCATTGTGTAAGTGGTGTCATTCCGGTGTAAAGTCAGATTGGAGGCTGTTAATGAAAGAGGCAGAAAGCCCTGATTGCACAAGAGCTGCTGAGGTTTGAAACAGTTTAGCTTTCTGAAGCACACATGGCAAGGGTTTTCCCCTTATCTCTGTTATTCTCGGATACATAAGCCTGTAACTAAGCCCAATACCTCTGAGGGTTTTTGATGCTTTGCCCTAGTCTCTTACGGAGCATCTACCCAGCCTCAGGGGTTATTCTTTCTACTGAGCACTCCCTATCACAGATAGTACTGCCCCAAGGATGAGTGAGTGAGTCCTTTCTGTTATCCCATCACTTGGACCACACCAGAGCAGACAGAAAGCCTCCACCTGATTGCAGCTGGATACATGTTGGGCTCCACAGCCTGATTTTGAATGTGCTGTGCACCCACAGCTTGTGCAAAATCAATGAGGGCTGCAGGCAGTGTTGAAAAACAACCAACTAACAGCACACGACAATGTGTTCCAGCTTTCTGCCTGTTCCTATTTCTGTATTTCTCTCTCATCCCTAGGTTATTTGGAAATTGCTCCCATAGTCACCGTATTTTTCCTCTTTTTGTTCTCTAAACAGCACATTACTTTTTCATAAGATGTAATTTCTCCTGCCACTGAGACCCATAGTTTTCCTGCCTTTCTCAATGTTTCTTTCGTATGTCTGAGTCTTCCCTTTAGTTGCCACGAGTCTAATCATCTTCCTGCCTTTACAATTAGTTTTGCTGTATATCAAACACTGATCTTAGAGATCTTCTCTGACATGCAAGAAAAACTGTAACAAGCTAAGGTGATGTTATCATTCAGTTAGATTCTGTGATTTTGGACAAGACATTGTTGACAGTTGAGATTCATAACTATATGCAAAGTGATTGTCAATGTTTTGTGATGTTACTATTTGTATGTAACTGCTAAGGAAAAATCAGACATAAGAAAGGCAAGTGCAGAAGGGTTAATTACTCTCATTTTATCATATTTCTACCTTCAGAGCCCCTTACTAAGATTCCCAGCAGTCTGTATGAAGCCGCAGGTTTGGAACAAACTCCTTTTCTCAGCTGTATCAAAGAAGAATAGAAGTAACACTGTTTTCTGCCACAGATTTGTTTGGACGACTTGGGATTCATATCCTTGCTCCCTCAGCAAAAAGGAGACATTGTGCCACAACTGCTGAAAGGCTGAATTCCTTCCTCACCTGAAGGCAACACGTAAGACATCGCTTTTTCCAATGTACAAGGCAAGAAAAATACATTGATAAATCACCTTCCAAAGTTATAAGAGCTAACATCCATTCCAGGGGAGAGAAGCTGCTTGGGTACAGGTCACACAAATATCAAAGTGCTGCCTGAAGACACTGACTGTCTGTATCTAATTGAAAGCGATGGTCAGCTTGCTTATCCCACCTAACAACATCAGAAAGATGCTACACGCCAGACACTGTGCATCCGAGGAAGGAGAGCTCTGTCATTACAGCTACACCCCAAACAGCCAGAAGCTAAGTCAGTAGTAAAGCAGCAATAATTAGGCATACTGAGGAGCCTATTTAAGGAACATGGAACAGAACCACGAAGAAATCCATCTGCAGCGGGATATTTTTGTTGAACAGACCATTTATTTGAGGCAAGCAAGCTGTGCTGAAGCCTAGAAGTAGGGTTTGAATGGGAAGAACCTGCACAGCCACCTACTTTGTACACACTTAAACCAGAGGATACCACAGCACAAGCACACATTTACAGTGCGAACACATGGAGGATTCTCCTCAGCTTTCTGAACTCCTTAGCTAATGTTTATCAAGCTGATATGAACTGGCACTGTAGCAAAGGATGCAATCCAGCTCTTCCTCACACTTCTTATGCGTGTTCTCACCTTGTGCCAGTTCCTCCCCTGGGACAGCAAATGGCCATGTGGCTGCATGATGAACTAAATCTGAATAAAAACTAGTCTGGGAAAGAAAACAAGAATATTCATTGGCTCCCTGCTGTAGTTCATGGAGGGGCCACACAAATGCTTGTGCTGGCAGATGGAAGAAGGAATTTAGGAAGAATAAGACTTTCTTTTTTAGCAGTGGGGCTGGCTTCAACTGGGAATAAAACAGCACTGTTGCTAAGCTCAGAATAAACCTATCCATTTCAAAGCCCAAGCAAAATAGGAATTTATTTAGAATCACAGAACTGTTAAGCTTGGAGAAGACCTTTAAAATCATCACATCGAGCTATTAACCTGGTGCTGCCATGCCCACCACTAAACCATTGTTGAGAGCCTAACAGCAGAATGGCTAAGTAGCAAAGGCCATGATACCGTGCAACTAGCTGAGCTCTAGGCCTCAGGGCACAACGACCTTGCAGATAACGATTACTCAAGAAACAAAGAAACAGGATATATATCCTGCTGAAATAGCCCATCATTAACGGCTACTTGCTGATGTGGCAACAGCTGCTAACGACCACCAAAGTTTGAGCCAATAAGCTTGTGTATTGTGTAACTTCGCATAGATATGTACTTGATTGTATGACCTATAAATATCTATGTATTGCAATCAATAAACGAGACTTGCTGACCATGAGAGCATGAGGCTTGTCTCCCGCGACTCCAACAACGGATCCCGACAAACCATGTCTATGAGCATCACATCTACACATTGGAAATGCCTCCAGGGATGGTGACCACTTCCCTGGGGAGCCTGTTCCAATCCTTTCAGGGAAGAAATTGTTCCTAACATCCAATCTTAATCTCCCTTGGCTCAGCTTGAGGCCGTTTCCTCTTGTCCTGTCACTTGTTACTTGGGAGAAGAGACTGACCCCACCTCACTACAACCTCCTTTCAGGCAGTTTTAGAGAGTGATAAGGTCCCCCCTGAGCCTTCTCTTCTCCAGACCCCCAGTTACCTCCGCCGTTCCTCATCACACTTGTGCTCCAGGCCCTGCACCAGCTCCATTGCCCTCCTTTGGACACACAGAATTTAAATTATATGGAGGTTACACAATGGCAGGACAGAACTGTATCCATGATCCAGGAAAACAGTCACATCTACATCATCTCTGGAGGAACATAGGACCAACCAGCACCTACTGCACACTCCCCAGGTACAAAGATCTCTGTCAGCCAGACACCACAGAGCCAGCTTGCTCTAAGCTGCTAGTGACCAGACCAAGTGGAAAATCAGATCTGGGACAGTCAAACATTAGATTTGAAAACAGAAAGTGCTGCAAGAGAAAACAAATATCTTTGCTGTGCTTCCTGGAGCCACAGTCCAAGATACCAGGTTATCCTTCAACAAGCCAGTGGCAGAAGAAAGCTGTGTAATGTCATGATCACTATGCTCATCAAATACTTTATCTCCTCCCAGCATATCATCCATGAAAAGTAGATCTTTCTTTTTCTTCTTTTTCAAGCAAAAGATAAACGGGTGTAAAATCCTGTCACAGGCCTCTAGTACCTTTGCAGGAAACTGCAGTTAGCCAGAAAATGTGGTGATGAAAGGATGTGTAATCCTGTCATCTGTGACATGAGAGATTGCTAGATGTTGGAGATGCTACAGAGAAAGCTGCCACTGCAGCTGTGGGAGAAGAGCATCAAGAAACAGGAGGGGATATCAGAGGCAGTATCAGCTGGGTCACTGCCTAGCAGCAGCTTTTAAAACAGCAGCAGTTGTCTGATAAGCTTTGAACAGACTTCCCAAAATATCTGGAAGCAACTAGATTTTCAAGTGAGGATCAAAATGTAGTAGCTGCACTTAGTCTGGACATAGGCTTAAGCAGCCTAATGTGGAACATCCTACTAAGAATGCTGCCTTTGGCAGACGTGATGTATACATGAGCTACAAGTTATTACTCTAACCTATGGCAGGGGGGCTGGAACTAGGTTATCTTAAGATCCTTTCCAAACCTAGCTCTTCTATGATGATTCTATGATGATGAACACTTTAACTTTCTCTGCATTCAGCATGGAGGCTGACACCAAACAACAGAGTTTTCCAACTACATGCACTTGTCGCATGTATGAAGTTCTGCCACAGACAAGAAGCTATGTTCACATTTGGAAGAGGTCTCTACAAACCATTGCAACAATGAAAAAAAACTCCTGCAGTAAGACCAAACAAGACTTGGCACTGCTACTGAGCTGCTTTTGAAGAGACCAAATAAAAGTCATAGCCCAACTATGAAAGCAAAACCAGTCTACAAATCCCCAAGTCCGCAAGTTCCACTCAACAAACTAAAAGAATTAAAACTACCACTACAACTGTGTTCATTAAAATCCCTTAGGATTCTCAGTCCTGCCAGCTTGTTGAGCTCTATCTCCTTTCTTATTGCATGATGTCTAGTGCAAAGCTACCTAGAAATTAATGCTTTCACAATGAAACCTTAGAGCCCAAGAGGAAGTATAAAATGAAGGTCAACTTAGGTGCTGATGCATTCCAATGTTTCAGTACTCATGTGAGATTTGACTATAATGATAAGTCTTTTAGGAACTATCAGTCAGGATATGGCAATTCAGATGCCTACTGTTTGTTATGGTCTCTGTGCATGAGATATTTTTAACATTGAAAGCAAGGAAAAAAACAGCTTGTTCTTCTGTGAACATACCATGACCCTGAGCAAAGCTGACTTCAAAAAGCTTTTAGATAGCTACTTAAAATGGTTTTCAAGGTGTTTTTGGATGCCCTTTTGCATCAGAAACAGAACAGTGGTAGCATAAGATTTATATTTTATGCACTGCATATATAACACAAAGCCTACAAAGACGGCAAACAAAAATAAATGTTATGAATCTTGTGACTCCTTTTGGTATTATATCACAGAATCATAGAATAGTTAGGGTTGGAAAGGACCTTAAGATCATCCAGTTCCAACCCCCCTGCCATGGGCAGGGACACCTTGCACTAAACCATCTCACCCAAGGCTCTGTCCAGCCTGGCCTTGAACACTGTCAGGGATGGAGCACTCACAACTTCCCTGAGCAACCCATTCCAGTGCCTCAACACCATTACAGTAAAAAACTTCTTCCTTATATCCAATCTAAACTTCCCCTGTTTAAGTTTTAACCCGTTACCCCTTATCCTATCACTACAGTCCCTAATGAAGAGTCCCTCCCCAGCATCCCTATAGGCCCCCTTCAGATACTGGAAGGCTGCTATGAGGTCTCCGTGCAGTCTTCTCTTCTCCAGGCTGAACAGCCCCAACTTTCTCAGTCTGTCTCCATATAGGAGGTGCTCCAGCCCCTGATCATCCTCATGGCCTCCTCTGGACTTGTTCCAACAATTCCATGTTCTTTTTGTGTTGGAGAAACCAGAACTGCACACAATACTCCAAGTGAGGTCTCAAAAGAGAAGAGGGGCAGGATGGCCTCAGTAGAGGTGCAGGATCACCTTACTATCACAGGCCTCACTATACCATTGGTACCTACCAGTCAGTGAAACATTCTGGCTTCATGTCCTTGTGTTTGCAAAGCATTTAAGATTTATATGATGAGATAATCCTTTGGTTTTCACACACCTAGAATCACAGAATCATAGAATGCTTTGTGTTGGAAGTGACCTTAAAGCCCACCCACTTCCAACCCCCTGCCACAGGCAGGGACACCTTCCACTAGAGCAAGGTGCTCCAAGCCCCATCCAACCTGGCCTTGAACACTGCCAGGGATGGGGCACCCACAGCTTCTCTGGGCAACCTATTGCACTTGCAGAGGAACTTGCTATGTCAAGGAGCTCGCCAAGCTCACAGATAGCTAAAAACTGCTTGCAGAAAGGGCTGTGTTATACATGAAAGTCACTATAGGACACAGACCAATGATCAGTATAATGCTTCTGTAGTACTTCCTTAGAAAACATCTGTTTGTGTTTCTTCTCTTACTAGCTGTATTAAAAAAAATCCACCCAAACCTTAGCAGAGTCTCTACCTTTAAAGCCAAATTTATTTTCAAGTTGTGAAATCTGATTCCAGTAGAGCAGCAGCTCAGTAATTGCACGTACATATGCACACGCACATACCCAAGTACTCTGAGGGTCCTAAGTCACAGGCTTCTGCTCTATGGAGCCAGTAAAGGCTGAAAATGTTCTGGGGAAATATTTTTCCTCAGATTTGCAAACTGCATCTTATCACCTGCCTCACTTACGGATAACAGAATAAACCCAAATATGACAGCATCCAAAGCAGTGCAATTGGTTTTGTTCACAAACAATTACCTCTAGGCAGGTATGTATGGTTTAGGTCACCACTGCAACATCTTCTGCATTGAGGCTTAAATGTCAGTGTTAAACAGTGCTACCAGTTTCAAACCAGGTTGAAAACTCTGTACATGCAGTAACATAAAATCCAGCTTTAAATTAAATCCGAGTTGAAATAAAGCCAAAAAAATAGTTCTCTTTGACAAGCATAAAGCCACTGTTTACCTATAAGGAGCAGATGTTGGTGTATTTTTAAATCTACCGACATAGCTGCCTGTTGTTATCTCTACAATATATAAGCAGAGATCTTATTTAGGAAGCATGTAGCTTCTCTGGAATTTTTAGCAGAATGTATCTCTGCTGCTTTCCTGTGAAAGCATCACCCATTTTTTGCCTGCTAACTATAGTTCAGACTGTAATGGAGATGTTTGGCAAAAATATCTCCCACTGCCACAATGTCCCACTGAGCAGACATGGTATTTTCCAATTCTGCTATGCTTGCTTTCACAAGATCAAATGAGAGCTAAAATGTTATTAATGTACTTAATGACACTGTCTTAGCAATAAATTCAGTCAAATATAGCGAGATGGAATGACTTAGTCTAGGACAGACATCCAGTGAGCCCCTAGATGAGTGATTCTGAACAGCTGTTGGCAAGAAATGCAGCATTTACAACACTTCAGGACTCCACATCCCAGCACTATGAGGACTGGAAGACTCATCACTGCTCAGTACAACCAAAACACTTCCTACCATTTCCTCTCCTTGATTCATGTGTCTCCCAGGAGCTCTCCAAGGATTATGTCTATTAAAACCCTAGCTTGGCTGTGACAACATGTGCTTTTGTCTTAGGATGTGCATGAACTGAACAGCAGCTTGGCTTGTGCCTTTGTCACGTCCTCCACCTACCTGGTGGTTTGCATGGTCTTGATTTATGCACAGCTGTCGTTAAAACCACAGAGTTAACTACAACAGCTATAAAAGGCTTTACCTTCTAAATACATACAGGGCATAGCCCTTACAGTGAACTCTTTTCCAATTCCTACTGTGTTAACATGAAGAGGCACAAGAAATCACTTGGTCCTGTTCTGCACCAGCCCTCTCTCACCTCCCAGAACAGTTCCACCTCACATATTCAGATAACAAAGAAGTTATCTGACCTCAAAATTAATACTTCCGCTGATCTCATCCTCTATTTCAGTAGCCAGCTTTAGTGAGCAAGAATTTCTTGTTTGTTTAGACCTGAACTAAACATCATGCCTATTAAAAACATTTTGCATGCAAAACAGTGGATTAAAGAAAGTAAATAGTAAAATTAATAATAAATTAATTATATTAAGTAAGACAAATAAATTAAGTATGTCAAGAATGATTCTGCCAAAGAGCAGAAATCTAGGAAGAAAAGACATAAAATGGTTTGCCAAGCAGAAAAAAATGAGGTACAGAGGAACAGAATAAATTATTTTTGATATCCAGTGAAACCAGAACAAAGCTGGGCTCTAATTGCAGCAAGAGTGATTGAGGCCAGATCCTGAGAAGAAGATGACCCCCATACAGGCGGGAATGAAGTATCTAGGGATGTTAGCCCATATCATCTGAGCCCTCGGATCAGAAAAATGCCCCCCAGGAATATATTCTATAACTGCTGTTGCTGTGCAATCCATTTATTGAACCTGTGTTTGCCTCCTTAGTTGGTAGCTCCTCTTTCTGCCCTGCCCTTATAAAATCCACCTGCATGCACTGTGCTCCATGTACCTCAATACCCAATTCCCCTTGTCACTGTTAATGTCCTTACATCTCTGCCTAAGTGATCTCTATATGTGCACGTTTATCTACTTGCTGTTTGTTCAGCTAATTCCCTCATTTCTTTTCCACTCCTCTTCATTCCTTACTAATGTTCCTTGATGGCTGTCTGATTCCCTTTGTCCTTAAACTGAAACCAATCCATTTAGCAGCCTCGTATTTGGTTTGCATGGCAAGGTTTTAGTATCAGGAGAGCTACAGCGGTGGCTTCTGTGAGAAGATGCCAGAAGCCCCATGTCTGACAGAGCCAATTCCAGCCAGCTCCAAGATGGACCCACCACTGGCCAGTGCCGAGCCCACCAGTGACAGTGGTAGTGCCTCTGAGATAGCAGCTGTAAGAATGGTTATCCCCTTATTATAGTTAATACATAATATGGGCTACAGTTAACCTATAGTTAATATTGACTTGGGCAGAAGAACCCTAGAAGTGATCACTTCATCACACTCAAGATAATAAAATGACTCCTTACAGAGTAGAACAGAGTGGAAGGCACTAAAATAAAGATTTATCAGCATAGAATTATAAGCATGAATCATAGAATCATAGAATAGTTAGGGTTGGAAAGGACTTTAAGATCATCCAGTTCCAACCCCCTGCCGTGGGCAGGAACACCTCACACTAGACCATGTTGCCTAAGGCTCTGTCCAACCTGGCCTTGAACACTGCCAGGGATGGAGCATTTACCACTTCTTTGGGCAGCCTTTTCCAGTGCCTCATCACTTTCACAGTAAAGGACTTCTTCATTTATCTAACCTTAACTTCCCCTGTTTAAGTTTAAACCCACAAAACAAACCAATCACAGCTTTTCATACCTATATGGTAACTGAATCTATTACAATTCTAACTGTGTAGAAGAACTGGGAGCATTACTTACTTTCACAGAGGCGTCTTCTCAGCTTCCCCCGGATTTTATCGATCGCGTTGTAATCAGAGACATGAAACACGTGAGCAGACTTGGGTTCTGAAGCAATCTCATCAAGTTCCTCTTCTAGGGCTTCACCAACACCCACAACAAAGATCCTAATCCCAGCCTGATGGGCTGCACTGGCAGGATCCAAGACATGATCCTGGCTCCTTCCATCAGTCAAAAGGATGGCAACTTTTTTAACAGTGCGATCGCTAAGTCTCCCACCAGCTTCTCTGGAAAAGCTGTAGGTGTTGATGTACCTGAGAGCATCTCCAGTATTGGTGTTACCCCCGTAATACTTAATGTTTCGTGCAGCCGCTTTGATTTCCTCACGGGTTCTGTACTTCCCCAGGTCAAACTCTGTGGTCGGACGATCACTGTATCGCACCACACTGACACGGGTTTTGTCTGGGCCAATCTCAAAAGTTTCCACCAAATTAGACACCCACTGCCGAACTTTCTCAAAATTTTCTTTTCCAACACTGGAGGAGGCATCCAAGAGGAAGACAAGGTCATAGTGAACGTTCTTGCAACCTGTAGGAGCGGCAGAAAACATTGCTAAGGGAAGATGAAAGAAGAGTACCAGGCATACCAATATCCCCTAGGCATGGCTCCCTAGTGAGCAATTTAGAGGAGACAGCAAACGTTCCCCTTATCCTGCACAGAAAGTGCAGATTCTCAGCCTTTCTTCCTTGTGATTCACCTTATCTGTTTCAGGACATCTACAGATGAGCACACACTTTGCTTTGAAATGCAAACCCATTCTCCTCCTGCTCTACTAACTGCCTCTGCTCAGTCTTTCCCCTACACCATCTGCATGCATATGAAGTTACTTTTCTCAAACTCCATTGCAGTGCCTTTGCTCAGGCCATGCTCTCCTGGCAGATCAAGAGACCTGCCCTGACCTTGCCTATGTCAATCATGACTTTGAGTAGCAAAGCTCTCATGCTCCCTCTTCCATTAACATGATGATTTATTTATGCTTAGGTAGAAGCAGTTGTTTTGCTCAGCATGATATGTTGGTGAAGCAAGTTTATAACAAGATTATTTTAATTTTGAGGCTCTCTGCCATTGACTGTTGACTAAAGGATGATTCACTGAATACCGGGATGGCTTCCTTGGCAACAAAGGACAGCTGCTTTGTAAGGAAAAAGTTCACTTATCCGCACAACCACTTTTTTGCCTCCAGCCATGATATTTGTAATCTGAGGCCTGTGTAATCCAAAAGGCGAATCTATTCTAATTGCAGCTTGCTTGCCCTATGAAGTCAGACTGGTCATATATTTGTCAGCTTCTTGCTGAGAAAGGACATCTCCCAGGAGATGTTTTCTAGCTGTTTCTGAAGCTAGGTGGCTGTAGATTGATAAACGTCCCATAGATGTCAAAGATTTATCAACATAATGCCCCAACTGGACAAAATACATATATATGTATTAGTTTCTTTAATTCACTATTATAGGCCACAGTGCCTAACAAATTGTGAGTTTCAAGCTTGAAAAAAGCTGCTCTGCAAAGTCAATTTCTCTGTGTTCACAAGCACCAACCTCTGTTTCTCCAGTAGTGCTTGTCTCATGTTGTCTCACAAAGTTTAACCACTTCTTTGAAAAGCAGTTTGATAATTTGACTAATTATATGGAGGCCAAAGCACACATAACATGGTAAAAGATAGAGAGCTAGCCCATACCAGTGCCTGTGCCACTTTATTTCTCCCAGAGCAACAGGCTTTTCTATGATCAGCTGAACTAGAGTTGTTCTATCTGGCCCTTAAGATGTTGGCAATTGCTTTAAAATCCTACTGCTTTAGCAGGACCTTAGCTGGTAATCCACATCTACCCACACCCACTGAGAGTAGATCTGTTCTGTTCATTCCTATTTCATTACAAAACCCTTATTCTCCCAACTATTCCCACCACAACCATGTTAACCTCCTCTGGGCTCTGACCTGGACTGACCAAGCTAACTCCCTTGGTCAGACCATTTGTGAGAATACATAGCTTCAGCATATACCCACCAAGGACAGTTCAGCTCTCCATACATTAAAAAATTACATTCCCACTCTAGAGTTTGCATGTTTTCACTCACATCAGACTAGTTCCAGCCAGGTCCCAGTAACTAAATGTCCATCAGCGGCTGAGACCCATTAATAATGAAGTGCATCTTCCACTGCAGTTTCATCAGAAATCAAGTCAGGACTGCTCCATGCTATGAACAAAGTGGAGATGCTTGAAAGATTCACTGTGAAAGCTTGAAATCCTTTTCTGATGGCCCTGAGAGTAAACCCCTTCTCCAGGGTTTATCTCCCATAGCTCCCTGACCTTGGGTAGGCTCCTCAGAAAGCTCTGCTGGAAGTATTCAAGAAAGACCTGTCTCTACTGCAAGCTGCTTTTAAGTCCTGAAGCATGGACTAACCACCTGGTTTAAGCTCAGAGCTGCCTCACCTTTATGGGTTTACCTGGAGCAGGGCTGACCCTGGATGCTGTCCTTGGACCTGATCTGGACCCTGACTCATGCTCCTGTCTTGGTCTTGGACCTGCTTCATCACTATGAACTTGCCTGGTATTTGGATTTCCAGTTGAGCCTGGCTGCCATTCCCCAGCTTTTCCTGCTCCCTGGCTGGAATTAGTGGGACAGGCTGTGACTGTTGAAACCCTGACCAAATCTGACTTAAGGGTTTATGAATCAGCACTGGTGCTTTTGATCCTTCTGGGGCTGTGCACCTGCCCTGAAGAGGACAGGAATCCTGAACATCCCCTTGCACTGGAAAAGAGTGTGGGTAGCTCAGCTACATGAGGATTATTTGCCTTCAGATAAGAGTATAAGCATTGTAGGTCAGCATAACACTGTAGGTCAGTGCTCATGGTATGCATGATGGCTGTGAGAGTGGTGGAATATACATCCTGTGTGTTGCAGATGATGATGAAAAACGAGCATCATCTGTTGGTGTGTTAACTTCTGTAGCAGAGTACATCCCGAGTGCTGCATAGGTGTCTATGGGAAAAGCCTAACCATATGAGATTGGGATCTCATTGATAACAATCTGAAGAAGAGAACTGCAAAGGTAAAAGTGAGAAAACTCGTGGGTTGAGATGAGAATAATTGAAATATTATTATAATAATGACAATAATAGTAATAGTAATAATAATTAATGAAAGAAGAATAAAGATGAAAAAGAAGAAAAAAGGAAGAAAATAAAAGAAGAAAGGAAGAAGAAAGGAGAAAGAGGAAAGAAGGAAAAAAGAAGTGTAGTTTTGTTTGATTTTGTCAGAATATAAACCAGGATCTACATAGAACATAGAACAGTAAAAAATAAGCAAGAAATCTCCACTTCCCCCCCCTCAAAAAAAAACATTATTACATTAAACTATTCTGTCTGCAAGAATATTAGGTGAGGCTAACTAAAGAACATAAAGGGTTGAGTATAAAACCTGCAAGACACAGACCTTCCTTCATTTTAACAACCCTCAGCAGGTGAGATGACTGCAATTTAGAAAGGAACAGAACAGGCAGAATGAGTCCTGAGTTCAGGGGTGATGAGCCTTAGAACAAGGAGGGGGTGAAGGTTTAAAAATAATGCTTATTTCAGGTAGTACTGCAGGGAAGAAAAAGATGGTCTTTCAGGATCATTTTCTTAGAGTCAGAGCCTGTGCTCGCAGACCTGATGGCAGTGAGATGAAATGCTGCAGAAAAGCTTTTAGTAAATATTAATCTGCATTTTCAGCACAGTAATGTCCACTGCTGGATAAAATTGATTGTTTTCCAAGAATGCTATAATGATATTGTTTACTGGCAGAATCAGTTCCTGTTAAGGGAACATGGGAGATAATTCATAGAAAGTGAAGTTTCATTTTTGTAATTACAGGAATACTCTCTGGAAGCATAATTCCAGGAGCTATGTTCATCCACTCAGACACTGAGTCAACTGTTTTGCAATACTGCTATTAAAAATACTTCACAAACAAGACATAAGAGCAAAATTATTTAAAGCAATCACAGAATGAACATATAAATGGTACCACTATCATTTCCTATGACTGATCCACAGGTAGGAAAAAAGATGAGATTTCATTTTGGTTTATTACTAAGTACTTACTCCTGCTAAGCTTCATCCAAAAAGCCTTATATAGATCATAAAGCAGCTGTTCCTTAGAGTGAGAAAAGGTCTAAAAAAGCCTTTCCTTTCTTATAATTTACCCAAGCGTACAAAATAGCTTTTTTCCTAGAAAAAAGGACTGAAAACCTCGACCTCAAAGTAACTTTGGGCTTTTAAACCAGTAAATTGTGCATCTACAACCATTTTCTGTCCCTCAGATGCAGCATCATTCACAGCCAGACAACTCTTCTTCCCACTCAAAAAAAGCCATGTCCTTGTCAAGACTGCTGACAGGAACAGTCCTTTAGCTGCATCATCCTCTAATGCAAACCATTCAGTGGCTTTTTGGGGAGAGTGCTCACCAGCACAGGCCAAAAGCCATGCCAGGGACCATGCTAGCAGCTATACAGTATCATATAATCATGAAATGGGTTGGGTTAGAAAGGACCTTAAGGTCATCCAGTTCCAACCCCCTGCCACAGGCAGGGACACTTTCCACTAGAGCAGGTTGCTCCAAGCCCCTGTGTCCAACCTGGCCTTGAACACTGCCAGGGATGGGGCAGCCACAGCTTCTCTGGGCACCCTGTGCCAGCGCCTCAGCACCATCACAGGGAAGAATTTTTCCCTAATGGTCTAATTTAAATCTCCCCTCTTTCAGTTTAAGCCATTACCCCTTATCCTATCACTATGTACAAACATATGAACCAAGGGAGGGTATGAACAGTGTCCTGGCCCTGTTTAGCAAACTAGGAAAGTCCTGGCTAGATAGAAGATTCACCAGCTCTAATGTGACATCCACTGAAGGCAACTGATGAAGTGGTCTCCATACCAGTGTGAGGTACATGAAGTGTATCCATAGTAAACTGCATGCTGTCCTCTTTGCTGTGGGTAGCTGAGCTAACCATTAACCCTGTGGCAGAAAAGAGATCCTACACAAATCATAACCTTGATCCCTGAGCTATCTCCATTCCTAAAGTCTATTTTATGTCTTTTCAGCAGTAAATGTCTTGCTTGGAGTTTTTTTTTTTTTATTGTTTTCCTCATAGTAATAATAGCTTCTCAACCATGCAAAAGGCCCAGCAGCTACTTAGCATGGGCAGTAAGCCAATCAGCACATACCTGCTCTTTGAGCCTCAATTTGCTCCCAGCTGAACACAAATGTGAGAAGAACCAGGAGATGGGGCACACAGCATCTTCCCATCATGGACATCTCCATATCTGCTTTCTCACATTAGCCTGTCTTTTCTCTGTGGTGAGAAGCTCTTTAAAAATCCAATCCGTAGCCTAGAAAGGGAAATAAACAGCAAATGTTACCTCATAGAAATAAACAGCAGTCACGGTGCAAGTCATGGAGCAACATTTTGGAGAGCTGTCTCTTCTGCCTTCATTTTACTTAACCAGACACAAACTGCTCAGACAAAGAGGCGGGATTTCACCTACTTTCCAAAAGCTATACTCTTTCACTGGCTCTATTCAGCGTGCAGCAGCCTGAATGGAAACAGGAGGGAGATTACCAGATTATTATACTTTAATTGAGCCCACTGCCAAGTACACAATCAACGCACTGGAGTGGAAACTATTCTTGACCTGGCCCTCCCACACATTCATCATTAGGAGGTACACAACACAGAGCAGAGATACAAGCCACTGCAAATCACACACAACCGGTCGCTGCTTCACCCATTGCTGCTTTCAGTCCCACAGCCTCAGAAATGACAACTGCTAAAAATACATGGCTGCTTTCAAATGCATATTTGTTGCCCTCAGTCCTTCTTTATAGGAGTAAACTCACCAGCTTCAAAACACACCTTTCAACTCTTCAGTTTAAAGAAGTGCAAAAGCTTAGGTGGGTGATCTTCAGTTTAAGGTCATTGGTTTGACTTTACCTTGACTGAAGACAGCGGTGGTGTAACAAGGCAGGCAAAGTGGCTGGGCTGTTAAAAGTTTAACTGTGTTTTCTAACACTAGATCAACGTTTATAATATTAATTTTATTATTTATTTATTGCTGTTATTTTACTTTTTTATTAAATCATAGAATCAAGGAACGATTTAGGTTGGAAAGGACCTTAAGATCATCTATTTCCAACCGCCATCACATAATCACTGCAGTTCTATCTACTGTGTACACATACAGGGGAAAACAGTTTCCACTCTGCAGCTTTCCAAGGAATCATTCTGGAAAACTTTCTCCCTGCTCCTGAATGTGCCTTTTCCTCTCAAACAGAGATTTCTTCATCCATTTTTAAAGGAATTTTTGTTTGTTCTGTCTGTTAACATGCACATCAGCTTCTCAGTGTTGGCAGCTGCGTAAAAGAGGCATGAAGGGAAACTGTATGTTGTTGTAGATCATCGCTGATTACACATTCTAGGATATTTCTGTTCAAAGCAATAGGGTTCTGTGGGAATCACGGACAGAAAGAAATGGTGGTGTCAGCATTTGTTCAAAACCAGCCTTGATCAGTCAAATGCTAGGCCTATCTCTACCGTGTATCAGAAATAAAGTATGTGTCATGCTGGGTTAGGAAATAAAAAGGGGGAAATCTTATGCAGTTGTTGAGATGAGCTGTAAATCCTTATTCCCAGGACAAAATACAGGCTCTTATTTTTCACAAGTCCATGTCATATGCAAAGAGAAAAAGAATCTAATAAACCCTGCACCCTTCAAATGAGATTTGGAATGATCTGCCAGCAGCAGAACATAAATGCAAGAAGGAATACTTTATAGAAGAAAAATCATGCTCACTCAGCTATCATCCCCAACTCCAAAGGTGCTGCAGTTTACACCTCAGCCAGAGGGTGTCCCTGTGAGACAGTGAGGTGCTGAGGTTTGAGCGAGCTGGAAAAGGTTACAGGGTAAAAAGGGCATGAAAATATCACCGTGCCCTGCAGTAATTAAGATTTCCTTTTACACAAGTGCATTACTGAAATACCGACCAGGCACCCGCCTGCAGGGGGATCAGGACGAGCATTACTTAAAATAACTACGGGAGCTTCAGCCCAAAGTTTTCCTGCCGTGTATCTTTTAGGAAACACTGTTTTCTGGTGCTGCGGATGTTAAAGCAGGCTTGTGGCAGCAGTGAGAGACAGGAAACCAGATCTGCCATGCGGCACTTCACAGCTGGGTTCTCAAAACAGCTCTTCTCTTGTGTCTGGGCTTGCACCACTCTGAAGCTTTGTAAATACAGTATTAAAACAGTCTTTGCCAGCTGCTAACCCCCATGAGGCCAGGATAAAAGAGGCAGAGCACCAGCTGGTGTCAGTCAGAAGGACGGCGGAGGGACAGACGGATGCTGGATCAACAGGCCGAGGATACAGCGTGACAGGGAGCTCAATGGATGTGGATCACTTGGTACATGTGTGACTTCTGCCCCAGCATTAGGACCTGCCTACTTGGCCAGGTGTGAGAGCTGCGTCTCTAAGGAGTCATTCCTCTCTGGTCCACACCAAAACACTTCAAGAGCTCAGTTCTGCACTATGACTGCTGAAAGGTGTCTCAGAACAGTCATTTAGGCTAAAAATAGTGGGAGAAAAACCCAAATCAAATCATAACATCTGCTTAAAATCGGTATTTATAACCTGTGGTGGCTTTCATACACATCTGTGATTCAATATTATTCTTGCATTCAGGCCAAAATACATTATTTTATCTATTTTTATAGCATGAGGAGTTGAAACAAGTCTCTAAACATGCAGCTACTTTATGTATGAATATATCAGTGAGAGAAAATTGCCCCATTCACATCAACAGGATTCAAATCATGGCAAGGCAGTCTTCAGGGGTATTAGAAGAATGCTTGGAGATAAAGCCTTTTTAGTGATGAGTTTTCCACACTCGTTTCTTTCCCACCTCAGCCTGTCACTGTGAGACTGAGCCCAGTCTGAGATTACAGCAGCTGATCAACATTTCCTTTTCCAGAAGAAAGGGTCGAAAAGGAGGAAGTGTGATGGTTTAGGCTTCAGAGCGATCCAAGAATAAGAACTTCTGTTTAGTTGACCCTGTTTCCAAATGGCCAACATGGATTTTTTATTACCATTATTTTTAGTTCAGCCACTCATGTGGGAATAATTTTCTTCAAAGTGGCCTAAGTGAATGTACATCCTTCAAAAATACCTCCTTTTTTCCTTTTATCTCACAAACATCACTTTGGGTTTCCCTTGTGGCACATTCAGATGTATTAAGTGATACTGCAAAAAGAACTGACAAATCCTGTCACGTCTGAGTTTATTACCAAACAGTGGACTCTGTGTCTGAGGCCCTGTTTTTAATAGCTTAATGGGAAAAAAAGAGGTGCATAATTCTGGCTACATGCAAACATGATGTGGGAATGGCATCCAGGCTAAGAAGCATGCTGGTAAATGTTGAAGTCAGCTCTCTACGCTTAAAATACAGGCATAGTACTAAGCTATTCATACCGACTCACAGCTGAGCAAACAATATGCAGAAGATAGATACAAGCTCTATATAACCTTCAGCTTCAGGATGGCTTTTTCAGGGGGGCTGGTATTGAGTTTTAGATCAGTGAGCATTTGTGGTAAGGCCTCTTTACTTTAGAATGGTAAGTAAATGCTTTGGGAAATGAATGCTTATGAAAAGCAGCATTAAAAAGAAAAAGAGTTGAAGGAGAACTGGGTCTTCTCATCTCAAAAGTACTTCAATATTTTGCTCACTGTTGGGCTTCCCTTGTACTTTTAAGGGATGCTGCTTTGTCTTCTTGAGCTTTAGCCCTTGAGGATGGGAACAGAGCTAAGACTTGCCCTTCCAAGGTATCACATACATATCCATAAAAGAACCATAAAGCTGGGCTGCATTTCATCATGGGGTTTATTCCTGTTAGAAACAAAGGCAAAGATTATCCTGACATCAATTTATTTAGGAAACTAAACCCCTGTATTTTGCAAATAAGATGATGGTGTTTTCTATCCTTCTCTGTCTTTGTCCTGCCAGAGCCTGATCCTGAAGGGACATACAGTGACTTTGTTCTAACCTTGCTTCTCAGATAAGGTGAAATTCAGAC
Source organism: Neopsephotus bourkii (assembly GCF_033783945.1). Lineage (NCBI taxonomy): Eukaryota > Metazoa > Chordata > Aves > Psittaciformes > Psittacidae > Neopsephotus > Neopsephotus bourkii. The sequence continues at coordinate 8,237,203 of NW_026902112.1, forward strand.
TCTCTATTAGCTGTCACATCACCGTAATTCAGGTGACAAGGAAGAAAAGCTTCTATGAAAGAACAGAAGCAAACCTGAAATGGCATCTTGAAATATAAAGGAAAAAGAAGGGGCAGGTACAAAGAATGTGGCAGAGAAGAAAACTTCATGGCATTTATAGGACAAGGCATTTAAGCACAAGCACTGGATAGTCCCTATTTCATCCTCTCCAGAGACTGCTCTTCTGTCCTGGCTTGAGAAAGGTCACCAACGGCAAAAAACATGTGAGTCAGAGGTGGAAAAATACAGAATGCTTTCTGTGATCTCTCATCCTTGAGAGGAGGGATTCAGCCACAAATATTAATAAAACCAAACAAAACACAACTGGAGTCAAGGGTAAGATGGGCATTTCTGGAGCGCGATTTAATAAAACTGCTTCTACCTCATGCAAGCAGAAGTTCAAAGACCCCACAGGGACAGTACAACATGATTCAAGGCTGAATGCAAAAAGCGTGTCCAGTTATGGACTTTAGTTTGCTCTTTAACATATCTGAGCTTTTACTTCTGCATTGTTAAATAATACACTGAATTGTTCATCTTGCTGTTAAATTCAAGGGGGACTGATGCTATTATTGTGCTTAATTTCATCCATTTGTCTGCTGCCACTGATCATCACCGTATGCCATATAAATGCTGAAACTATGGTGGCATTCATAATGTGATATTAAATGGTTTTGGTATGCTCCTCTGAAGAAGAGCTCAGCCTGGGGGGGAAAAAGAGTGTCCAATAATACAGCTTTTCACACACATAAAGAGAAGAAAACCAAAACCCTGGACACTAATACATCTGATCTGTTAGTACAGTGGCCTGATCCTGCCTCTTCCAACTACTGAACTAAGCAATTTAATTATCTAAATTAATGCTGATATGAGCAGGAAGCCAACCGTATAAAAGAGAGATGGGACTTTCTCCCCACCCCAATCAGCCCATGAGGTTGTATATCTTTGCTCAGTGCTTTTTAAAGAAATCATCCAATGGCATTTCTGGAAGACATGAATCTTCCCAGGCCTGATCCAAAGCCAACTGTAGTTAATGAAAAGAGGGTCATTGATTTTAATGGGCCTTATTTCAAAACCTATGTGAATGATGGAGCAGAAAATTCCCTGTTAACACCAGAGTTGTTCCTGAGGTACTTCATTCAACTAGAACTGATCCAAAGTGTGCTTAAATCAAGGAGGAGACTATCAGCAGCTCCACAGGACACTGAATGGAGATATTCATGCACCCTGTTAGAGAGCAGCTCACTAACATCTGCTCCAAAGTGCTGGTGAGGCTGCAGTAGCTGAGAATTTCTTCTCTTTTGCAATATCACATCTCAACTTCTACCCCAATTCATAAAAAACCAATCAGAGCAGAGAGATGGTTAGCATGAATGCCAGACAAAGTTATCTTTCAGCTTTATGGGAGATGAAATAAGTTGGTGGGAAAGCTCAGCAGACCATTTAAACCCATCAGTTTGCTTGCCTTAGCTGAACTCTACTACCCCCCCTCCCCCCCGAAGTACTTGGTGCTGGAACTACCAGGGCCCACGAATGATTACTATTGCTGCAATTGGAAATAAGTTTGATTGTGTAAGAAGTAAAGTTTGTACTGAACAATTAGGAGGGGAAATATAATAAATAGTTGTTTTCTAAGTGACAGGTACCTGTCCAGGAGACAGAACAAGACAAGAATTGAATGTGGAAAAAAAACATCATACAGAGAAGCAAAACAATAAAGCAGAATAAATCCTCACAGAGGGATTGGATTAACACAGTGCAGGCACTTCCTAATTTCTCTGTGCTCCACTTTACAGCTTAGAAGTGTTCTTTTAACCTCTGTGATGCTGCACATGCACACGCAAGGAAACCTGACAGAAGGTCAGAATTAGAATTCAGCCACTCCTAACTCACTAACCTATGCTTGGATCATGCATCCCTCAAATTGATCCCTTTGCAAATACATCTACCAGAGGCGCTTTAAAACAAGCTCTTACTGATTGCCTGCCAAATCACTGCAGTTCTAAAATACCTGAAGTGCTAGAGGAGGACTTTGCAATGTACTTTTGCCTTCTGCAGCCATGCAGTGTCTGCAGGCTGAAACCTTGATGCAATACCCCCAAGAATAACTTTTCAGTGATTTGTCCAGAGGAGGTAACTCCAGATTTAAATTGTAGTCTTATGTTTCAGGCTTAGAAATCTTTCTACTGATTGGCTAAGTAAGAGAAGCCCAAAGATAACCCGAGATAACAAGTCTCTATGACAGAATCTCCCAAATCTTGTGGTTAAGGCACTATCAAATCCATACCATCATTCCCAAATTAAGTTTGCTGATTCTACGTGTAGGCTGCACTCACATGATAGGACCAGTTGCATGCTGTGTCTGTGTGCCAGCTCCCTGCTGGGACAAGACATGGATCTCTGTTCTACAGTGCTCCAGCTGCTGTGGTGATCATAGGTGTACAGATTCCACAAAGTGATCACAGATTCATGGAATGCTTTGTATTGGAAGGGACCTTAAAGCTCACCCAGTTCCAACCCCCTGCCATGGTCAGGGACACCTTCCACCAGAGCTGGCTGCTCCAAGCCCCATCCAAACTGGCCTTGAACACTGCCAGCAATGAGGCAGCCACAGCTTCTCTGGGCAACCTGTGCCAGGGCCTCAGCACCCTCACAGGGAAGAATTTCTCCCTTATGTCTAAACTAAATCTCCCCTCTGTCAGCTTCTCCAAGACTTTTAGACTTGGCCAAATGGCTCAAACAAGTCCTAAGGGCATGCCACAGACTGCAGCTGTCTCTTGGTCTCCCAACATAACTTACCAGGAGCTAGAAACAAGCTACACCAAGCAATGCCTGAGAAACACCCAGCAGTTCTCTGGCATCATCAACAAGTCTGTAAAGAAAACCCATACTGCACCATATGAACACATGCATTTATTGACCAGCCAAGCGGTAACCCTGTCTCACTTCATCTAATAAAGAGATTGAATTTCAAAAGAATTTCTACATCTCAGATGCTGGTTCTGTATAAAACACTATTCCATAAGCATCTTAGTTAACCTTTTTCAGGGAAAAGACTCTCAGGAAGTGTGACAGAGTGGGGTCCAAGGAATTAGGAGGGCTGACAAGGGAAAGCTTTGCCCATCTGATACAACGTCTGGAAAACAGGGCTTGCCCACGAACCTGGCACCAGCACTTGTAGTGCTCACACTGGCAGTTTATTTCTCCACATTTATTTACTAGCTGGCAAAACCAAGAAGAAAATATTGAACTTGAGACTCAAGCATCAATGTCATACTTTTAGATGCATTTTTCCTTATAGGAAAATAGCTTTTCAGTGCCGCATTTTGTCTAAATCAACTTTTCCCCCTTGATTTTCACTTACTTTCCTTTGGAAAGCACTCTGAAATATGTCTCACGTTGTCACTGAAGCAGGGTTTGCAGCACATGCATGTGCTAGAATGGGAAAGTCCACCACCTGCATGTAATACAAATCATACTGTCTATTTAGGGTAACGGATAACATCATCCGCTGGCCTTCAGGAGAAGAGTCCAATTGAACCAGTTAAATTAACAGCCACTGCTGGCTGCAGGAAGTCCAGATTAATGAGGAGAGATGTAAGCAAGACAAGGAACAAAATGATGTCCGCAGAATTCAATCTATAGAAATACTTCTCTATGGAATGGAAAATCTGAGATCTGTTCCCAGATCTACATGCTCAGACTGTCTTTACTTCTCTATGTGCAAAGCATATTGATTTATTACAGTCGCAAAAGCTCCGTCCTTTGGCCTAAGCCCTATAACCTGTAGGGATAGTCCCACAAATCCCATTTCCTCTCAACAGAGGTAGAGCTTTTCCAGCCCTTATTAACTATTCGGAAGGAGCCTTTTACATTGAGTCCCTTGAGGCTATTCAATATGAGATTGCTCTACTCTTACAGCGTCCATTTCCTGCTTTTTATATCCTCATGAAAGTTCTTCTAACTCTTGGAATGAAACCTAATATTTTCTTTTTCAGTACAGTAGAGGATTATGTCAGTAAAAAGATCCATATGTCATGGCTTTATATAGTCAGCTAGCAGAGCTGGAGCAAGGAATCGGAATGGGGTAACAGCCTAAATCTGTTTGGAAAATAGGCAACATACTTTCTAACAAAGAGAAGCCCTGTAAATGCATTTCCTAGAACTCCTACTCATGCCAATGCAAGGAAGAATTGCTTCGGATTCCTTGCCTTATGCGTTATGATAATAGCCTGGATAAGGATTACCAGAATCCCTGCAAGCTCCAGAAGTGAGCTCATACCAATTGCCTGTCACTCTCTGGGTTATTAACAGGGCTATGCTAATGTGAAATGTACCACACACTCACCCACCACTTCCAACACTTCTAAACTTCCCTAATACAGGCACATTAACGCCTTCTACTTGCACTATGGGGGTGAATTGCTCCTCCGTATGTTCCAACAAGTTGATGGACATCTAATGTCATGAAAGTTTGTTCAAAACCAATGGCATCTGATGAAGGGATTTAGTATACCAAAGGATTTCCATGGTCCAGTTTCCATGGTGTTGGCCTTTGTAATGAAACACAGAACTCTACTGTGGACACCAACACACAAGCAAAAGTGAAAGATCTGTGAAGAAAAGCCATGGAAACAAGAGAGACCTGTTGTTACCTGGGGAAATGCAGATAGCAGGACTACAGCCTCAGCCTTGCCCCTTTCTGAATCTTCCCCTCTTTACCCAGTTGCAGGAGGTGTCGTCCCCTGTGCAGTATCCACTGCCTGAAATCCACCCAAGTGAAGTCTCTCCATGCTCCTGTCTACTGAGAACAAGCAATGCCACTTCTAACACACAAGAAAGAAAAAGGACAGATGGATGGATATAAGCAGCTTGCAAGCAACCTTTTCCCACTGGGTATTCTAGGAAAAGGCTATTCTGTGATTCCTTGCTGCAGCAGGGCCCCAGGGTAGAAAGCAATTCATGGTTAGCTGACATCACACTGTGGCAGAAAAGCACTTTGAGAACTGACCTGAAGCAACAAAGTGAGGCTGGAACCCACAGAGGATTGCAGCTTTTATTTCTTATAATTGTATAATCATTTAAGGCAGAGGCAATTCTGGGAAGACCCAACAGAACTCTAAGGTTAGACACCTTAACTTGCTTAGGTGTCTGCAGAGTGGGGAGGCTGTATGGAGGATTCCAGACTGAAAATCATGGAAGCAAGTGCCTCAAGACTTTTTTGGCTCTAATCTCAAATGCTTCTCTCTCCCACAAAAGGAGCTGGGGCTAGGAGGAGAGAGGAAGATGAATCTCTTTTGACCATAGATGTCTGCACTGCGGATGTCTTCAGCATCAATACAGACTCCTTTAAAATAAAGAGAATTAAGAAGCACTCCTCAATGCAGCACCAGATGTGAGTGAAAAAAAGTTGGATAGAATATCCTTGATGTCTCAGCCGTCTCTGCCCAGCATCATGGCCAGCATCTACATGGTACTAGCAAGCAAGGGGAACACACACGAGTCAAGCAGAAGCAGAGATTATCCAGTGTCAGAGACCATAAATCTGAGCCTGAGATAAATCAAACTTTATTCCTCCCAGTTTCCAAATGCTACACACAGGAAATCCTGTGAATCCTGTGATGTTGCCACAATCCTGGCACTGGGAAACCTACAGCAAAGTTCTGTCTTGTCACTTTCCTTGGCATTGCTGCTTACATGGCTGTGAGCAATCGGGATGGTGAAGACAACACTTAAAAGAAGTACAGCAAATAAGGGTCTGAAAGCTGCAAATTAAATAGGAAAAAGCCGGTAGCCAGAAGAAAGCATGCAAACTACCTATATTTTCTACTAGAAAGAGGTCTCATCACCACTGTCACTCACACAGAAAGGATAAGAAACCAAAAGTTGTGCTCTACAGCTTTCACATCAGGAACTGACAGACACTTGAGGCCCATCACTTAGTAGCTGATAAGAAATGTCACTACCAGCTACCCCAGCACAACAGCCTGTGCTCAAGACCACGGGTGGGACAGTGTCAAGCCAATAATCTTGGCATGGCTGGAAGGGTTTTGAACCATCTCAACTCACGCCCTGACCCATCTCCACTCACATTCCGACCTATCTCCTCTGCTCTGCTTCCTTCAATTTTCATAAATAGCTGTAGGAAGAAGTGTGACACCAAGCTGTTCCATATAGACCTGAAACAAAAATTAACTTGATTCCCTTTCCTTACCTATTTGTATGCAATATCTTGAATTTGTTCCTTAAAAGAGGATATAGTTACTGGTTAAGCAATAGTAGATAACGAAGCTTTTATTATTTGACAGAGGGAAGGAGGATATTTTCAAATGAATAAGGACTCAAAAATTTCCAAATTTCCCATTATTTCCAAAACTGGTGACACCCTTGCATACTGAATTGCCGTCTCAGGGTATTGATTTTTAGGTATAGGTCTTTTATGATGCGATATCTCTATCTATGTGCTCTATTCAGGTAGATGGCCAAGGGCTGGGTGACAACACCAAGAAAGCAGTATTTTCTTCGTAACAGAAACAACTAGAACTGAGAGAGCCAGGATCAGGTGGCAGGACATACTGTAGCTACAAAGAAAATAAGAGCAAACACAACACTGGGCAGTTTGGTGGAAGAGAAGGGACATGAAGAGCAGCAGAAATGGAAAAGAGATATCCATACAGACAGCAGTGCTAGAACTTCAATGAAATCACATCTGTGCCTTTCTGGACTTTAAAGATGAATTTAAGATACTGTCTCACACTGGGCCATTTCTGAAGACAAGAGCTTTGGCTGGGATTTACCTCATTATACTCTAAATAAATCTATAGCCAGACTGATTTTATCTCTTTCTAAGGCAGATGAGTAAAATAAGTGAACTACTCACAAGAAACTCTTCCCTAGATGCAACAAAAAGAGCCTAAACAAACAGCTAAGATTTAGATGTTGGAATTTAAGAGACACTAATACTTCAACAGATGTCTATCTGGTCAAGGTGATCAAGAAAGTCAGCCAAAAGCAGCAACAGCTAACAGATGGTAAAGACAATAATAGGAAACTTTAGCAAGTTCAGAGGCAAGAGAGTGTAAAGCCTTGAGCATAACGTCTAATGAAGAACAGAAGCAGCGCATCTACGTTTCTAAACAGATACCCATTACTGAATGATGAAATTGTCCTAGGAAAGCAGGATTGGGTAGGACCAAAGCAGAGCTAGGAAAAGCAATGTCTGTTTGAACTTTTACACTAGTTTACACAAAGAACACCCTGCACAGGATTTAGTCCAGTTTCTTGGTGAATTATGATGGATATGGGACTAATACTATGGGGCCTTCATGGAGTCCTGGATTGCCTAAAGGGTTAAACTTCAGTCTGATTCTTCTGAATCCATAAACTGTATTGCATAAAGTCAACCCTGATGTTCATCTATCCTAAATACTAGTGGGTAATGCTTTGCTCTGACTGCCTCCACAGGTAAAGTCAGGAACCTGGAAGCCTGAAGACATCCTCACCAGTAAAACAAAGCTTGCGAAAAGACAGTGAGTGTCTTAGCCCTTTCTGTGTTTTTTTTATTTCCTGCCCCACTGAGCCCTAAGCAGGTAGCTTTCTTTGCTTTCCTTTCGGTGCCAAGTAAAATGCCATAGTACTGATCACCATTAGCAGACCTGCACGTGAATTTACTCCATATGCAGATAAGCAAATATTTCAGACACAGTTGTTCTCTGAAGAGTAACTATTTTCATTTACATGTTAATGTATGCTTTAATCTACGTTTTATGCCCACTCTGCATGTCCATGTTTGTATGTTTAATCTACATGCTTTAATCTACATATTAATGTATGCAATATTAATGTTTCCATTTAAGATATGGGACTGTGCTTATTTTGCCTCTGTTATCAAGACTGGCAGTCCATTTTTTGTTAGATAAAACCAGGTGTTATAACTCTTGTATTCCACAGATACATAAAATACCTCATTTAACTTACAAAAGTGTTTTGTATTCATCTTGATACATTCAGGGACCAACTCTAATTTATAGATTATTACAAATGAAAGGGACAATCATGTGCAGTCTGACCTCCTGGCCAACAAACGTACAAAATTATTCTTGATAATACCAGTATCTCATCTCTATCTTGTACAAAAGTTGCAGCATTTTTCCTGCTCTAGAGAGCCATCAGTCTTGATTTATGAGACACAATATTCCCACACCAGAACCAGGAAGTTGCTCAAGTGCGCAGTTACCATCACCCAATGTACTTGATCTTTAGAATGAATGCATTTATCTTCTGTTTGTAGTGTCATGTTTTAGTATGAAACCTTTCCCTGGCTTCTAGGGCCCAGAACAAGCGACAAAGCTGGTAGATAATAAATGATTTGAATGCTTTTTCCCTACTAAGGTAAAAAATGAATCCCCACAATGCTATTAGCTATTCCTTAGCCTAAAAAGAACCCCATACAGACAAACAAATAAGAAATGAAATAACACGCTAGCTCAGCTACATCAGCAATGCTACACTTGTGTCATAAAGAGAGGGGGAAGGAAAGAATTCTCAAGATCAGCATAGAACCTCACCTTTTTCTGCTTTTTCCACAAACTCTAAACACTGCAGCAGCTGAAATGCTTTAGGAGAGAATCCAAACACAAGGTGATGCTGAAGCCTCAGACTAAGAAAAACTATGCATTTGTGTACCCTTAAACAGTAAGTATCTCAAGAAGTTCTCCACAAAATCCTGCTGGTAGCTATAGCAACAGAGTTCACTGTATTTTTACCAGAAAGCATTTTTTAAAGCTACTGAAGAAAGTACATTTTTCAGCCATTATTTCCCTATCTAAGTTCCAGGTCTTTTGACGCAATCCTGGTTGCCATTCAGCTTCCACCCTTCTGCTGCCACTTAGCATGCATGGCATGCGAGTTGCTGGGGTGACTCCCAAATTCAGGGAAGGAATTTTCGCTCCAAAACCCAGCCGGCTTCGATCTATGCTGCTGAACTGTGGCTTTCATTTCACCATGCCGGCACAAACACATCTCTCAGGCAAATCAGGCATCTGAGGAGAATTACACTTAAAAGCAATAACTGGTGTAAATCCCAAACCACTCAGATTTATGGGAAAAGAAATAATCTTTAAGAACCCTAAACTGTTAGATCTGGAGAAATATTTGCTGTGTGAGAAATCTGGTCTTGCTGCATTTACTTACTAGCAAGAGCTGTAAAGCAACAACATTTCAACACTGCTTGGGATATGAAAGCTTTAGAGAGCCACTGTACTTAGCTCATAAATTACACCTTTCCATGGCACAGATTTCTGTATACGTTTGGCATCATACAGTACAATAGCCATGTTTGACATTTACCTGTTGAAAGGGATTTTCCAGCCCCCTGTGGAAATAGCTGTGTGAGTCCAGATGACAGAGCTGCTGCTTTCCTGTATTCACATCAACCACCTGAGCAGAAGACTGCTGTGGGCTTAACCCCTCTCTGGTGCTCCTATCTGCATTGAACACCAGCTTTGACTCTCAGGTCCATGAGATAAGTGTTCTAGCTCTTACAAGATGCATGGAACAGATAAAATATTGGAAACATGATATAGGTCTTTAGTCTTGATACAGACCTTCCACTTCCAAAGTCCATGGAAGAGAGTTTGTCAGAGCAAATGGCAAAGCATATCTGTTCTTGCACCCCTTCTCACTGACAGTAGACCACTTCTTGCTTTTCCACACTACTGCATTAGTGTGATGTAGTGATTCATTTATTCACATGTAGCAGCTTGTCTAACTTGACAATGACTTCACTATCAAGAGTTCACCAAAACCCACACAAAAATCCATCACAGCATGCAATTAGATTTCTTCTAAAAGCTTTGCTTTGGAAGAGTTCTTATAAAAGGCAGTCCATTATTTTTATAAAGCATTAAATTATACCCACAGAAATGACACCGGATAGCCATGAGACCACTGTTTTACCTGGTTTTGCATACCTCACAGGGGAAGTCCCTGTAAGGTTGAATGCATTAGAAGACAAAAAACAATGTTAAAACCTATAATAAAGGTTTCAGCATTGGGACTTTTGACGTCCCCCTTAAGCTAGAACAAAGGTATCTGCAACTCAATGTAACAGAAATGCTAATTCTTCTGTCACACATTGCTGTGATGTTATCACTAATATTATTCAACATTCCAATATACTAAAGAATTCTGATACCTGGAAAATATTCACAAGTTGTCATCTTGTTCCTAATAACATCCTAGAGGCAAAAACATTTCTCTTCCCCACATACCAATGTAAACAGTGTCAGCTTTATGAACCCTGCTTGTGAATTACATCAGGAGGACTCAGTTTCATTGGCAACAATTCAAGAACAGGAAAGTCAGGACGATGAAATCGCTTCAAAGGAACATGAGTTATTGGAAAGATCATGCAAGTGCAGGCTAAGTTTTCAACCTTAACACATTTCAGTTTCATCACATTCCAAATAGCAGGAACTAATTATTTTTCTGTAGCAGCAAATGTCTGGTATCTCAGAGCCTGATTTCATCCTCATGTGCAGCTGCAGCTGCAGCTCTATGTACCTGTGTTACTCAAAAAGACAAATCAAAACCAACACCAAAACAAACCCGAGCCCCAGTGGAACTACACAAGTACAAAGCATGAAAAAAGCTGTGCAGACCCTGATGCCGAGGCTCACCCACCTTTCTGCAGAGGACAAGCTCTTGAAATAAATGTTACCAAAGCATTTAAATCCATTCAACAGTTAGTATAAGGCAGCTCTTAATGAGAGACTTCCTTCAACCACAGGTTATAAATAGGAGCATTGCCTTTGCATAGTGTGAAACTCACAGCGAAGGGAGCATTCCTAGTGGAAATGCAAAGATTTATTCTAGGATTGGATTTTGCTACCCCGTTTCTCATCTCAGTAAAAGAATGAGAGGAGGCAAAAGTGTCTTTCCCATCACATGGCTCTCAGCCACATTAAGACCTACCTTATTTCTGAGCTCTGTCCCATGCAGAGGAATGCATTTCTGCAAGCTACAGCCCTGCAAGTAAACAGTCAGGGACGGGCAGGATGTGGGCAGAACTTGGGATCTACTCTACCCCTCCCAGGGACCAAAGTAGCCTCACAGCCACCACAAATGCAGAAGAGAAGGATGGTAACGAAGGGCTATCCCTGCTGCGGTGCCTCCCATGATTACTGCTTGGGCAGCGTCTGCCTTCACCTCCTGCCTGGCCCGGGACAGCACACAGGCACTTCTTAACATCCCTTTTATCTGCAGACGGATACACAACTCTATGTGCTGGTCCCAGTATCGGGAACACACCAGTATTGGGAATACACCAGTATTGAGAATACACCAGTATTTACAGATACCCATTTACTTGAATTTGCTATCTGGCAATCAGAGGTCAGTGGCTTTTATGCTGTGACTTATTTCCTGGTGCCATTGCTAGAAAGGATACTGCCACCTGCTTTTGCTATAGAGAGCAGCCTGAGTACATTCGTTTTCCATAACTTGTCATGTACATATTTTAAAAACAGATTTTTCACCATTTTAAACATACATATTTTGACAATTATTGAAAGCAATTTGCAAGTTCTGCATTTTTAGTACTTCAAGTGTTCCTACTGAACTCATCACATCATTGGAAGCCAACACAGAGATTTTGGGTTTAAAATATCACACCCTGAATGATGTGAATCAGAAGTGACCACAGCCTTTGTTATCTCTGCTGATTTTGTAACACAGCCTGCAGAAAGATCAATGTTCAAACAACCCCACTGGTATCTCAGCACACCTCTTAGTGGATTAAAGCACTCCATATTTTTTTATTGGGATGACAGAATCTGCCCCTAAATAAAGACATCATGGTAGGAACCTCAATAAATTGGGAGTTATTTTCCACTTAAGCCTGTATAACAACGAACACACTGATGAAGCCTTAAATCATAGAATCACAAAATAGTTAGGGTTGGAAAGGACCTTAAGATCACTAAACCATGCCACCCAAGGCTCTGCCCAGCCTGGCCTTGAATACTGCCAGGGATGGAGCATTCACAGCTTCCCTGATAATCATTGCTAGTGACAAAGGCCTTCTTAAGACCTCATGGACTTGTTCCCAGAAAACACTAAACCTATGGGAAGGATTGAATTAATTTTCCTATCTCTATTTCACACTCTGTTCAGACATTGTTTAATCCATATCCTAAAAAAATTGATTTTTAGTTCAAGAAAGCATCAGTATGAACAAGGTCAGGGGCTTTTCCCAAAGACAGACAATTATGGATCCCGGAAAAGACATCTATACCTGAAGCATAGAGTTGGATATAAACTAATCCCTGAGTTCCCATTTATTCAGAAAATCTAGTTATTTTCATTCTACTAACTTTCCTTGTTGAAAGTTTGGGATTTGGGATCTCACAGTCTGTGACATAGAAATGGGCACTGAGAGATGCAAGCTGCTGGTTTTATACATGGCATCAAAGGAAGCAGGATTCATTAAGATGCATTTTCAAATGCATCTTAAAATATTCACTTCAGTGGCACCATTGATGGAAGATTTAAGTGTTTACCATGCTTCAAATGTCAGGCTACTTTTTTTATGTAATAACATATGGGTACCCTATTTCTTCTTTCTCCTAGAAAATGATAGCACAACCTATTCAAAACCTGCCCCCAGTATCTAATACTTGACAACCTCCTTCTGCAAACAATAGCTTTTAATTCCCGTTCTTACCACTTTTGTTGTGGTACATAACAGAGTGATTTTGCACCCCAGCGGATGAAATCCATAGTCTTTTGTGATTCAGTTTGACATCTCCAAGAAGGCCACAAGCTTGTCTTTTTATGATAAAACATGAGCTAAAAAGGACCATCTCCAGTAAAATACAAGACTGCACAACTCTTAGGACTGAAGGACAGTGCTGTTTTGATGTGAATCAAGTGGTTTTTAAAAGGACAAAACAAGCCCAGTAATCACCCATACATGTAGGAAGAAAGCTCTGCTCTTGGCAGTAGGCAACACACTTGAAACTGGGAGAGAAGCATTAACTGCTGAGAAATTACTCTTTAAAACCCAGTAAGACAATATGGATCTAGTGTAAAACCTGTAAGACCCTCCTGGTCACTCCTTTACTGCTCAGAAGTCTGGATGCTGCTCTTGGCATTGTCACATTCCCAAGCAATGTAAGAACCTATGGAGCAGAGGTTTTCAGGAAGAAAGGTGAATTAGTCAGTGAATAAACCCAGGCAGACGATGGGACAAATAGCGGTAGCTTGGACAAATCCATTTCCCAAATCTTCTATTAGCTTCCTTTAGTCTCCTGAATTGTAACTGTGTGTACCCTCACCTCAGATCTTGTTTCAGTCATGGTCTGTCTCTGTTGCAGCACCTGGGGGATTATCTGCAGGTAGCAGTCTAAAGTCAGGCTCTGCCCTATAGAGTTATTCATGGTTTACACGCAGTAGTTCCTCCAAGGTTCTCCATCCTGAGCGAGTCTTTGAAAATCCTAAAAATAAAATGACCCTTCATCTGATCTTTGGGGTGCCACCATCCCTTCAAGTCTTTCATCAAGATAAGTCTCTCAGAAATATTCTGTTTATGAACTGAGCTAGAAACTGGTCCTGGAAGCATTAGAAAAGGGTTATAACCAGGCCCTTCGCCTGTCACCTGGTGTTTAAAATGCCAGTTTTTAAGTGAGGGGCTTGGACATGGAAGGTTTTGCATAAGTTTACTGCAATAGAGTGGGAATTACAGTCAGTCCAGCAGTCCAAGTGTTGCACCAAAAGGAAAACTTTCCTCCCCCATATTGTCTGTGCTGTGAGAGGAGCAAAGGGTGCCCTGTTTACTGGGCATGATCCTTGTGCTGAAAGGGTTTACAATCTTAACTGAGAGGATTTCACAAATCCCCTGAGTACACAGCCATAGATGATTCTAAAGGGGTTAACAGCCTCCTCACACTTCCCATTCTTAGGGAGAGTAATGAAGGAGAACAACTCTCCTATCAGCCTCACAGCCATCCAATACACCATCATGTCATAGAATAGAAAAGAGATTAGCACTTATCATCTGATCAGGCAAACATGTTAGCTAAACAAGAAGAGCTGGTAATGAGGCAGAAAAGTTGTGTGCACAATGGCATGCATCCTCCCACCCAGGAGTGGATCAGGAGTATGCTTAATAATGCTATTTAATTGAGAGACTACATAGATAATCCATGCTCTGCAGAGCTTTGTAAAGACAAACCAGAATTTATAAAAATTATCCCATTTATAACAGGAATAAGTGAAATTATCATTTAAGTGTCTGTTTCACAGGAAGTTGTCACCATGTTCCAGGAATTATTTTTGCTGAATGGTTTAAACACAAGAGAAACAGTCTTCATGTCAGTATTGTCTTAAATTGGCTACAAGGGGTAACTAAATCAACCCAAAGGATAGTATTCCCCAAAGCCAGTGAAATCCATCCTCCTGCATGGGCCCTGGAGAAGAGCTTACTTAAGATACTGTGCAGTCCAACAGTGTGATACTTCCTGTATCACCCATACATGATGGAGCACTTAGCTACGTGACATCACTGCCTCACTGCGCATGTCCTGGAAGATCCTAGATCTGATACCTGGGATAAAATTGGCACATTGGCCTGCTGCAACTATTCCAGACCCCCCCATTCACTTTAATCACTAGTTTTAACCAATACAGAACTTTTCTGCAGTGGTAATTTATTGAGTTATGCCACTGACTCTTGGTCAACAGCCATGATCCCCCCCCCAGCAAGCCTGTGGGGAATGCAGTCTTCATAGTTAACTCTACTGAGAGATGCTCTGAGGACTTATTGATATTATGGTGACTCATCTGACCAAATACAGAGATTTACAGTGTGTTTGTATCTGAATAAACCACCTACCAGCCCTTTATAATCCATAGAAAGGAACAGACACTTCTTGAGAGTAATACATTTCAAACTGGTCAGATGGATCACCCTGTAAAGCCTGTTTGTCTTCATTGCCTCTAAAGGCAGTGATGGGTGTCTGGCTGAGCAAGAGAGTCTCCAGCAGGTATCTAGAACTAAGTGAGGCGACCCATCATGACATCTTGTGTGGAAAAGGCCCATCTCTAGACATAATCATCCTCACTGCTTGAGGCAGACAGACCCAAGAGAGGTTAAACACCACACAAACCAGTGGCACAGTCATTGTCACAGAGCTATGCCCATCCATGCTACCATAATGCCACAGCAGTATTTGAGGGAATTCAGCTGGGGGACTTGGCAGTGCTGGGGTAACAATTGGACTTGATGATCTTAAAGGTCTTTTCCAACCTAGTTGATTCTATGATATGACGAATCTTCAAGTCATTAATGAAGAGAAGGACAAAGGCATACAGCTAAGGGGATAAACAACAGTGGCTAACATAAAATTGTTTCTCCTTATTTTTGGTGGTTTGCTTGGGGTTTTATTTCTTAAGAATCCTGAAGACCTACAAAGCTGCCAGGAACTCCTCCAACTTGGGATACAGACTTCTCAAAACTCATTGTACCTACAAGCTCCCTCTGTGGCTTCCTTGTCTGGCTAGGACCTGCTTTATGGGTTATTACCTTTAAAACTTACCTCTTTTTGAGACAGACAGGGAGCATGGAAATGACAAGAAATGGAAGTAAGGGTAAATAGTTTTAAGCTGTATATCACAGCAGTGGAATCTGGCATAAGGGTACTTTATCCTTCATCTGTTTCACTGAGTGGTATCAGTCCTAGCTCAGAAACTGCTGAAGGGAAGACAATTTCTCTTTATATACAGCTTGATCAGATGATGCCCTGGAAAGCAACATTTCTTCAATTTCTTGCCTGTGTCAAAACACTTAAAATTAGTACTTAATGTTATAGCCCACTCATAAGTGCCACAGCTCTCCTGGAGTCATGGCCCATAATCTGGGAACAGCTACTAAGGGAAGTGAAAAGGATGTTAAGGGAAGAAAACATGACAATAGAGATACCTACTGAAAAGGAAACAAAAAGTCGAAGGCAGCAATAAAAAAGGCTGAACAGTGAATTAAAAAGGAGAGAAAGAAACTACTCAGAAATACACAAACAACTTGACTGAAAAAAGAAAAAAAAACAAACCCAGAACAGAAAATGCACTCAGTAATAAACCCAGGGGATGGCAAAGAAAGAAGCAAAAATAAAACCAGGTGTAAACTATTTTAATTCCAGGAATCAATCATAAAAGCAGTTACCAGTATATAATAAAAAAAAGCCTCCAGAAAAACATAAAACCACTCTTTGAAATACTCTAGAGGTGGTACCATAATTAAATAGCAAAACAGGGTGGGGGAAATTGCTTTGAAACAACTCAAGCACAAGATGGCTTATGAAATGTCAGAATTGAACAAAGGTTGTCAACCCATCTGTTAGGAGTGAGTAATTCTCTCCTGCGTTAGCCCCCCCAGAGCAGTCAGGCAGTTTTATTACCTATGCTAAAGTACTGTCCTTTACAACACAAATGATTTTTTTTGCTTAGTTCCTGCTGCAGGAATGTGAAGTCTCTGGTCATGCAGAGCTGCATCATGAGGTCTCATGTTCAGACTGAGAGTATCATGGGCTGTGATGCAACAGATCATTGAAATGAAGCAGATTTGAGCTTTGCCAGTGCTCACACAGGAGCAGATGAATTTCAGGTGCTACAGAAGGGCTGTGCCTTGCTGCCTCCTAGCAGGTAATGAATGAATTTACCAGTGATTAGTTAAAACCACTGGGCCTGACCACCCTGCTTAGATCAAGTGAATGGGATTTGCCAAAGATGTTCAGGTATATTTTGCACCCTTCTCTTATCAAGTACTACAATGGAGTGAAAACCACTCATTCTTTGCATTCCAATCTCTCATTCACAGGTGGAATAACTGACTGTGCACAGGTTCAGTAACTTGCTAAAGGCTGTGCAGCACATCTGCCAGAGAACATCCTCTGTCCATAGCACCTGACTACAGTCCAGTGGGCTTCTTAACTGCAATGGTAAGGCAAAATCCTTGACTTCACCTGTAATTTATTGACCCCTGATGGGACTTCCACAAAATCTTCTGCAGCAACTGGAATAAGCCAGAAGGGAAACACCAGTAAAATGAAGTGCATGATGGAAGAAAATAACAGGGTAAGTTTCTGTCCAAATATGGCTTGATAGTTTCTTAATATATTAATTTTCTGCTCTTTTCCTATTCTACCTACATTTGCTACAGGGATTTCAAAATGTCCCCAATTCCTCAGTTTTAGTTCAGTGATTTCTATAGATGTTTTCTCCCTCTTTGCTCATTTTCAAAACTTGAGCTCTCATGTTCCAAAACTTCTTTGTAACAGTTGGTAGTGCTCAATACAAAGTGATTCATCAGGGTATCTCACTTTGCTGTGGAGAAAAATGGTTCTACCACTGAATTGGATAACTGGTTGCAGGGATGCTGAGTGCAAGTGCTTTGACATGGGTACCAGCTGTTGCTTCATTTCTAAGAACTGCAGTGGTAATCAAGACAGCCCATGCAGATTATCTGTAACCTTTATCTGCTGATGAAATTGGAATTACTGAAGTTCTGTTGTACAAATGTAGTTAGTTAGACTAAATGTGGAGCTGACAGAAATCCCTCCTGGTGCCCTCAGCAATAAAATTTCCAGCACGAAGAAAATCTTTGCAATTGATATGCAGAATAATTCTTCTTACGACAATCAATATAAACCTGGTTTCTCTGGAAAGAAGTACCTGGATGCTGCCAATAGGTACATAATTCAACATGGCTAAGCAAACAGCACTGCACAAATTGCACTTGGATAATAAGCAATTAAGCCATAACTGAGTGCTGGCTAAGCTTAGATCAAAGAGTATGAGTCCAAACCAGTTGAAAACTACCAATGTTTTAAACATCCCCTCAAATGCCATGTGAAATATGTCATTTTTGCCATCTTTTATTAAAAACACTGAAAAATCAACATTTAGGAAGTAACAATAACCAAATTGACTGTTTAAACTGAACTTGAGGGATCCTCCTATTTTGCAAAGAATCAAAGATTAATTTCTAAGGAACTGAATCAGTGCAAAGTAAATAGATTCTGATAAGCTGAGAAAGGATAGCTTACATCTACTGCATAGCAGATAAGCTCTGTGGTAGCAGTATTCCCTGAGCAAATGAAATCCAGACAACTGCATAATCAGGACTGACGGTACTTGCAAAATATGACCCATAACTCAATTTCATTCATGCCTAATGAAGTGCCAAGGCTAACAGAGCTTGGAGAAGCTTTCTGACATGCAAACAGATCGGACACAGGTTTTCAATGTTTTGGCCAGCTCTACAGCCATGTATACCCTGGTGTGGGATTTGTGACTCCTCAGTGGGCTCTCAGGATGGGCTGCTGTTTATTTCTATAGCACAAGAGCTTGTGAGCAAGTGCCAGGGCTCACAATGTCCTCTCTTTAGTGCTAAATTGACTCCATGCTGGGGAAGAAATACTGTTGAAGTCTTTTAAGAGTTTTTATATGGTTTTATAGGAAGAAGCCTTTTAAAGTCAAAATACTCCCAGAAATCTCAGGCTCTTCTTTGTCACTACCCAAAGATACCAGGTATTTGCTATGAAAACCCCCATGAAGAATAGCAACTCAGCCTGCTTTCATTCTTCCAAAGCACAGAAAATCTTTGGGTTTAGCTTGTTTCTAGCAGCAAAAGGCAACAAAAGCTATCAACTTGCATCACCTGTGACATGAATTTTCCACTACCAAGAGGAAGTAACACATCTGTTGCGTATCAATGTTTGATTGGGGGGATTGTTTCTTTTTTCTCCCCACTCCAAATTAAATCTCTAATCTATATCACAGTTCCTGGCAGATGATGTACCCACCATCTCTCCTGCTACTGCCAATCTTGAACCCATTTTCCTTAAGGCAATAATACTGTGTCCATACTTGTTCCTTGCTGGATGGAGCAAGGGTATCTGATTATATCCTGTTAAATATCTGATCGATATTTAATCTTCATAGACCTTTTGGTAATGCTCAAAAATAAAAATTATCAGCTATCGTGCCCCTCCCACCCTCATATTCAGACTACGAATGAATGAGCAAATGAGGGTGTTTAGCCTGGAGAAGTCTCAGGGGCACCTTACTGCACTCTACAGCTGCCTGAAAGGAGGTTGTAGTGAGATGGGGTCAGTCTTTTCTCTCGCATAGCAAGTGATAGGACAAGAGGAAGCAGCCTCAAGTTGTACCTGGGGAAGGTTTAGACTGGGTGGTCAGGTATGGGAACAGGCTGCTCAAGGCAGTGGTGGAGCCATCATCCCTGGAGGTGTCTGAAAAGCAGGTGGATGTGGTGCTTAGGGACATGGTTTAGTGGTGGGCAGTGTTAGACAAACAGTTGGACTCAATGATCTTAAAACTCTTTATAAACCTAAACAGTTCTCTGATTCAATACTTCCCAAAAATTGGACCCAGCCAGTCTCTCCTTGCAACTCAAACTCTGGAAATGTTACCTATCATTATAGCATATATTAGTCAATTAAGACGAAATCAGAATGTTTTCAACTAATAAAAACTTTTTTTTTTTCTTTTAAGATCTCAAGGTCACAACCGATATAAATTATCCTTCTAATATTATCTCTCATTCACAAGTGGAAGAACTGACTGTGCACAGGTTCAGTGACTTGCTAAAGGCTGTGCAGCACATCTGCCAGAGAACATCCCCTGTCCGTAGCCTCTGACTACAGCCCAGTATGCTTTTTAGCTGTAATGTTAAGAAAAAATGTTTAACTTCACCTGTAATTTACTGACCCTTGGTGATGGGGTTTCCACTGAAGGGGATCACAAAACCTTCAGCAGCAACTCTAACAAGCCATTAGAAAAACATCAGTAAAATAATGAGTATGACGGAGTAAAACAACAGGGTGAGTTTATGTCCAAGTATGACCTCATAGTTTCCAACATGTTCGTTTTCCTGCTCTTTTCCTGTTCTACCTACATGGGCTACAAGGATTTCAAAATACGTCCTGAATTCCTGTTACAGTTCAGTGATTCCTGTAGGTGCTTTCTCCCCCTTTCCAAACTCCCCAAACCTGAGCTCTCATGTTCCAAAACTTCTTTGTAACAGTTGGTAGTGCTCAATACAAAGTGAGCAGTATCCAATAAAAACACAGCATTACTGACTTTAGACTCCTTCAGCTACAGAAAGACCTGCAGCAATGGCTCCTCTCTAAAGAGCTGGTTGTAAACACAGAAATGCACTGCCACATCTTCCTCACTAGGGAAAACAGTTGGAAAGGCTGGGAGGGGATATTTCAGTGTCGTGGGAGACAAGACATAAAGTTTATCTAAGAAAGACTGGGAAACTGGCATTGTCTGAACTGCTGAAATAGCCCAATTATCAGCTGTATTATTCACATATGGTGGTACGCACAAATCATTGATACAAGACAAGGGTTTTGTTAAATGTTTCACTCCGCACTATGAGAAAGGGAAAGAGTTTAAGAATAGTTTTTAAAAGGGAGGTATTGCCATCACCTAGCAGTGATTAATCAAAACAAGTTTTAGAAGGAAGGGCTGGGAATGACAAACTGAAATATCCTTTCAATCCAACGTAATTACTGAGTGAATCTCAGAAACGTATTTTCACAAGAAAGTTACCACGTGCTGGAAACAGAAATGTTCTTTTACTCCTGTTATTTTCAGTATCATAATCTCCAGAATCAAAAGCTAGCTCTGGCATGTAGCAAGGATGTTTGCCCTAAAACTGCACAAAATGTCAGCAGAAGTAAGAAAAGACTTGTATGTATGTATAGGTGCTTCAGACACGCTCACCCACATGTTGTCTGGGTCTCTGAGCTCAGGAAAAGATTCCCCCAGACCACAGAAACAAACTAATTCTTCCACCAAATTCCTCCTCCATTGGGTCCCCACTGGGGACCTTGTTCTTCCACCATACTAACATGAGTCATATTAATGAGTCACACTGATGCTTCCCCTGGAGTAAGTCCTTCATCAGATACACTATTCCAACCCAAATCCTCTTCTTATTCATGGCATTCACTCGTATTTAAAAGAATAGCATTTACATCAGTAAAACAAGCAAGATTTGACCCCAGGCTGATCCCAGAAGAGAGTGGTACCATTATCTGCTCTTTTGGAAGTCAGAAGACCTGGTTTCTTCCTTTTGCTTTACAATGTGTTGAGGACTGCCCTGGAATGATTTTACACAAAAGTAGATTACATTCATCATTAGGTATACTGCCTGTTTCTAAGTTCAGAACGGGACTTTTAACTTCTCCAAGTCTCAGTTTCACCAGAGAGGACCCCCAAACAGCTCTTTGCCTCTTATTAGAAGCAACAGCAACACAACATACGTACTGAAAATAATGGCAAATCTGCAATACACACTCATAACTTTCTTTGTAATAATATTCCACAAACACTTCTCTGATGCAAATTCTAATGTACGTACTTGATATGTCTTACTAGAAGTTACTTCAGAGCACTGTCCCATCTGTGGACAAAGTGCATAGTCTTTGTATAGAATCATAGAATAGAATCATAGAATAGTTAGGGTTGGAAAGGACCTTGAGATCATCCAGTTCCAACCTCCCTGCCATGGGCAGAGACACCTCCCACTAAACCATGCCACCCAAGGCTCTGCCCAACCTGGCCTTGAACACTGCCAGAAGCATCACACTGGAAAATATACATGATGGTAGGATTGAAACTTCAGTAAAAACTACTAAATGATTACTCTTAGAAAAAGAAAAAAAAAAAAGGAGCTTTTGAAGCAAAATAAGACCTTACAATAACCTGCCCAACCTATTTGAGAAACTGCTCCTACTGTTTTATCAGTGGGTATTTATTCTTCAGTGTTTACACAAACACCCCCAAATCAGATGTCTAAACAGGCATCCATCAAAGAAAAAGGAGAGATTCAGGCGCACATCTAGAGTGATCCTAGGTGCAAATTAAGCACACAGCTACACCAATAGATTTTACAGGTGTGTCTTCCTCAGAATGGCTCCATCAGTGTCCACACTGCACAGATGGGCTGTGTTATTTTAAGGTCTTAATCAAAATCAGTGCAAACAGGCAGAGCACTGCATGCATGCTAATGCCTGTGGAACGTCAGCTGGGAAGCAGTCAGTACACTTGCTTTAAGAACACCAGCCATGTAAAAAACACAGAAGTGAAGGAACTGCTGAATTGGACAGCTTAGAGGAAGCTACAGGCTACAGCTACAAAGTGGTGCACAGTACATTCGTGATGCATATGAAACAAAGGAAACATCCTGCTGACACCTTGGTGGTCCTGCATCGTGATAAGAGTGTCACACAGAGTACAAGAAGGTGTTAGGTCATCAAAATCCCAATCAGAACCAGCCCTGAAAACAGTAATTATAATGTAGACATCTGTAAACCTCCTGTCAGCTCTGAACTTTTACAGTGGCTTTCCTCAGTGAAGGCATTATGCATTCCTCAGTCGCTGCTTTATCATATGCAGTGAAGGCACTTTGCATCTGCTAATCACAACTCGAGGGCTGAACCAGACGTGATTCAGATGACACCTAACCAAATATGTGGTCTGAAAACTTGTTGGCTAAGGGAAAACCAAGCAAATGCAATTAAGAATAATGTAATACAGTTCGTGCTGGGTTCTCTTTGTAGGGCAGATCCTGTTCCTGCATGTCTGCATACTTAAAAAGAAAACACTCTTCTTCTGAACATGAGCTGCCTCCCTGCACAAGTGAGACATGGAAAGGACAAAACAAAGGTGGTGTTCAGAGTCACAGTGCCCCCAGAACGTCCCCTTACCTGCAAGAACACAGCACTACCCAAATGGTACCTGGTGCCCGGGTCTTGAGCCGCGCTCGGCGCGCAGCCGAGGTGTCAATGCGGAGTTGTCAGCTCAGACGGAACGAGCTGCGGCGGTGGGCGTGCAGGGACAAGAGCACAGGCACAAACACACACAGACACCCCCCCACCCCCGCCCCACAGGTTCTCAAGACTTGCTGGTGACAGGGCGGGAATGGGCAAAAGGCGGCATCTTCTGTTCACCCATCCCCATCCAGGTGGGGGAAAACAGGGGTAGAAAGAAGAAAAGAGAGGAGGGGGAGGAGAGGGGGAGAAGGGGCGAGAGAGAGAGAAGAAAGAAAAGAGGAAAGAAAGAAAGAAAGGAGAAAAGAAAGAAAGGAGAAAAGAAAGGAGAAAAAGGAGAAAGGAAGGGAGAAAGGAAGGGAGAAAAGAAGGGAGAAAAGAAAGGAAAAAAGAAAGAAAACAGAAAAAAGAGGAAAGAGGAAAATATGATAAAAGAAATGAGGAAAGAAAGGAAGAATGAAAAGAGGAAAGAAAGGAGAAAAAGAAAGGAGAAAAAGAAAGGAGAAAAAGAAAGGAGAAAAAGAAAGGAGAAAAAGAAAGGAGAAAAAGAAAGGAGAAAAAGAAAGGAGAAAAAGAAAGGAGAAAAAGAAAGGAGAAAAAGAAAGGAGAAAAAGAAAGGAGAAAAAGAAAGGAGAAAAAGAAAGGAGAAAAAGAAAGGAGAAAAAGAAAGGAGAAAAAGGAAACAAAAAAAACAGGAAAGACGAAAGAAAAGAGGAAAAAAGGAGAAAAGAAATGAGGAAAGAAAGGAAGAATGAAAAGAGGAAAGAAAGAACGAAAAAGAGAGAAAAGCCGGGGGGAAAGAGAGGAGAGGAGAGGGAAGGACGGGGCCCAAGCAGGATGTGGGGCAGCAGCGGAACCCGGCGGCGGCGGGAGCCAGGCCGGGCGCCGGGGCGGGAGAGAGACCGGTCTGCGGCGGCAGCGGGGTTTAAGGAGCGAGGGGAGGGGAAGGGGCTGGGCGGGAGCCCTGCGGGCCCGGGTGCGGAGGGGGCTGGACCCCAGGGTGAGACATGTGGGGGTGCGGATACAAGGGGTGTATGGGACATCCTGAGCCCCTGCCCTCCATGAGGAAGGGCAGAGACATGGCGCCCCGAGCGGATGGAGAACGGGATAGAGTCCCCCGGAGCGGTACGGGGAGGAAATGCCCTTTCTGGTGCAGCAAACAGGTGGCCTCTGCTTTTACCTCTGCCCTGACCTCAGTGTCTAAATAAAAAGCCGTCCGCTGGGATATTTTTGCTTGTATTTCAGCCCTGACTTGTGTGCTGGTGCCACTAGTCCTCACCCTCTTCCAGACACAGCCCTCCGTCTCTGCTGTGCACATACCGTACCTTTTCCGCCTTAGGAAGCATTCCCATAGCTGTTCCTGCTGTTTTCATCAAGGATGGATGTCCATCAGCATGGGTTGATGTATGGCAGCCAGGATCTAGACCAGGTTATGGTAATATTCCTGCCAAGATTTTTCCAGTGCAGTACTGAGGCCTTAAATGTCAGCGCTATGGAGCTCAAACACAGCTTTGGTGACAGGTTAGGGTTTTATTGTACTCGGTCTGTCTGCTATATGGTATCAACAGATGCAGAAACTGGTTTCTGTTGGATTATAGCTCACCCTCCAGCCTGAAAGAGCACTGCAGATACCTCCCCATACAGTTTTCAGCTTTCCAAAGTAAAATTATTGACAAAAATCAGTCTGCTGTATTCCAGAATTTCTTGGGGAACATACTTTCACTTTATACATATATATGTATGTGTATAAGTTCAATTTTTAAGGCATGTACACGTAATTCCAAAGGTTTGGGGATAGAGAAAATATTGAACATGATTTTTACAAGATTTCTTACATAAATAAATTAATTTTTAAGATAAATTACCCATAGCAGTTACTGATGGGTGGGAGACTGACCTGAACTACATGCTCTTTTTCCATTTTCCCTCTCCCATCACATGTCCATTTACGTCTGGCAAGTGCTGGCTCTAAACTAACACTGGAGGAAGGTCCCGCTGCTTCTGTAATCAGGACCGTCAGGGACTGTAGCAATAGGACAAGGGGTGATGGGTTTAAACTTAAAACAGGGGAAGTTCAGGTTAGATCTACAGAAGAAGTGCTTTACTGTGAGGGTGCTGAGGCGCTGGCACAGGGTGCCCAGAGAAGTTGTGGCTGCCCCATCCCTGACAGTGTTCAGACCCAGGTTGAACAGGGCTTGGAGCAGCTTGATCTAGTGTGAGGTGTCCCTGCCCATGGCAGGGGGTTGAAACTGGATGATCTTAAGGTCCCTTCCAACCCAGACTATTCCATGAGCTCTGGGGCTTTGCCTCTGGTTGCTGTGGGAATGAAGTGGAGTTACACAGGGCGCATTACATGATGCTCCCGAACTGCACCTGCAGTGCTGAGTGAGCTTCAGTGGGTCACAGTGCATCTTTAAGGGGTTTCTCCCTGCATAATACCTACAGCAAAATAAACCTTATCCTTTGCATGCTGCCCCTTCTCCAGTTTATTCATACAACTAAAAATCTTCTGACAGGCACAGAGATTAAGTGGAGTCACTCAAGTTTATTTCAGGTACCAAAGCCTATGGTGCATGCAGCTGAAACGTGTTTAAATGAGGATTTCTGTCCCGCGAGACAGCGGTGACAGCTCTCTAGTGCTTTCTGTAAACTCTCTTGCCAGTGACATATTATTTCCACTCACCCCAGTCTCCTCCCTACTGCTGCCAACAAGACAAGGTGTAATGAGGTTCTCCTTCGCATGTTATTAAGACCAATTCATGGCCATCCTGCCCATTCGTAAGAGGCATGTTTCATTTATCAGTTCCCTTCTTCCTTCAGCAGAACCATTCCTTATCTTCTCTGTGTGTATAGAAAGACTTTGCTAATGAAGAAGGATCATCACCATTGCTGTTCCCTTTCAGGTTTCCTACAGGGAACATTACCTCAATACAAATGAGAGCCCTTCAGGAAAGCACTTTGGTGCATTTACTGAATTTGGACTTGATGTTAGTGTTCATAGTGTGGCTGTTTAAAATTTCTTTGCATTATTGCATTTTAGGCACATGTTAGTAGAAAATCTGTTCAAAGGAATGAAAGAAAAGGCTGTGACTGCAGGGAGGTGAAAGATTTCTACGGGATGCACAGCCTGTTTGACCTCTGCCCAGCTTTTGCAGCGGTGGCATGGTTTATTCACAGCTCTAACAGCAGAATCAGTGCACAAAAAACAGATGCAGTATCTAATTCTGCCTATGCGTCTATAAACCTGAAACGGGATCATCTATCTCAGACTGCTCCTATTCCAGCATTCACAGACTGCATCAAAAGAAACAGGAGGATAGGGGATTGCTCATCTCTAAACCAAAGCTTCAAACCCAGATTTTTCCCATCATAGGGTGCTGCAGTATCCACGCTGAATTTCTGCACCCATTTTTCTTCAGTCTGCTTTGGTTTTCAACCCAGTATTTGATTAAATGTCATCTTCACCTCGTGTCAAAATCTTAAGTCTATGGAATGTGGCAGTTTTCTCCCTAAAGCTTCAACTTGCCAAGAATTTGGTGACACTAACAGGAAAGGGATCTTTATACCAGCACATTAGCTTGATCAGCTGTAAGGGATTAAACCAAGTGGTGTATTGAGGATGAATGTTCCGTACAGTGAAAAAACCCTAATACCATTACTCTGTCTTTACCAATAGCCTAATATGTATTTATATTTTGCAGCAGTTACTATTTCAGCCACTGCATGTAACAAGTATCTGTCAGCATACTTCAGGCAGGCTCAGTTGTTAAAGCTGTTGCATCTCTTTACATTTTACCAAAGTGATGAACAGAAAGGAAATAAATCCTCTTCATAGATATTTTGCCTTCAGTGATCTGGGGAGAAAAACTGCTTTAAGTTGTATGTAGATGTAGATTTATGTATCAATGTGCAGATGGTAACTGATGATGCTGTCTTACTAGGATTTTTGCTGGAAACAGCACTGAACCAGCAGCTCAGAGGGCTATGACAACCACTGATGCATGGATATATAACTCCATGTATATAACATATATAATTGTATACGTATATTTAACATATATAAATGTTTGCCCACATTTTGCAGTTTTTTGTGTTCTGATTGTGAGCCTTTAATTTCCAGTTTCAGCCTGGGTTAGGAATACAAGATATGACTGTACCATGACAGGAAGAACATCTGTGTAGCCTGATACCTTATCCTCAGGAATGGATGCCTTAGCAGGTGTGTAGGAAAACAATAATCACTCCACAGTGCTCCCCCAGAGTAGCTTCTCAGTCTGCAGTTGTAGGATTTTCTCACAAAGGCAGTGTGTGTGGCTTGAACATCTCACAGCCCTTTCTTCTTCAGTAAATTTCAGACACATTGGAATCCACATCAATATTACTTCCAATCATTTTGTGGCAATGTGTTCCTCAATAGTTCAGTCCCAGTCTGCAAATCACAGTGCCTTCACTGCCTGAAACTGCTTGTTTATAGAAAAGGCATAACCATACCACATAGCCATCAGCCAGTTCTTTCTTCAGTAACTTCGTTGCAGTAGTGCAGTGCTGTTTAATATGACTGGTTAAAGGTGTCTCAGGGCTCTGACAGGTCTCTTTTCCAAATTTCCTAAAAATTGTGATGCTGGAAAGACTCAGATCAGTAGCTGTGTGTTGGCAACTCATAAATTCCTTGGAAACAAGGAAATACATCACTGGGGAATGCTCCTGTGCCTTTTATACTTTATATACATTATTTTGTGAACGTTATGCATTATAGTCCCAAATGGCTTACATTTCAAGGCATGAAGCAGATTCAAATGGTCTCTCTTAAAAAAAAAAAAAAAAAAGACAGGTATTTCTATCTAGCATAGAAATATATTTTTTTCCTGCAGTGTAGAATTTTCTAGTCCAAAACCTATTAAAAGTAATGAAGGAAAAATACTAAATTCAGCAGTACAGTATGAGCTCTCTCATGTTGAGTTATGCACTGTATGCTCGATCACGTTATTGTGCTCTATGTAGCGGTTTAGCTTGTTATAGGTTATAGGGTTTATATGCTGTATGTGTCATGACACTATGCTGTGTCACTCTTGTTATTATCTTACTTCATTGTTGGTGAATTATAGGATTTGTAATTCCCAAATCCTGACTCATAAATAATTCCTTTCTGATGAGCATTCCATGCAGCACTTTGTCCAGTACTGAAAGTTATAAAGTCATGAATTATGAAAGCCTCACAGTTTAGTGAGTTTATAAACTTCATAGAAGAAATAAAATTCCAAGTAATCCTACAGTGATTGATCACCTGGCTCCCTCCACAATACTCTGCAAAAGCAATGCAAGAGCAAAACATATAATTTAGTTCTAGTTAGTTATATAAATGTCATAGCTATAGAAGTATCAAATTTAAATAAATCTGATTTAATATTGCAGATTAAGACTACTGCTAGATTTACTTTCTTCTGCAAATCAGATAACTCATCATAGGTGACAGTAAAGTTCTACAGTTAAATGCTGTTTCTTCTCTCCACCTGTAGGTGATAAACTTCTATGGTGGTGTGTTCTGGAGCAAGATAATCACATCACATTTGTAATCAGGACACTTCTAATGATACTGATACAGTGAAAGTAATTCTTCTGAATATGTCTATGACTCATCAATGAACTGCAAAATTGAACTTGCCTGATGGCCTAACACTGAACAGTTTTCTTCCTCTTTATTGAACAGCATTTCCAGTATTCACCTGGAGCACACTTCATGTTTCCTTGTAATGTGGTAAATCACACCAGTACCTCTTTATTGGCATTTCAGTGGAGCCAGGCAAAGTGGACACAGATTTGGTTGCTGAAAGTAAACCCTAAGTTCAGGATCTCCTTGTCTGTTAGGACAGTGAGACACCTCTCTTTCTCTCTTTATGTCTCTGCATCATTACAATCAGCAAAGAACCCGGAATTCCCCATTCCTAATTACTTAAACGCTGACCTCAAAGGCATTAGGGACTGTAGTGATAGGACAAGGGATAATGGGTTAAAACTTAAACAGGGGATGTTTAGATTAGAGATAAGGAAGAAGTTCTTTACTTCGAGGGTGGTGAGGCACTGGAATGGAAGTTGTGAATACTCCTCGCAGTGTTCAAGTCCAGGTTGGACAGAACCTTGGGCGACATGGTGCCCCTGCCCATGGCAGGGGTTTAGAACTAGATGACCTTAAGGTCTTTTCCAACCCTAACTATTCTGTGATTCTGTGATTCTATGATTATATATGCCCATATTAGAACCCTATGTTGAAGGGCACCTGTCCATTACTGTGTGCAGTTCACTTTTAAACACAAGCAGAGAGGGTTTTTTTCAGTCTCTGCTTAAGAATGTAATGCTGACTGAGAGAAAAAGTACATGCTATATACTGTCTTTCTAGGTAAACTTGCATATATTCTCTCTTTCTTTAAAACTGATAATGTGTTGAAACCAGTTATTCTTTGAATAGAGACAAATATAACAAGAGAAGCAATTAAAGAATCACAGAATCATTTAGGACACTTAAGATCAAGTCCAACCGTAAATCTAACACTGCCATGTGCACCCTAAGCACCACATCCACACATCTTATAAATGTCTTCGGGGATGGTAACTCAGCCACTTCCCAGGGCAGCCTGTTCCAATGCTTCACAACCCCTTTGGGGAAGATATTTTTCCTAATACTCAATCTAAACCTCCCCTGGGACAACTTGAGGCCCTTTCTCCGTGTCCTGCTGCTTGCTACCTGGGAAAAGATACCCAGAAGAAGAAAAGGCACGATTATGACTCTAAAGTTAAGGGCACCAATGTAGATATAAAATACTGTAACCTATGTTTTGAACAAGACAGCTAACCAGCTTCATGTACTTGTGGCCACTCATGGCCTTGTAACAATACCTATCAGAAAAGAAATTTATTCTGATATCATAATCAGTATAATGACCCTTATTTGTGCTGAAAAATCCTTTATAAACTGTTGATCTGAAAAGGTTTTTTGTTGTGGTTGCTATATTCTGCAACAGCTTCATGTCAATAAAACTCACTCATGTGCTGAACATCCCTGATTAATTCTAGAACTACACTGGAGAATTTATAACTGAGCTTACCAGCAGTGTGGAAGCAGTAAATTAGATGTAAGAGACTGTGTATGTCATAAACAAAGGAAATACACGGGGGTGAACAGTAATGTGGATGTAAAACCTTTCATAATGCACATTTGAGAGGAGGCTATTATTTCTATACAAAGGAGATGAGCATCCTAAGCAAGTGCTAATCATACATTTCCTTTGCACTATACCAGCCTCTGTTCTCATATGTAAAATGGTTGGGGGCTGATGTTTTTTATCCTATCTACCATAGATCCCCATGCTTACACCACCCAAGTGTCCTTCTCTGTAAAGCCATTTTAAAAGCTCATAAATATTTCTATAACATTTTTCTCCATATATTTTCAATGCAAAATAACATTCTCAATGAAGAAATAGCTTTCCAATGTGAATAATTTCTTATCTTGGTACCTTCTGGGCCTATAAGTCATATTTTGTATCCCACTGGGAGGCAAAAATGTCATTTTAACTGAAGATAAAGTCAAATTTTTTCTCCTGTGACTTCCAGAAAACAAACCCCCATAGATTTTTATATACAGAAGACAAAAATAATAACCCAGATTGAATATGGCTTATTCATGGCCTCAAGCCAAGACAAACATAGAAATACATTTCTAAGGAGTAAGTTTGAGATATGAAGATTATATTGTCATATAGGGTAGCTTATGGTAAACAGCAACTGCCTAATGTTTTTTCTAGGTTTGAAACAGTTAGTCTGGGGAGAAAGGTTAGAGGGCATTGAGCTGGTGAACTGGCCAAAGAGGAATACTATATGAATTTATTACATGGATATCCATAACTCATGTATAGCATATTTATTAGAAAGAGCCTTTTCCTTCCCTTTCCATTAGACTTCCAAATACTGAGAAAAATCAGTGTCAGCAACATTGACAACAGATGCACCCAGTTGCTATACATTTACTGGCTGAGCAAGATGGTGCAAAAAACCCTATGAATATAAAACACATTTGCAAATTGAAGAGTTGATTGGATTTCTTTTGGGTCCCATTAATATTAATATTAACTTACTGACACAACATCTGAAAAGAGGCATTAGGAGAAGAGGTATTTTGAGAGAGGACTGAAGACAAGGTTTGTCCTATCAGACAGTGAGATCAGTTGAGGTAAAAGTGAGGAGGAGAGTGACTGAAGATTATTCTATGCATATAATACAGCACACAGCTGAGTTATACAGGCTGTATTGCTGGATGCAAAGGGCTGCACGTTTAGTCTTCAGACATACTGTACAATAGGAACAGATGGAAAATTTAGGAGGAGAAAAAGCTGTGATGTTTCTGAAGGAACACTAAAGAAGCTTGAATTTCACAGGGTGCAGATCAGGCAGCTTAGGGCAAGATGACAGGATGACTTAGTAGAGTGGTAAGCCAGAAGAATGATTTGACTGGTTGTGTTTTGAAGACTGGGGGGTAATGAATGTGTTTTAGAAACTGTTCAAGAACATAAGAAGAGCTGTACTGAGTCTGACCAAAGTAGCACTTAGCCCCTAATCTTGGATCCGCTAATAGCCAATGAGACATGCCTAGAGATAAAACAGGGCAAACCTACAGTGGAGCTTTCCCAAAATAATCTCCCTTTCTCCACTAATTTGTAGTTTAGTTTGTTTGTAGATGAGAGGGTGGTATCTAACAACTTTCAGTGGGTTTCTCCCTCATGAAATAAACATTTTCCTTTTTGAACCCATGCAAACTTACCCTCAAAACTTTACCACATTGTGCGAAGAAAAACTCCTTCTATGTATTTGACATCTGCTAATTTTATTTGACGATCCTTAGTATCTTACTTGGACTAGAGTGCAATCCTTTCTTGTTTGACACCTCTATATTATACATGATTTAATAAGCTTTTTTCATAGTCCTCTTTAGTCTTCTTTTCTTGCAGGATAAAAAACTGTAGCTGATTTGCTTGATCATCATATAAATGCCTTCTCAGATATCTATCACTGCCAGTCTTCTCTGTATCTTTTCCAGTTACAGTTTACATATATTAAGATGGGAAAATGGGAAGCAACAAGGGTCACTAATCATGATTTTCTCATGCTAAGATTTATTTGGTGACTTAATGTTTATTGCTCTCTATTCTTTTCCTCATAATTACAACATGCTCTTTTCAGTGACTGCTATTGAGCATTTCATAGACATATCTAATACAATCCCAAAACCTTGTTCTAGCAACTGGATCAGAGTTTATCACTCTGTGTATACATTTGGGGCTGGTTTCCCATGTGCACGCTTTCATATTTATCTATAAGGAATTTCATACATATTTTACTTCCCAGTCCTTCAGCGTCGTGAAGCCTTTCTGTGACTCTCTGCAGTTGGTTTATCTCTCTTCTAACATTAATGATATCATACTATTAGAGAGTTTTGTGTCTTTGTTATTCAGCTTTCTAGGACAAGTTCTCCCACCAACACCAGTGAGATTCCATGTGTAACCTCTGACCACTGTGAAGCTGGGCACTGTGCTACACAGCTACACACTGTAGGAATCTGTAAGGTAGAAGTCTGCCACTTGCAATATGAAGGGAGAGTGAAAGACTGGCAGCAGTTTCCACCTTTTACTAATCAAGAGTAATTGCTTTCTGGGAAAGTGGCATACATGTAAAACTGAATCTGCTTGTCAAATTCCTGAAGTCATTTGCTGTTTAGAGGAAGATCTGAATCTCCCCAAATCACTCGAGATCTTTTCCCTGAAATATCAATGGAAAAAGCAGAGGTGGTGTCCAAAGCAAAATACTAGTTTAGCAAGTGAATTATGAAGTCTTGCTCCTTTGATGGTCCGATAAGCTGTACTACATGAAATTTACTTCTCCATCAGCAATGGGGAAGCATCATAGAATCATTTAGGTTGGAAAACACCTTTAAGACCACTGAGTCCAATCATGAGCATAGCACTGTCAAGTCCACAACTAAACAATGTCCCTAAGCACCACATCTACACATCTTTTAAATGCCCTTGTCAGCCTGTTCCAATGCTGGACAATCCTTTTGGGGAAGACGTATTTCCTAATACCCAATCTAAACCTCCCCTGGGGCAACTTGAGGCCGTTTTTTCTTGTTCTGTCACTTGGTAGAAGAGACCAACCCTCACCTCACTGCAACCTTCTTTCAGGTAGTTGTAGAAAGCAATAAGGTCTCCCCTGAGCTTCCTTTTCTCCAGGCTAAGCCACCCCAGTTCCCTAAGCATTCTTCATAAGGCTTGTGCTCTTGATACATCACCAGCTTCATTGCCCTTCCACTCTTCACCAAGCCTGTAGCAATGTGTGGGGGTTTTGTGACTTCACTTAGTCTTGTTGAACCACATACCACTGCCAGCAATCCATCAATACAGCCTGTCCAGATCCCTATGTAAAGTCTTCCTACCTTCAAGCAGATCAACACTCCCATTCAACATCTGGGAGTTCACTGGGGTAAAATCACACATAACCTTAGGAAGACCATGGAAAAGGAAAGCAGTTAGTTGCGTTAGAGATGGGCACAGCCCCATTGAAAGTCTCTAGAAAACAAAATGTACTGTAAGACAAGCAGATGAAATCCCGGAGGAGGATAAATAGCCAGATTACAGGAAAAGAAGTCAGCAAGAGTTTTCTGGATTAGCCATTAGTGCTTTGTCCCACAGATGGGTGGGAAAAACTCAGCATCAAAGTAAGGTAAAAAGCCTTACTAAAAATATTTCCTGTAAAAAGTTACTGTATTTCTTTCCAGAATTCCCGTTTTTAATGTGAAAATTTTAATTTTCAGGACTTTTGTTAAAAACAAAACTGTGTGAACAAATTCGATCCCTTTTTTAAGTTTCTTCACAAAAGACATTTTTGATCAAGGCCCCTTATCTACGCTGTGCACAGAATAAATATCTGACCTTCAGGTATAAGTTTCCCATGATACTCAGTTCTGACATGCATGAAGGAATGCAGTGTACTTTGGGTCTCTCTTGGGCAAGGCCAGACCCCTTTCTGGTAGCGACAAATGTGGTAAGCATCAGACAGAACAATCAGTCATGATCAGGAAGTACAGCTAAAAAAAATGAGAAGGCAGATTTGACCTTTACCACCTCTCTGCCCTCACAAATGCCAGAACAGTTGAATTGCTCTTGTTTCATAGGAGAAGACATTAATCTCTGTCTGGTCTTTTCAGCTTGTTCTGTTCCTTTCACTGGGTTATGTGGCTCCCCATTACAACAGATTCTTCATGGGCTTTTTATAGCTTTCTCACTAGTGATGAAAAGAAATATTACAATGGAGCCAAAAACTGTCTCAATAATTTTAGTGAAGTATTCGACACAGGTTAAAAAAATGTATCCCTTTATGATCTAACTCAGTCTCAAAGGAAGCCTGAGACCTTCCCATTGCTTTTGTCAATGCTGAATGTTCCTCTTCTACACTGAAAAGTTAGGTTTTACAGTTTCTGATGACTGTAGGGTATCCAAACTAAGCAAAATATCAGCAGTGAGTACAGCAGTACAGCTATATTCTGTCCAACACAGTCTGAGAAAGAGTCTGCAGTGTCATTTACAAAACTCAAAGGAGTTGTAATGATACATGATATATCAGTGAGCTTCATTCCACGAGTGTGTATAGAGTTCACCTCACTCTACGAAATTTGCATGTTGCCAGGGCATTGAGACCAAAGAGTCTTGCAAGTTTTGGAGCTTCCCTATATTCACTTTCCATTTCTATGTATTTTTTGAGGCACATGGACTGGGTTTGCCCCGTTCATCAAATGAAGCCAGTAACTTAGAACATCCCAGCAGAAGTCTGTCTAACCTGGGTAATGATAGTGTTTTCTTAATACTTGACAGTTATTAAAGTTAGTATGTTTTTCCTAAATATCTTTTGCTATGACCTAAGATGTATGACCTCTGCAGAATGAACTGGGAAAAGTTAATTGTTTCTTCTTTAAAACAAATAAATTGTCTGACTAGGACAAGGGGTGATGGGTTTAAACTTAAACAGGGGAAGTTCAGGTTACATATAAGGAAGTTCTTTGCTATGAGAGTAGTGAGGCACTGGAACAGGCTGCCCAAAGAACTGGTAAGTGCTCCATCCCCGGCAGTGTTCAAGGCCAGGTTGGACAGAACCTTGGGTGACATGGTTCAGCGTGAGGTGTCCCTGCCCATGGCAGGGGGTTTGGAACTTGATGATCTTAAGGTCCTTTCCAACCCAAACCATTCTATGCTTCTATAATGCTATGCTTTCAAAAGCTTTTGCCAGCCTTGTTGCTCTTTGCTCATACTTATTTAATTAGTTTCTTGAAGTCTATGCCAGTACTTGCACATACTTGCCCATTCATAAATCAACATGAATAAAGAGAAATAATTTAATCTCAGTTTTCTTTCTAATGTCATGGTGTTAGCTGTACATTTATTAAAATTCACTCTCTTCTGTCATCCAAGCCTTTAATGAAGATTGTTCACTAACTGGATTCAGTACAGACTCTGCTAGGATCCTACTCAGCATCTCCACTCAAACTGAGTACTTTTGGGAGTGACTTTCCAATCTGTTATCCACACATCATCTTTTACTCATTGTGTATACCGCATCAGGCCTTGCCAAAAGCCAGCAGAATTCAGGAAGTGCTATTATGTCACTTCCCCTGTATCTACTAATCCATTACTTCTTAAGGAAGATGATTGATCTAATGGGATGTGACAGATTTCTGCACCGAACAATTTAGCACTGAGAACTTGAACAAGATTCGTGAGTGAGGATTATACCATGCATTTAAAAGTGGACATAAACTGTCAGACTTGAAAGCATTAGGCATTCTTTTTCTCATGGAATTAAAATACTTCCCCATGCCCACGGCATCCCACAGTGATTACTTATGAGTTTAATGATGCCTTCTTTATATGTCAAAGATGACACCTCTCAGACAGAAAATACTGCCCTGGATGACCTATGGGTCTGTTTGCTTCTGTGGTGCAGATGGGATGTGAAAGAGGACCTTTGAAATACTTTTCAAAGTCCTCTTTTAAAGTACTTTTGTGGATTGGTTCACATTCCAAATATAAATTCCTATCCAGTTACTTGGAATAAAGGCAAATATATCTCATCCGTTCACCTCTTCACCTGGTGAGGGCATTACACCAACAAAAAAGAAAGGCTCATGCTGAATTGACAACAGCCATATGGCAGAACAGGTGCTTTCATTTGCAGACCAAAAGATGTTTATCCACTACTCTTAATCACTAGCTTTTAACAACACAATGCTGTGTTCTGTTTCAGGCCTTACTTTACAAGAATTAAGTGGTTGAACTGGACACTATTCAGAAGCTGGATTAATGCTCAAAAGTCAGGAAAAAATGACATAAAGGAATGGATTGTTTTGCCTAGTGAGGAGGAAATTGAGGGTGGATATGATAGAAATCCTGAAATATGTATGAGGCTAAAAGGAGACAGGTAGTAGATTTTTCTGCATACCCATCTGGGTTAGGTCAACAAGCAATGGACTTCAGTTGTCTTTAGGGAGATAAAGATAAATTGGCAGAGAAGAAAAACCAATGTTCACAAAGCTACTGAAATGGATATGAAATCCTTATTCTTGGAAATTGTGGGGGTTTGGTTGGGGTTATTTGAGAAGCTGGAAAAGCACTACTAAAACATATTCATGTGCAGCAGGAACATGGACTAGGTGAGAGTCTCTGGAAGTCCCTTAAGCCCTGTTTTCTGTGATTTACTCTACTACAGTATTCACTCCACAGCTGTGGCTCCCTGGCCATATCTTCACTCCTTTACTGAATGCAGTGGCAGACATCAAATTGTCAGCTTAGCTATTGCGGAGATGGCAGGAATGGTACCAGTGTGTCAGTTGCACCTATGTCGTTTAAAACACTTGGGCTTGGCGCCCTTTCTGCCCTGTTTTACTTCAGTAGTTGGGAAGAATTGGGATTTATCTACTTTTGTATGCAAAACTGAAAGCTGAAAGATTTTAGGGCACATTTTGGTCAGAAACAACCTGAGTCTAACAGCTCCCAGCTTTTGCAGATTTGCTGGCTTTGCTGTTCAGCACATTCACTTTAATTCACAGATCTGGATGTTCAAGAACTGCAAGATCACCTCACCTGGCATTTCTTGTTTCAACTTCTCCTCTCCTACTGAGACAAATGGAATCTCTGCTTAAGTACATTCAGCCTTTTCTCTTTGGTTCTAGGGAAGGGAACAGCACCTACTTTAGCATGGCCTGAAAGGAATCCATCCAGAATAAAAGTGTTAAATACATTAGCACTACCAGTTCGTGAAAAGGAGAGTTGAGCCAGGAATTGAGTGCAGAAGATTTTCTTTAGGGGATAGTGAATCTTTTCATGTCAGCCAGTTACTTTGTTGTATTTGTCCTCCTTGAACTGCACAGGGTTGTTTTTATTTCGAATTTCATTAACGAATCCAGAGTGGAAAGAGAGCTGCTGTATTAATCAATAGCCGAAGGAAATCAATCTCAGCTCTTTTCTGCAAGCGTGCTGATGCACTATGTGCTTTCTTTGGGAGAGTTTTATTCCTGACAGAAGCCAGCCATCTGCTGGAGTAGTGCTGCAATAACTACAGGCTGGAGCTGCCTGCTGATGTTCGAAAAGAAAATCGAATTTTTCCGTCAAACTTTATGAAAGATAAGCAGTTTGGTAAAGAAAGTGATGAAACTATGCAGAGACCCCTTAAGAATGTGATGAGCAGGGATAGAGCAGAAAACATTAAGCACAGATTCACCATCTGTTTGTATGGTGAAAACCATGAAATGAAAACCGGAGCGCTGAAAGCAGCTGCCTCTCAAACCTTCAGAGGAGGACTAGAATATTATCCTGATGTGGAACCCACCAGGAGGAGCCAGCCATTGACATTCCTTCCCAAGAAAGCCATGTCATCTGAAGAATTTACTGCCTTAAAGAGGTACAGAATTTATCATAGGAAGAGAATTTGGGGATTGTGTAAAATTCAGTATGGAAGGTTTTAAAGGGATTATAGAACTGTGAAAAATGTATGATGGGATATTTAGAGGAAGAACCAAAGGTGGGGAAAGGATGGGATTGAGATCAACTGGGGAGAAACAAGAGCAGGGAAATAAAGGGAAAAGGAGTTGGACATGTGCTACCATGTTACTGGTGAGTATATTTGTCTCACTGCATAGATGGTGCTTAATCACTAGAGCATATCCTATATCCTCATGAAATCCTGTTTCCAACTGCCCTCTTTATTCTAAGCATGTGTCAATGCTAGTGAGCTGCAAGGTAGGCTGACTGGAGACTGGAATAAGAGGTCTGGGGGCCAGCTATTGGAGAAGACCATGGTCAGGGGCTGGGTATTGCATAGAATTAGGGTCCCAGAACAGCAGCTGGAGAGACCCACATCTGCTCCTGTGAGACCCCACTTGGAGCACTGTGTGCAGTTTTGCTGGCCCCAGCGTAAGACGAACATGGAGTTGGAGCAAATCCAGAGGAGGCCATGAGGATGATCAGGGGCTGGAGCACCTCTCATATGAAGACAGGCTGAGAAAGCTGGGGCTGTTCAGCCTGGAGAAGGCTGTGTGGAGACCTCATAGTATCCTTCCAGTATCAGAAAGGGGCTACAAGGATGCTGCAGAGGGACTCTTCATTGGGGACTGTAGCGATAAGACAAGAGGTAATGAGTTTAAACTTAAACAGGGGAAGTTCAGGTTGGATATAAGGAAGAAGTTCTTTACTTCTTTGTGGAACAGGCTGCCCAGAGAAGTAGTAAATGCTCCACCCCTGACAGTGTTCAAGGCTGAGTTGGAGAGAGCCTTGGGTGACATGGTTTAGTGTGAGGTGTTCCTGCCCATGGCAAGGGGATTGGAACTGGATGACCTTAAGGTCCTTTCCAACCCTAACTATTCTGTGACTCCTACAGCAGCCTTCAGTCCTTATCAGCCAGAGGGGAGGAGAGGTTTGAGCCATATTCCTCATGTTTCTGTGGGTGCTTGGTTTGTTCATGTGGATGTCAATAAAGCAATAAAAGGAGTATGTCTGCATTGGTCTGTGTGAGTATATGTGGAGTCAGTAGTGTGTGTGAATGTGTGTGTGTGTTTATGGGAACACATGCACAACCTCACCCCAGGCTGGACCTGGGAACACACAACTGCGGCAGCCTCAAAGCTATTGGGCTAAGAGAGGAGGAGACTTTCTGGGTCCTGAAGCCCAGCAGGTTTGGTTACCTCTGGCAAAATAGGATTGAATTTACAAGTCTGATCCTTTGGTAACTAGTGCCAAAGGACAAATATCAGGGGCATCTAAGTGTCTTCACAGCATGTGAACCAACACAGCATGTGTTGCTTGATGAGAAGCTCCACAAGATCTGTCAGTGTGGGCTCGCAGCCCAGGGAGCCAACCATGCCTGGGCTGCACCAAAAGAAGCATGATCAGCAGGTCAAAGTAGGTGATCCTGCCCCCCTACTCCACTCTCACGAGACCCCACCTGGAGAACTATGTTCAGCTCTGGGGCAACAACACAAGAGGGATGTGGACCTGCTCAACCAAGTCCAGAGCAGTCCATGAAGATGATAGGAGGGCTGGAGTACCTTTCATATGAAGACAGGCTGAGACAGTTGGGGACAAGAGAAGGCTCTAGAGAGACCTTAGAGCACCTTCCAGTGCCTAAAGGGGGCCTGCAAGAAAGCTAGAGAGATACTTTTTGCAAGGGCATGTAATGATAGGATGAGGGGGAATAGATTTGAATTGGAAAAAGGTAGACTTAGGTTAGATATCAGGAAGAAATGCTTCACTATGCGGGTGATTAGTCACTGGAACAGGTTGCCCAGAGAAGCTGTGGATGCCTCAGAACTGGAGGTGTTAAAGCTTGTTGGATAGCATTTGGAGCAACCTGCTCTAGTAGAAGGTGTCTCTGCCCATGGCAGAGGGTTGGAACCAGATGAGCTTTAAGGTCCCTTCTAACCCAAACTGTTCTATGATTCTATATATTCTGTTTTCAGATGTAACTAAAGGAGGAAGAAGGAGGCAATGGAGTGAACTGATAACCATGCTCACCCAAGAAACTAGGACGACTGTATTTTTATTCTTTTCCTGATGGAATATGTAGCTCCTGGTCCCAAGCTTGTCTTCACTACTTGCCACCACCATCAGATAAAGAAGGATCAGGTTAAGAATGCTCTGCTTTATGCCCCATAGTTTGAGTTGATACTTAGTAATGCTGCGGGAAGCTATATATCAGAAGCAAAAGGCTGAATATAGTGCTTCAAGGCAAAACTGATAAACATCTTTACTTGGGTAGAGAGGTGTATCCTGATAGCTAATGGAGCTGAAATAATAATGACTTGCCTAATAGTGTCTGGCAGTAACCTGGTGCAGCAGTGCTTAGAAATGACAGCTTGATGATAGGACAAACTGGTTGATTTACCAAGTGAATTACCACTGGAAGTGCACCCAGATCTCAAACTGTGATCTTTAACTTAACATCAAAGTTTACTTCTCTCCTGCACAACACTGGCTTGCTTACATTTTCATTACATTCCACTGACAGGTCTCTAAAATGAGAAAATGATGAACAGAGGAAACTAGGTGATGGAAAAACATTAATTGAATTATAGACATGAAAGAGGATGCTCATTTTCAAGAGGAAACAAAGAAATCTTGCACATCTCTGCTCCTAATGCAGCAGTCTTGGGCTGTTGGGACTGAGAGCTTA
Organism: Neopsephotus bourkii; assembly: GCF_033783945.1. Taxonomy (NCBI): domain Eukaryota; kingdom Metazoa; phylum Chordata; class Aves; order Psittaciformes; family Psittacidae; genus Neopsephotus; species Neopsephotus bourkii. The sequence continues at coordinate 8,277,861 of NW_026902112.1, forward strand.
TTAAATGTGACTTTACATCCTGCTGCCTCTGAATGCAGAGATTGTTTTGCTGGTGGGGTGACTAGATCAGGGACCGTCACGGGGTTTCCTGTCTATGAAAGTGTGGTGGAGCTTCTCTCTGTGCACCCAGCTTGGCATCATTTTGACCACTGGGAATTTTCATTGATGGCAAAATAGTCTCACAGGTACAAAGTGGCCTCTGGAAAGACAGTGAATGCAGAGCATGGTCCCTGCCATCCATGTGAGCATCCTGGGACACCTCTGGAGGGTACTGGGTGTACGGGGTGCTGAAGGGGAGCTTCGTTGTGGAGAGGCCGGGGCTGCCCCGTGCCGGCTCCAGCTGCCCCAGCGCAGGACCCAGCGGAGCCCCTCAGCCAAGGTGGGGGGAGGGGACGGGGGGGGGAAACAGGTTCCAGGCCGGGCCAAAGGTGGCGCAGGCAGAGGAGGAGGAAGCCAAGGAGGGAGCAGCAGCAGCGGGACCCCGAGGGAGGGCGGAGGAGGAGGAGGGCAGGAGGTGCTGCAGGCCCGGAGCAGGGATCCCCTCAGCCCTGCAGAGACCCCCCCCTGCAGCCCGGAGAGAGCCCCACGCCGCAGCAAGGGGGGGGTTTCCTGCAGGAGCTGCGGCCAGATGAACCCACCACAGCAGCCAAGTGGAAGGAGCCCCAAGCTTAGTCTGACTTCACTGTTGTCCCAGATTGATGCAGGAGGTTGGGCTGCAGAGCTCCTGAAGTCGGGACCAGGCTGTGACTCTGTGTTTGACTCAGTGTTATATGAAGGGAATCAAGACTTGTCCCATAGATAAAACAACAGTGACACAATGGCTACTTCAACATAGTCTCTCAATATCAACTGCTCTTCTCCAGGGACAATAGATCTGACACTTAGATGGACACAGCAGGAGATTTGACCTGATGTCCATGAATTAGGTGGAAATTAAATGAAGCATAATCTAAGCACACTTAAGATAAATGCAAAGCACAGCCTCTCCTGGACATACCTGTAGCATCCTGGACTTCCCTTGTCATGATCACGCATTCATCCCCATATTCCACTGAAGAAAACATAGTACACACAGCTCCACTGCCTCTCAGGGAGAGTTGTGTACACCCTTGTGGGGAGAGGATTCAGGAGTAAAGGGATAAAGCTGGACCTATGGTGGGGAGAAGATGTTTAAATCTTTTTTGTCTTTGTTTCTCACTACCAGAATCTACTTTAATTTTCCCTGTTTCAAGTCTATTTTGCCTGTGACAGTAGAATCATAGAATAGTTTGGGTTGGAAAGGACCTTAAGATCATCCAGTTCCAACCCCCCTGCCATGGGCAGGGACACTGCACACTCAACCATGTCACCCAAGGCTCTGTCCAGCCTGGCCTTGAACACTGCCAGGGATGGAGCATTCACCACTTCTTTGGACAGTGCCTCACCACCCTCACAGGGAAGAACTTCTTCCTTATATCCAACCCGAACTTCCCCTGTTGAAGTCTAAACCTATCACCCCTTGTCCTATTGCTACAGTCCCTGATGAAGAGGGTAAATTGGTAGTGATCTTCCTTTTCTGATCTCAATGCAGAAACTGGAAATGAAAACATAAGGGGAAAAGCCCCCTCCCAACTTTCATTCTGTGGCAAGTTAATGCTGTACTTCCTCTATACTTCCTTCTTCATTAAGTGATCTGTAATCAAGAACTGCTGTTCAGTATTTTCCCCACACACTGTCATGCTAAGTCTGTGTGTACATCTTAAAATGTACAGCCTGGAAAAAGCAAACATTAGCCAAACAATTCAACCAAGTCACCTGAAGTCAGGATTCTAGAAAGGATGTAGCTTTTACAACCTGAGTGAATTTCACCTGGGACTTCTGGAGTTTTGCTTTTGAGGTGTTTTTTAGTTCCTCCAGTCTGAGCTGAAATATCTCTCGCTGTGCGCTTGACTCATCTCCAGCATACAGTGTAGCACTATTAGAATAAATCATGTGTCCATCAGGAGCTGGATAGGTGTAGCTGCAGGAGGCCTTAGGAGAAAAGATTGCCTCAGAAATTCACTGAAGTCCTGCTGATAGATTCCCATTGACTACAAAATCAAATAGAAAGTCTTGGTCACACCGCAACCTCATGCGCTCTTTGCTCATCCCAACATTACTGGCTTTTTGGATCTTTCTTGCTCTGAAAACCTGCAGATGCTTTCACAAGGGGCTTGCATGCTGCTTTCTGTTCCTTACTGGGCCAGAAACACTCAAAAGGCCTTTCAGAGCTTCTGTTCCTATTTCCCGCAGGAATTAGCAAGAAAAGAAATATAAGGAAGAAAAATGCACTCTATGTTTTGTACCTCTAACATCTCATCATTTGGGTTTAGCTGGAGGCTCCACACATCCTTTATTTTAACTGAACTAATTTCAGCTTCTGCTGCTACAATAAATATCTGGAGACAGAGGAAGTGTCAGCAGCCTGCCCAGTGTAGAAGCCTATGTACTCAAGGAACAAAGCTAAAAGAACTCTCTGCTAATGATTTTCCAGCACTGCTCCTTTTGTTGATGCTCCTGCTGCAGCTGCTGAAAGCATGTCACTCCCAGGCCCTAGGTGAATATTCAGAGGAAACGATTATGTTTAAAATCATGTCTCTCACAAACGGAGAATTAAGGCAACCTGTTGGTACAAACGGCCTGAGAGCATTAGCACATTGATCCCAAAGGCAATCATGTTGCCAGCTCATTCCTGAAGTTGTACGGCTGCTTTCCAAGAGGTTTAATGTGCCCAGGTGAGCAGGAGAAATCACAGCTGTTGTTTAAACCCTTCCAGCCCCACACTAACAAATAGAAATCCCAGTTTAAAACAACAGCATTTTCCCTACTGCTGCTAATTACTGAGCTCTTCTGGAAAGAGCCCAACTGCTGCTTAAGGTGAAAGTCAGTGAGTGCCAATGGGGATTACAGACTACTGTGGGATCCTGCTCCCTCTGATTCACCCCATGGACAGAGTTCAGTGCAGTGCCTTTGATCATTATTAGTGATACTGTCTCAGGCTCCTACAGATTTGCACGAACTTTGCCTAGGACTGTTAAAACTTCCAATCTTAACAATTTGAAGAGACAGGGAAAGTTTCATAGCAAGCATGAATGGCACTCAGAGTGAGGACAGTCTATTGAGACTTTCTTGGTTCCATGTCTCTGGTTTTTATCCTTCCCTTCCTCCAGTCTGTTGATGATTACATTATCAATTCCTGTAAGTCTCCACAAAATCTATATAACAATTGCCCTGACATTGTAAGGGCAATTGTAAAGGGAATCTAATCAGGGGACTGGATCACCTCCCGTGTGAAGGTGGGCTGAGAAAGCTGGGGCTGTTCAGCCTGGAGAAGAGAAGGCTGCGCGGAGACCTCAGAGCAGCTTCCAGTGTCTGAAGGGGGCCTATAGGGATGCTGGGGAGGGACTCTTCATTAGGGACTGTAGTGATGGGACAAGGGGTAATGGGTTAAAACAGGGGAAGTTTATACTGGATATAAGGAAGAAGTTCTTTACTGTGAGGGTGGTGAGGCACAGGAATGGGTTGGCCAAGGAAGTCGTAGATGATCCATCCCTGGTGGAGTTCAAGGCCAGGCTGGACAGAGAGAGCCTTGAGTTACTTGGTTTAGTGTGAGGTGTCACTGCCTACGGCAGGGGGGTTGGAACTGGATGATGTTAAGGTCCTTTCCAACCCTAACTATTCTATGATTCTATAAGTAATAAGAAAGATAAAAAAAATCTTAGTCTTCTGCTCCAGGTCCTCACTTCTAAAAGCTTCTGTATCTCTTTTCTGTTGCTTTCCATCCAAGACTGAGTTTTCCTGCTGCAGGCTGAAAGGAGAAAGAACTGAAAGGAAACACCCAGGCAGCGTCTCCATGGACATTTCTGCACACTGTAGGGGACAGCCAAGACATTTGGCTATTTCACAGTATTCCCATATGTTTCAAATCATGTCTGGGATCCAGTTTATCTCTGGGTTGTCCTCTTCACACTTCCAATGAGCCACCTCTGGCTTTACAGTTCTACAAACAATTAAGAATTTGTCCTTTCCTTCTCATCCCAGGAAGTGTTATTCTGCTGTGCTGTGAGGCCTGTAAAACTCTCTGGGGATGGAAAGTGCTATTTATGAAAGATGCACTATTCCTAAATTAGATGATTGTTCCACTAATCTGCAACTTTTGCTCATAACTGATTTGGAAAGGATCTCACTATTCCACTTGGTCTATGTTTGTTGTGTCCACACACTCTCCCTTTATTTTGCATTGAGGCTAAAAAATCTTTGGAGTGGAGGCCCTATTTATGTCCTGCTTTTCCACACCCCAGAGTGAAGGGATGGAGCTTGGTTTTGAATTCAGATAAGAAATTACCCTTTTTTTTTTTTTTGAGTTGCAGAAACATTGGAAGCAAAGGCAGAAAAGTGGATTAGGGAATTAAAGAGGTTTTGAGATATATGTATTAAAACAGTGCTTATTCCTTTAAGAATTTTATTTACATAAGAATAGATCCATTTCATTATTTAGTTGTTAAATTTTTCCTTTGAAATCAGTATTTCAGAATGTTTTTATGGCTCAGTTATATCTCAGCTTCACTGAGTGTGTCACCCCAGTTCAAACATGTTACTGAGTCAGAGTTTTCTCATCTCAATCTGAAGGCAAAGCAACTGAATTGACTTCAGGGAGCGATGCTTTACATGCAGCATGTAAATGGGAGCAGAGCTTGGTTCCCCTCCACGATACCCACCTTGATGCAGCCAGAGTTCTATGGCAAAAATCCCTGCTTTCTCTTAATCTTGCTTTTTCAATGGGATTCTTTTGAAATTGCATTTTCCTGTAAATGATATTTCATGTGTGCACAGGACTCATTTTTCATTACTTACTTTATACCCTAGCAAGCATAGATAACATCGAGTCACACTTACTTTACTAGCAAAAGGTAACATTTTGGAAACATCTAACAGCTTAGATAAATATGAGAGATCCCCTGATGCTCCCACATTGATACAGTTTTCTCTTATTGAAAATGTGATTATAATCTCATTCTTGACTGAATAGATCTATAACATATAAACATATAGATTTCACACCTAGAGGTTGGGCAGAGAAGTGATTCAGAGCAGCCCTGCAGAGAAGGAATTGGGAATGTTGGTTGGTGAGAAACTTGACATGAGCAGGAAGTGTGTGCTTGCAGACCAGGAGGTGATCCTGCCCCTCTGCTCTCGTGAGACCTCACCTGGAGTATTGTGTGCAGTTCTGGTGTCCTAAACATAAAAAGGACATGGAACTGCTGGAACAAGTCCAGAGAAGGGCCACGAGGATGATCAGGGGACTGGAACACCTCCTGTATGAAGATAGGCTGTCCAGCCTGGAGAAGAGAAGGCTGCGTGGAGACCTCAGAGCAGCCTTCCAGTATCTGAAGGGGGCCTGTAAGGATGCCAAGAGAGGGACTCTTCATCAGGGACTGTAGTGATAGGAGAAGGGGTAACGGGTTAAAACTGAAACAGAGGAAGTTTAGATTGGATATAAGGAAGAAGTTTTTTCCTGTGATGGTGGTAATTCACCTGAACAAATTATCCAAGGATGTTGTGAACACTCGATCTCTGGCAGTGTTCAAGGGGCTGGACAAAGTCTTGAATGTGTTTAGCGTGAGGTGTCCCTGCCCATGGCAGGGGAGATGGAACCAGATAATCTTTAGGGCCTTTCTAACCCTAACTGTTCTATGCTTCTATTTTATAATAGCAGAACAGAAGGATGCACAGATTCAGAAGAGGGAATGGAACATGACATTCCCTAAGCTGCCCTTCCAGCTAATACTGGCCAGGCATTTCTATACCAAAGCCACCATTATTCCTCAGTATAAAGAATTCTAAGGATGAAGCCCAAATTTTTTAAGTGTTTGTATCCTGTCACAGAGCCCATCGTGTCCCTTAGCACTTTAATATGGTAGTTTGTTGCCTTTATCAAGACAGAAGTGCAATTATTCACCAGAATGAATGTCTTCTTTGTTCTGACCTCCTTCATGCTGACACAAACATTACTAAAGCCATTCAATAGATAAAGACTAGTTGAAAACTCACCTTTTTGGGGGAATTTGCTATGTAAAATTCTCTGTTCAAGGTCACTGTGCTGCTGTTTGAGGATCGTAGGAAGTTCTAAGGTGAGCAAAGAGCCAGGACAACATGCATTTATATTGGACAGCAGCCTGACTTAAAATGATACACCCAATTCCTATATGAATTTCTCAAGTTTCAGATTCCACTGGATTTTTTATATCTTTCTTTTTTCTCTTCTTCTCAAAGAACATTGGATAAACTATGGATCAAATTTCTCCCCTATCACACGGATGGTAAATTTCCCAGAGTTCACATTAGCCTTCTAGCACTTTTCCAATAAGTGAAAGTGCTTTTTGAAATAATGGAATGCAGAATAATGCTCAACGTATTTTCAATACTTCCTCTTGACGAAAGACCTTGTTTTTGGCTATGTAGTGTAGGTTTACCTCTTTTCTATAATGAATGCTCTTCATTCTTTTTTCTTCTCCCACCAACCCCAGCACATTTAAAGGCTGAGTCTCACTGTTTCAAGCCACCTTCTGTTTTCTTCTTTTCAGGGGCATCCATGTATTTATACCAACTCTACTAATTTTATGGCAAGTCTCACCATTGCTCTTTTAAGTCCCAGTTTCTAAGATCACTTGGTAAGCAGAGAAGACCACCTCTACTAAATTCCAAGCAGCAACCAAACAGGTGAACTACCGGAAGAGAGTGAACGTCCTGATTCTTGCTGTCGAAGTCATTTACAAAGCAAATCTCATTACACATTAGCCTTATTAGCAATGTTTGCACTGTGCTAACATCTCTGGCAGCTTGTCATAATTGCTGTTTAAAAACCTTCAAAATATTTTTTAGCCCCTAAAAAGATTTCTGAGACTGAATTGAGACTGTGCATGCTTGGTTTATTTCACATTATGCATAAAAATACTATTCATTTTTCAAAAGATGATGATGATCTTAAAAGGTGACCAAAGATGAACAGGTAAAAAGCGCAAGCAAAGCTCTTTGAGATAAAACAAATAAAGATACAAGGATTAGCAGTTCCTCCCTTTCCAGAGAAACTGGGGAAGAACAAACAGAAGTAGACCTGAATAAGTCAAGGAGAAGCAGTCACCTCTTAGATGTAGCCTTCTGAAGGATTCACTGAGTATCTTGACACGAGCTGTAAAACAATGAATGGAAATTGTGCAAAGTGAAAAGTTGTATTTATTGTACATTTGTGATCTATATGGCTTGGTTAGGAGCCCTGCAAGTAGATAACTGAAAGAACAGACCACACAATACAGGAAAACGAATGTTGAAGGACATTACAGATCATATGCCCCTTTTTGTAGCTGAATGAAGGCTTAATTAATCTGAAATCATCCCTGGCAGGTGTTTGTCTAATGTTTTTTTAACATTTCAGTGGCAGAGATTCCCATCTCTGTAAACAGCATTCTTCAGTGTTTACTGCCCTAAAAAGTGTTTCTTCTTTTCTGACTTAAATGTTCTTGCTAAATCTTAAATTAATTACTTTTTGTTCTGCCCACTATTTATATAGAGAAAATTTTAATCTTGTTTTTCTGAAACCAGCTTGCCAGAGCTGGGAGAGGGAGGGATCTGTTCTCAGGACAAATGATGTTTTTCCTCTTTATCTTGCCCCAGCCACAGTATTTCCCAGATTATTGTTCTCTTGGTCCCTCCAACCCCATCCCCATCCAGATTTCTTCTGCATGATCCATATTGTCATGAAAACTTACAATCCATGCTGCACTCAAGGCTGTAGCTAGAACCTTTCTGGTGTTGAGCAGAGTAGGATATATTCCCTATGGCCCACTTATTTGAGCATCTCAGAAATGACAGTTGTTCAACAATATTAACTCATTTTCATTTTGTGCCCTAGTAACAACTCCAGATGTTTTTCTATCTAACCAGTCTATCTAAGATCATTTACTGGGTTGCTGTTGCATCTAAGTCTCCTATGCATTGCATGGTGCATGATATTCAGTCTTAATCCACCTGGATGATGTCTCCCAAGGCCATCCTTCGAGTAGACTGCCTTTTCACTAAAGAGGCTTCATCCATTTCCCTGTGCTTTGCTACTCGTTCCTCCTGCTTTTTGGTGACGTTTTCAAGGAGCTTGCTTGCATCACTGAGGGTTTTCTGCGTTCGTTGACCTGCAGATCTCTGCTTGCCTTCTCCCACACTTGGATCCATGACCTTTAAGGGTTTGGTTTTCCCATGGTCTTCCTGCTGCTCTGTCATGTGCCTTACTCTGAATCGGCGCCGAGAAGCATTCTGGCAAGGATCAGGGGTGCTGTCAGGGTTGTTGGGCTCTTCATGCATGTCTGATATCTGGACAGTGGGGATTAATGGCTTACGGAGTGTCTTGGGAGCCTCTTCAATACTCGGTTGTTTAGTCAACTTAAAGGCTGTCTCTGGAGGCAAAACAATTTGGATTTCTCCCAGGGGTTTGCTGCTTTTAGGAGGCAGGGAATCATCTTTATTCTCCAGAGCAGCCTTCTCATTCAGCTTTACCTTTTGAAGGTTTTCCAGCTCCCCCTGACCCAGGTTCTTTACCCTTTTCACGTGGGGTTCATTGCTGAGGGAGTTAATAACTGTCAGCTTCTGAGCAGCCATTTGGGCTTCTCTCTGGATGCTCATAATCCTTTGGAGCTGAGCTTCTTTTACTTCCACTGGGATGTCCAGAGGAGCCAACTTCACTGGCCTCTTCAGGGTGACATTCTCTGTGCTACACAGCTCATTTGCAAGATGCAGGCTGGGAGACAAAGCTCCCTCTTTTTTCAACTTTTCTGGCCACGCTTTTTTCTCTCCCTGGGATAGCCTCTTCTCTGAAATCCTTGGCGAAGGAGGCTGGAAACTGAGGTTCCTATGTTCACTTCCTGGCTTCCCTCCTGGCAAGGTGAGACTTTTCTGAGGGTGCAGGTTCACAATGGTGACTTCACTGACAGTGCAGTTGTACTTGGGCTTTTCTTCAGCCATTGGGGGACCCTGAAACAAAGCAAATGCTGTCATATGTTGTATTAATCATCACTTTTTGTTTTTTATATGATGTCTGGGAGTGTAACAAGAGTGCAAGCTCAGTGTTCATTGAAGCATACTCCTCATAGCCATAACTCCTCATAACCATAAATCATATATATTCTTACCCCAGGCTAATCTAAAACAAAGGGCAAATATAGCCTCCATGGCTAGAGAATAAATATGCCTGACAAGTGGGGAGTCCATGATTGTTTCCTCCCTGACAATCACTAAAGCATCTCAAACAGAATCACCATTCTTCCTCCCACTCTGTCCCAAATACTGAATTTACTTTCCAAGCAGTGAGCAGCACCAGCCTGTACAGTGCAGTCACTGAAGTAGGGACCTGCATAACACATGGAAAATACCAGAGAATTTATGTTATCTTGGAAAAGTTCCTACTTAAGGCTCAGATGTGGCTCCTTCCCTTTTCCTCTGACATACCGAGTGATGGGTTTTTCTGATGAGGGTGATTACCTAGCTCACTCCTGTGCATATACTGACGTGTTTTATAGGACAGGGCAAGTATCATTTCCACCAAAATTCTGCCTAATTTCGCAAAGTACTTGTCATATAGGATAGACAATTTCCCTTTCCCATTCCCAACCTGTTTCCTGTACAGACTATGCATTTTATGGGATACTCAATAGCAATATTCTTGACTGTATCTTGAACTTCTAGACCTTATTATCATAAAGATATTTTATTAAATAATAGTACTAACTTGTTTTTCCTGTCAGACAGAGAACATGAGCTTTTTTACTTCACAGCTTCTCTTATCTCATCTGATCAAATCTGTGTTGGTAATTCCTGGTCACTGATATTGGTGGGAATTGTTTCTTCTAAGGCATGAACTTAGTATTATTGCAAATAAAAATAATACTCCTCTTGCCCTTTCTGTGTCGGGCTTGTGTTCCAGGAAAGCACTTAAAGCTGCCTGCAATTCTGTAAATGGGAAGTGAAATGAAATAAAATAAACGTAAGGAAAGCTTTGTCCTAAAATGCAAGCACATAAAGCAATGAGACAGAATGAAAGCTCCAATGAAAAGTGAGGTATGGGAATGCGAAGGAAGAAAAGGTAAATAACATAGTACCTACAAATTAAAATTTTTTGAAAGATCCTGCTTGAAAAACCTTTTATCTGCCTTTGAAAAGTGAGTACTTAGCTAAAACCCAGACACTTATCCAAGCCTTTAGAGCAACCTGCCTAGACAATGCCTATTCCCAGCTATGGCAATTCTTTGTTTTCATGCTATTTTTAGACAACAATGATTAAGTGATTGGATCATTCTCTGCTTTATTCATGTTAGGAAAATTCAGCCAAGTTAAGAAGGCTTGGAGAAATTTGCACACCACCTAAATCTGATTGGAGTCCTAATCTTAATACACTTAAACCCCATCCCTGCCTAATGTGCAAGACAAGCTGTATCCTCCTGTCATGGTTTAAACCCAGCCAGACAGCTTGTGCACTCACTCCCCCCCCCCCTTCTTGCCCTCCCCCTACTCTCGGAGGGACGGAGAGGAGAATCATAAAGAATGCAACTCCCACGGGTTGAGATAAGAACAGTTTAGTAACTAAGGTATAACAGAAATCACTACTGCTGCCACCAATAATAGTAATGATAAAGGAAATAACAAGGGAAGAGAATACAACACCTCATCACCAGGTGATTGATAACTCTCCCCCCCCAGCCCAACCAAGCACCGACCGATACCTTCTCCAACCCCGCAGTCCACTCTGGCCCCTTTCCGGGTCACCCCCCAGTTACATCCAGGGCATGATGTGCTGTGGTATGGAATACCTCTTTGGTCAGTTTGTATCAGGTGTCCTGTCTCTGCTTTCTCCCGGCTTTCCCTCCTCCCTGGCAGAGCATGAGGCTCACAAAGGCCTTGGCCAAACCAAAACATCATTTTTATAAGCTTTGTTCCCAGCCCGAAAGTCAAAACACAGCACTGCACCAGCTACCAAGAAGGAGAAAAATGACTGCTACTGCTAAACCCAGGACACCTCCATTACCCTGCACACATTACTCAGTGCCTTCTTAAAATGTCCATCTGCTATGTATATACTCCTACTTAAAATTTAATTAAGTAATTGGCCCAATCTTGTGTAGGTAATTGCTCTTTGCTCAAAAGTCCCTATGCAGTCAATGAGAGGCCCATACAAAAAATGACTGCTTCAAGCTCTCAGGATTGAAGTATTATGATAGTGGTATTATAAAAGGGACCACCAGTCTTTATTTAGAAACCACAGCCTTCATGTAATTTAAATACTTTCTTCCCTGGCCTCATCTTGCTGATCCTTCTGATATACACTGCACAGTAATGGAAGGGAAGATGCAGAAGGGTCATGGTACTTTATCACCAGTTAACTAAATTTATTTCCTGCACTGTAGCACAGTGGCAAATGAGCATGGAGTGGCCTCGGATCTGTGAAATTTGGTGTTCCCCTTAAACATGAATCTGATATTTCTCTACTTAAGCTATACTAGTGCCCAGACTGGATGGTCCTCAGAGAGAAGCACTTCTGCAATTTTTACTTCATTTTGATTTCAGGAGTCTGCTCATTGCAGGACAAAATCACTTTGTTTATAGGGGAAAAGTGAGATTTTAAAGAGTTTTAGGGAAACCTGATGCTGTTTTGAAATCTCATTCATCAGTTTTATGATGAGATCAAGAGAAATGATTGAGCTGAGGTCCTTTTCCAGTCTTGTCCCTCAGCCTCTGTTGCTCTACAGCTGATGAAACCAGAGAGATTTAAAGGAGCCTCAGGAACACTAAGGTTTTTTGTTGATAGGTACCTGTTGCAAATGGGGAATCAAAATGGGGGCATGCACATAGGATGTGCTTAGATATCCTGACAACCAGCTGGACTTTAGCCAGAAAGTCAATCTGTCAGCAGGACAAAGCAGCAGGCTGCTGTGCTACCACAAAGCTCTGCCGGGTTTGAGACCCAAACCAGTTTTATGCGAGTCACTTCCCTGTATGGCTCCAAAATGCTCCCCCATTCCAATCCGGTCATAAGAGTAACCACCAGGAGCCAACACTGGGATTGCAGTATTCATGGTTATAAGTACATCACGGTTAAAGGGAATCCTTTAAAAATATCAGCTTTCTTTTAAAATCCCTGTTTTCTTAATAACACTTATGAAGTTTCCTCTCCTTGCTTAAAGATTTTACATACTTTACATAAGTAAATTACATAATTTTGCGTACATTACATGACTTAAAAAAAGGTGGGGAGAAAAACCTCAAACCTTAAAAAAAACCAACTCTAAATCCTGGTCTTTTCCTACACAAGGAAAAGCTTTAATCTCATTGCTTACAGGATAATCTGCAGTGATAAGCAGATGTTGCACAACTCAGATGCTTTTTCTTTTCATCGTCACGTGTATCAACTGGTTGCTGAGGTTCAAAGGGGAGGACAGGAATACCTAAGAAAGGATGTTCACAGACCAAATCCTCCAGCTTGTCAAGTTAAAAGGTTGTCCCCATAGTGGAGGGCAATTTGAGTTCAATCCCAAAATTAACAGCAAACCTTCAGTGTGCCTTAATTCTCCAGGTGATGCCTGAAGCTGTTAATAAAAAGCCCTCTGGCACGTGGAGATCCATTACATGTGCTGTCATTCAGCAGGGGAGAAAAATGATGCAGTTTAAACATCTAGGAATGAATGGTTTTGTTTCCACTGCAGATTCTGCAAGTGCAGTTAATAGCTCAGGTCACTGAAAATGGACAATGCCACAGAGCCAGCACCCAAATAATGCCCAGGAAAGCCTGAAATATCCAGCCTCACAGTACTCTGTCTGCTGTCTGCTTTTGTCAGCTGGCATGAAGATCACACTCGCAATGTCAGAGACTTATAGCATCATTTGTTGTACCTGAAAAAAAAATGAAACAATATAAAAAAAAAAACAAAACTGAAAAAACAAAACAATATTTTCTGTGAGCGTTTGTGTCCTAGGAGGTCCATTGATCCATCGGGCTGGTGAAGCGAAAACCTAACAGTGTCTGTAATCAGCAGAACTGGGGGCAGTGCTACGAATGCGCCTAGCTGTCTTTGATACCAAAACAACCAGGTACTAAGGTGGAGTGAGTGGGGTGACATCACACAAGCAAGTGGCCGCTGAGTCTCCTCAGTGCAGTACCCAGAGATGATGTGTCATTCTGCCGCAACTCCCTTTCCATTGCACTACTTGGTATCTTAAAACAATGATAGCAAGAAGAGTTTCAAAACAGAAAAAAAAGATAGTTGAGTGGTCACAAAAACAGCCCAGTATCAGGAAACCCACTTAAAATCCCTTTTCTACCACAGGCTGCTCATCTATTGGCAGGGAAGATGCTTTGTACCCCTATGACTTTCCACCTGTAAACTTGTACCAATTCCTTCTCCTATCCCACAAGAACATTTTGGATATATTATAGAAGTTATTCAGCACCAGGTAAAATGGAGTTATGTTAGTTCCCAAAGTAGGTTCAATTTCAGGTAACTTCATTTTCAGAAAACAATTATTCTGCAGAAGGTGGTACCTGTTAAATAACCAAAGCATGAAAAAATCGCTAATAATTTGAAAATTCCATAAGGAAATGCTGAGCAGGGATGCAACATTTTTCTCGATGCTCTTCTGCCAATTTTTTAATGTTCTGTAGGATTTTACAGATTTTTAGTACAAGTTTTGCTTTGTACAGGACTTGTTTTCACACTGTGTGTTTTATTTTGTAGGTGAGAGAAGGTTTGGGACATGACTTAGTGTTTGCAATCATTAACCGAAAGAAATGGTTTGTGAAAACGCATATAAAATTTGTTCATAAAGTTTGGGCGATCTTAAGAAGAATTACACAGTTTCATACAGTTTAATACCCTTTCCTTCCTAATGCTGCCATTGCTTTAATAGCTCCTCTTTGAATAGACAAGGAGATCAGTGTGAGCTCTAGGAAACCTACAGCAGACCTATCCTTTCAGGCTCATCCAGTATACAAATCACAGTCTCCAGACTTCCCAAATGACTTCCAGTCCTTATTGAGCAACCTAAGCCTTGGGAAGCTTCTTGAAGGGATTTGTATTATTGCAGGAAAGAAAGGGAGGTACAGAACTCCAGTTCTGAGCTTCTTATTGGCCTTCTGTGATGATGAGTAAGTCACGTAAGCCAGCTCTTCCAACTTCCACATCTAAATAGGGACCTCCTTCCTTATTTAGACCAAGACAAAGATTTGCAAAAAAAATGAGGAACTAATACTGGACTTCCAAATATAGATATGAGATATAAATAAATGACCTGTTTTTCAACAGTAGCACTTCTTAAATTCAGCCAACTTATTCAAGGATATAAATCCTAATTCAGATTCTAGCTTCAGCTTTGAAAATCCTACCTTTAACTGTCAGAATAAGGAAATTGATTCCCCCAAATCCTAATGATCTGCAAAGCCTGGTCATTTCAACAGGACTGTATGAGAAGTAAAGGTCTGCATCTGCAGTTGGACCCATGCTGACAGTGGTGTGTATGTGTGTGTAGCATTACAGCACTAGCCTAAATCTTCTCACTGCTGTGAGTGGAGCAAAGCAGAAATGAAAAATGCAATATCCCCTGCTAACTACCAGCTCCTCCTTACATTACATGCCTACAAAGATAACAGCATGAGGAAAACTTGCAGGAACAAAGAGATTGAGCTCTCCCCTTGCCAGTTTTTCTTAATTTAGAGCTTGGCACTGTAAAATCCAGAGAGATGGAGCTGTCTGCTATGGTGGAAGCTCATGTGTAGGAATTAATTTGGTAACCTGCACTATCCCCCTGATAACAGAGGCCAGCACCTTGGAGGCAGTGAGAGCAACTCTGCAATCATTCAATCTGCCTGTTCTCTGGATGCCGTTCATCCATTGCGCTCAGAAATACCCAGGGAGACAAGCAACTTTTCTTAGTTCTCATGGAAGAATGAGCATCCCTGTCTTCTGAAAAGGAAGTGTCAGCAGTGCCATTATCCTTCTTCAAAACATACAGGCTAGTAAATTTACTTCTTAGAAAAGAGACCCTAAAGTCTCGATATCCCATCTCTCCACAGGCATCATTACTCCTGTCAGAATTGTTCCTTCTGTTTTTTTTACACCAATTAGGCTGGATGTAAAAAACTGGCATGACTACACAGGCTGGCAGTAAGGGCACCTTTGGAAGTGCCCTTTGACATAGACAATTTAATATAGAGGGGCTTCAGTATTAAAACCTTTCTGAATGTCCAGCTACAAGGCTAAAATGTTGTCTCCCACTTTCTCCTCCTTTACTATGGCACGTTTTCATCTCCACCCTCCAACAGAAGGGGTTGAGATTTTTTCTATCCCATGTTTTACTTAGGGCATGCTCCCAAAAGGATGCTTCAGGTGTAGTCTCATCAGTAGGCATTTCCTCTAGTAGGAAGGGCTTTGGAAAGACATTTGTGAGTTATCTGAAGTCTGTGTACCATGGACAGAAGCCAACTCTGCTCTCTTCAGCTGTTACAGTCCAGTCTGAGCTGAATGACTAGGGCACCCTCAATAGGAATGGAGAAGGACCAGTTCATGCTGTTTAAAACCAGGTACTTGAGACAGTAGTACCATAGAGAGTGGGGTGATTGCCTTCCAGGAGATCCCACCCCACTTCAGTGACTTTGTGGTTAAAGTTAAGCTAGGTAGCTAGCAGCAGATTGGAGCCTTAAAAGGAGACTCCATCTCTTTAGTGCCTGGGCCAAGCCTTGTATATTTATTTTACCTTTTGTGATAATTTCCTTACCTACATTTGGACTAGATGATCTTTTGAGGTCCCTTCCAATCTCTAACATACTGTGAATACTGTGAATACATTCTATGGCTATTGCTGTTATTCCTGTCATATTGTCACTCCACAGAAACACTTTTCAAATGTTCCTCAAGCTGTAGGCAGCACATAATGTTATACCAGTAAACGTTAAAGCAGAATTACCTGCTAGTCCTGTTAATCCACTGATGCTTTGACAGCAGAGGTATTACAAATAGAACTTCTTTGTGAAAAAATGATTAAATGTGACCTGAAAATCCACAGCTCTCCAATTCCCTGAAAACTTACACTTTTCTTGTTGAATGATGAAGCATTTAAGGCCAGAAGACCCAACGACAGCCCATCCTCTGATCCGCTAATAACATGGATGTTGAGAGATTTTGATGTCACTTCTTTTATCCTCAAACTTATTATCTGACTCTTCTCCCTTTTGCTTCTCAGAGTCTGCTTTATAGAGCAGTGCAGTGGGCAGGCAGGGGATGTAGGAACTGTTATTACTTTTGCTAAGGACTTGCTCCACAGCAATAGACAAGCCACTGAAGATCTCCGTGCCTTGCAATCAAGTGATGCACTGCTCAAGAAAATCACTATAACCTCTTCCAACCTTAATTTCCTCTAACTTCAGCAGGACACTGGTTTATTCCATTCTGCCCAATGGTCCTAAAGTTAAGTGGTGTTATTCAGCTCCTGTTTTCTGCTCTGGGAAGGGCCACACTTCAATGTCATGTGGGTCCCCGCACCATTTGGAGACCACTGTAGGATGTTCCAGATGGTAAGCAGAATGCATTAATCTATGTCATGAAAATTTAATTCATACAAAGGCAATATACTGTTTATGTATAAAATAGGCAGGACTAATACATTAGCATTCAGGGCTGAATCGCACCAGGGTACACAGAGCTCACAGTGAACCCAGCTTTTTGGCTGTTACAACAAGAATCAATTGGCAGAGTTATTAAGCACAGGTACTCTGTATTTGGGTAGAATATGCCAGCACACTAGCAACTGCATTGGTAAAACAACCCACCCCTCTCCACAGAAAATTTAACTCAGTTGTAAGAAACCAACTATGATTTAAGAGAGAAAAGCCATAATACAGAGAGCACATAACAGCATGGGCTTGCTGCTACATTTGCATTGACGTCAAAGCAAACAAGATTAAATGAAGGCGAGAACAGCTACTGAAATGTGACCTTAAACACAGCCCCAGAGTTACAGATATTGCCAAAATCTTAACTATAACTCCACCTGGTTTGCTGACATAGCCCCGGAGATAATGTCTTCAAGAAGCAGATGAAGATCCCTTTGGCAGCTGGCACAGTGAGAGTTTTGCTCACTTTGGGCATAATGCCACAGAAAGGAATCAGGATGGGGCAGAAAAGAAGGTGCTGGCATGGTCGTCCACAAGGAACCATTGAGGCTGGTAGAATTTGCGGCAGCCTCTTAGCTGCTATAAGCTTTGCTAGGGATGCTTTGGCCCAGGATTAGTGAAAAGACGAAAAAAGACTTGATCTCATTTTCTCAGTCACTCACTTCCCTTCCCTCTGCCCGGTGTAACCTTGACACTTTGAGATCCAGTCTTGGAAAGCCCAAGGCACATAGAGAACCAGACTGCTGGGAACAATGATTAATGGGACCTTCAGAAATGGAAGAAAAATCACAGCTAAAAATCTGTTGCTATAGGAGCAAAGCCGGCTCAAGTCTACCCATTGAAATAAAGCATGACTGCATGCTGACGTTGCTGAAACCTGTACAACTGTTCACTGAACAAGAAATGGATAAAATATCCACAAACATGAAAAAAATTCTCTGGCAAGAGAGCATCCATTCAAAAAAGAACTAAACAGGTAGATTCCACTCTTCCCAGACACTGATTTGCATGAACAAACATGTTTCCTGTGACTTAAAGAGTGGGATTACCTGCTATGTGTGGAACAGCTTGCCCGGAGAAGCTGTGGCTGCCCCATCCCTGGCACTGTTCAAGGCTAGGTTGGATGCTGCTTGGAGTAACCTGCTCTAGTGGAAGGTGTCCCTGACCATGGCAGGGATTGGAACTGGATGAGCTTTAAGGTCCCTTCTGACCCAAACCATTCTGGGATTCTGTGATTTAAACCCCTCTAAACTAGGCTGAATTGGGTTATAAATGATTAAATGACTTTACTGGGTCGTACTGCTCTCACCATTATTTCATTTTACACCTACTGTAATTTGGATCTAAGGGGTGAAGCACCCTTCTAGACATTCAAGTAGAATCTATCAGAATAGCAATTTCAGTCTAATTCCTCTATTTGGAGAAGAGAACCCAAACACAAAGATACCTCTCCATGTATAAAGTTGTTTTAGAATGGTTAAAGCACAATGAGAGACCTTTGGCAGGCAACTTATGCTATAATACCTTCTCCAATCAATTTGTCCCAGCTGAAGAAAACTACAGATAGCTTAGAATCATAGAATCATAGTTAGAGTTGGAAAGGACCTTAAGATCACCCAGTCCCAATCCCCCTGCCATAGGCGGGGACACCTCACACTAAACCAAGTCACACGAGGCTCTGTCCAGCCTGGCCTTGAACACTGCCAGGGATGGAGCATTCACAACTACCCTGGGCAACCTATTCCACCCTCACAGTGAAGAACTTCCTCCTTATATCCAGTCTAAACTTCCCCTGTTTAAGTTTTAACCAGTTAACCTTTTTCCTATCACTACAGTCCCTAATGAAGAGTCCCTCCCCAGCATCCCCATAGGCCCCCTTCAGATACTGGAAGGCTGCTATGAGGTCTCTACACAGCCTTCTCTTCTCCAGGATGAACAGCCCCAACTTTCTCAGCCTATCTTCATACGGCAGGTGCTCCAGGCCCGGATCATCCTCGTGGCCCTCCTCTGGACTTCTTCCAGCAGTTCCATCGCTTTTCTGTGTTGAGGACACCAGAACTGCACACAATACTCCAGGTAAGGTCTCAAAGAGCAGAGCAGAGTGTCAGGATCACCTCCTTTGACCTGCTGGTCACACTCCTCTTGATGCAGCCCAGGATATGGTTGGCTTTCTGGGCTGCGAGCGCACACTGAGGTTGGCATCAGCCCACCTCACAAGTGTGTCAAGAGCCCTCTGGATGGCATTCCTTCCTTCCAGCGTATCAACCGAACCACACAGCTTGGTGTCATCTGCAAACTTGCTGAGGGCGCACTCAATCCCACTGTCCATGTCGGCAACAAAGATGTTGAACAAGACCGGCCCAAACACCGATCCCTGAGGGACACCACTTGTTACTGGTATCCAGCTGGACATTGAGCCATTGACCACGACTTATTGTGTGTGGCCATCCAGCCAGTTCTTTATCCACCGAGTGGTCCATTCATCAAATTGATGTATCTCCAATTTAGAGACAAGGCTGTCATGCGGGACAGTGTTGAACACTTTATACAAGTCCAGGTAGATGACATCAACTGCTCTACCCCTATCCATCAGTTCTGTAGCCTCATCGTAGAATGTCCTGGGTCTAGCAGCAGCAGTCATTTTTTCTCTTTCTTGGTAGCTGGTGCAGTGCTGTGTTTTGACTTTCAGGCTGGGAACAGAGCTGATAAAAATGATGTTTTGGTTTGGCCAAGGCCTTTGTGAGCCTCATGCTCTGCCAGGGAGGAGGGAAGCTGGGAGGAAGCAGAGACAGGACACCTGATCCAAACTGACCAAAGAGGTATTCCATACCACAGCATGTCATGCCCTGGATGTAACTGGAGAGTTACCCGGAAGGGCTAGGTGGACTGCAGGGTTGGAGGAGGTTTCGATCGGTGATTGGTCGGGCTGGGGGGGTGAGTTATCAGTCGCCTGGTGATGAGGTGTTGTATTCTCTTCCCTTGTTATTTCCTTTATCATTACTATTATTGGTGGTAGCAGTAGTGATTTGTGTTATACCTTAGTTACTAAACTGTTCTTATCTCAACCTGTGGGAGTTGCATTCTTTCTGATTCTCCTCTCCGTCCCTCCAGGAGTAGGGGGAGGGCAAAAGGGGAGGGGGAGTGAGTGAAAGCTGTCTGGTTGGGGTTAAACCACGACAGTTCTTTTTGGCACCCAACGTGGGGCACGAGGGGTTGAGATAACGATAGATCTGACTGGATTGATAGTCGCTTGTCACAATGCTAATTTATTGGCTCTCAGAGTCGTTCCTCTTGATTTCACAGCTTCAGAATGTTGTAACTTACTTAGAGCCGGTATTTGCTGTGTTAGTGTTTATCAAGTGTGGGGCTTGGGCTAAGGGTCCTGTCTCACTGTACTTTATGGCAATGGCTTGTAATACGGGTCGGCTCCAGCAGCAGGGCGGGACGGACATGGCCGTGGACTGGTCCCTGTCCGTCCGGCTGCTCCTCACCGTCCTGGCCCTCGCCCTCGCCTCCGTCTGCGTGAGGCTCTGGGGAGCCGAGGAGGGGCGGCCCCGGGAGCCGGGGGCTGCTGAAGCAGCCGGGGAGAGCGGCCCCAGGCACCAAGCGGGAGCGGGGCCGGAGGCCGCAGGGGTACGGCTGCCGGTGGAGGAGGTCTTGGCGGGCGAGGAGTGGGAGGGGGCGGCTGCCGAGCAGCGGGAGAAGGCGGCAGAGGAGCCGAGCCCCGCAGAGGAGCCGAGCCCCACGGCCGAGCCCAGCCCCGCGACGGCCGAGAGCATTCCCCGGAAGTCGCCTGCCGAGCCCCAGGAGGACGCAGGAGACCCCGCAGCATTTCCCAGCAAGGCAGAGGAGGAGGAGCTGGACTCAGGAAAAGAGAAGCTGGTGGTGGGAGAGCCGGCAAGCACAGCAGCTGCACCAGCCCCAGTGACAAGTACAGCAGCATCGCTTGAGAGTGCTGAAGGTTTTGAATGGCCTTTAGGTAGCCTTGGGACCTGCCTGCTGACTGTGATGGTGTTCACCATGTTGGCACACACACAGACTGTGTTTTACCCACCATCATTTTGTCTGATCCCGAAATTTAAGCAGAGGGGGCTTTGGGTCTTCTCGGGGGTTAGACAGCAATATGGGAGGACCAAGAGGTTTTCTCCAAGGCTGGAGAGTCATGAGTGGCAGGACATGTGGGACAGTATGGGCAAGTATCTAGTCCACTGGGCTCCTCCAGTGCTTTATAAGCATTGGAGATGGAAGGACAGTGAATTATTTTGAGCCTGGTGGGCCCATGGCACTTCAGGCCAACAGAGCAGAGATGCAACATAGAGATGGACTCATGATCGAGGGGTGGACTTAGCAGTGGACACTATTGCCCAGGTTATTCATGTGTGTGAGCACTGCACATAGCCTCTCGTGCTCTGAAAGACTGTTACAAGAGGTGGAGCCTGACATCATGGACCAGATGGACTCAGCAGCTTTATAGGGACTGGCCCGTGCACTACGATGAGAGTGCACTTAGATAAGAGTGATGGTATATTGAAAATGTGGGATCTGAGCATGACATGAATGGTATGAAGTAAGGGGTGGATAATGTCCTGGGTTTAGCAGTGGCAGTCATTTTTTCTCCTTGGTAGCTGGTGCAATGCTGTGTTTTGACTTTCAGGCTGGGAACAGAGCTGATAAAAATGATGTTTTGGTTTGGCCAAGGCCTTTGTGAGCCTCATGCTCTGCCAGGGAGGAGAGGGAAGCCGGGAGGAAGCAGTGACAGGACACCTGATCCAAACTGACCAAAGAGGTATTCCATACCACAGCACATCATGCCCTGGATGTAACTGGAGAGTTACCCGGAAGGGCTAGGTGGACTGCAGGGTTGGAGGAGGTATCGATCGGTGATTGGTCGGGCTGGGGGGGTGAGTTATCAGTCGCCTGGTGATGAGGTGTTGTATTCTCTTCCCTTGTTATTTCCTTTATCATTACTATTATTGGTGGCAGCAGTAGTGATTTGTGTTTTACCTTAGTTACTAAACTGTTCTTATCTCAACCTGTGGGAGTTGCATTCTTTCTGATTCTCCTCTCCGTCCCTCCAGGAGTAGGGGGAGGGCAAGAAGGGGAGGGGGAGTGAGTGAAAGCTGTCTGGTTGGGGTTAAACCACGACATAGAAGGCCACCAAATTGGTTAGGCGGGATTTCCCCTTAGTGAAGCCGTGCTGGCTGTCACCGAGCACCTTGTCGCCAACCACAGCTTCTCTGTGAACTACTCAGAATTAAATTCTTATCCCCTTTCCTCCTTGTGGCATCTTTGTCTGTCTGCAGCCAGCTGGGCAATTTTGTGTTTCCTGCAGGTTAGAGACCATAATGTAACCAGTTTAGTTCCTTGAGGGAGGGAAAGATGTTATAATAAAACTAAGCCAGATAACTGCATTACACCCAGGGCTCCAACCAGATGCTCCTGTTATACTCACAGTACCAGACCAAGTGCCGTGCTACGAGGAGCTAAAAACCCTTTCAAGATTTCATCCCTGTTGCATGCAGAGTTAATGGGGGCTTACTGCCTTTCTGTTCCTGTCCCAGGATCAGCATTCAGCCAGTATATCTGGGCAGGGCAGGTGCTTTGGAGAGACTCCTGAATCAGGTTTCAGGATCTTATATAATTTTCTGATCCCAACGTAAAGAAAGGTGTTTTTTTTTCAGGGGATTTTTCTGCTTTTTTTTTTTTTTTTTCATTTTTTTTACCTGTGCAGTTTTATGGGTGCGAATAACCTCTGAAGAGATATTTGACCTTGATGGCTGTGGATTTAAAGAAAAGCAGCACACCTCTAAGTCAAAATTCACCAAGTAACTTGCCCCCTTCCTTAGGAACCCAGGGATCTAAGCTGTATTATGCTACCTAGCTTATTACCAAAAGGTCATTGAAGACTTGACAGATCCTGTGTTGCATTTCTCTGTCCTCTCTTTGACATGTAGGACACAAATGCTGTTGTTGCATTAATTGCAACTGGTCCTGTTGTGAAATCTGAGAGTAATTATTTCATTCAGAACTTGCTGTTTCTGCCTATATGGATCACTGGTGGTGTCCTGGAGACTTTTAATGTACCATTGAATGTCCATACAGCAGCAGTTTTGATTTCTTCTGAACCATGAGGTGTGAGATCCTAGCACTTGTGACTTGTACCTTGGAGCACTTACCTATAAGAGCACTTATCTCCCAAAGACCCCAGACTACCCAGGTACTCACTTTTAGCACCTCTTAGCACCTTAGCTTGCTCTTACCTCTTGGACCTTCTGTCCATTTCTTCAGAACTGTCTCCCATTGCTGTGTCTCACAGCAACTTCTGTTCCTGGTCCCTGAAATTTACTTGTGAAGGAGACAATTTCTCCCTATAAGACTTGGAATCACTTTTGTTTTCTCTGATAGAGAGGTACAATGGGCTACCTTAGACATCAAGGTGGTGTTTGTCTTAGTACACATACATCTGTGTGTCCATATTACTTAACCCAACTCAGCAGATCACTGCCTTATCTTGTCAGAGTGCTTTGAAAAGCAAATCCTATCAGAGCATTATAGGAAGGGAAGTTAAAGCTATTACACAGATTGCACTTTCTTAACATGTCAAGGGAGGTAAGGGGAGCTCTCTAATTATGTTCAGATACATTCTTTTCATTCTCATAATCTTGAACGATAACTAAATATCCAGATGGCTTTAGATGCTATTAACATATCCAATAAGTAAGCCAGAAAGGCAGCTAAAACAGCAAATACATGTGAACAAGCATTGCAGGGTATTTGTTGTGGAAGAGCAGTGACTGCTCATTCCTCATCTCTAGGAACATCTTCAGGGGGAGGGGTCCACGC
Source organism: Neopsephotus bourkii (assembly GCF_033783945.1). Classification (NCBI taxonomy): domain Eukaryota; kingdom Metazoa; phylum Chordata; class Aves; order Psittaciformes; family Psittacidae; genus Neopsephotus; species Neopsephotus bourkii. The sequence continues at coordinate 8,301,421 of NW_026902112.1, forward strand.
TCAATGGAGTCATGCACTGTCCATCCTTATGGACATTTTACATCCTGCTAAACCTGCCATACTGTCTACACATCTCATTTGGCAGCTTGATGTTATGTGTGTTGCTGCTTCAGATACATAGATGATACCGTGTGTGTCTTATTACCCTCAGTAAAGCCCCTGGCCAGAGTTGGTTTTAACCATCTTCTTCCCAGGAAGTTTTGAGGTAAGGGTGAAGGGATTAAAGAGAATCAGAGAAGGTCATTAATATCATTCAAGACTATCTTTAGGCATTTCAGAGAAATGAACAACACTGGAGATGTATATAAACTGTATGCTAAACACACAGGGATTTTAGTTCCTCTTGCCATATGAGACCAAAGCCCGACTTAAGCCAGACACACTTACTTGTTAGAAATAATGGCAAATCAAGCCCTCTTGGTGCCCTGCAGGACATTAGGTCTAGTTCCTCATGGCAGATTACAAAAATATGGAGGGAATGAGCAGAGAACTCAGCTTTTAATCTCCAAGTGCTCAGACTGAGGAGCAAAGGCAAACTTAACCTCTGTTTATGTGGTTCCTACATTGAAAGTGGACTAAATAAACACCTCAATGGTCTTCAGGCTAACAGAAAATCATCATCTCATAAAAATAAGGTGCTGACTGGAAAGTGTGGGAGTGCATGGGGAAGGAAAGAGGTTTTTTTTTTTGTCTAATGGTCTCTTATTCCTTTCAGATTGTGAGGAAACATTTCCAAAACATTGTCATCATTGCTATGCAGTGATAGGAGCAGCACAGTTGGTCTTTCTTACACAGTGTGACTGTGGCACAGCCAGTCTACTCTGAAATCATCTAAGAAGTTATGTTACTACACATCTGCAAACCCACCAAGCACCCTACATCACAGGTTTCATTTCACAGCATCATCCTGGAAAGTTTCTTTATCCTGATGAGCTATGGAAAGTTTGCATAGTTCAGGTAGAGAATGTGCGCTCTGCCTCGTGCAACACACAGATTCGCTCTCGTCATTGTAGCCTCTCACAGGTTTTTATGTGCTCTGCCAGTTTTTCAGTACTAATATGCTGGGAAAGCAGAATGACTAGTATTGCTGAAACTGAAATAGAAATTCCAGTTCTTTCCCAACTTCTCCAACAGGCACTGAAATGCGTTCCTCATTTGGAAAACTACCCAGTAGGACCCCAAGCTTACAGAGTCCCTCTGTCTAATACCCTCCTTGTGGGACTTTTTCGCTTTAGATGCTTTTCCATATTGCAGAAATAACCAAAGCATTCTCTTCTGCTTCTTATTAATTTCTTCATTCAGTTCCTGGATCTTGGAGAGTTACGTAAGGAAATTAGGCAAATCAGGCTTAAAATTCTCCCGAACCCTTTCACCACTAGTGAAAAGCTGATGGTGGTTGTTATTAGTAGCTTAACTTTAGAGTTACTTAAGTGACTGGATAAGCTATTCTATTTTAGCAGTAGTGATTTTCTAATCAATCAGAAGAGCATGGGGATTTCAGTAGAGAAGACAAATAGATCATGAAAGGTTATAAACATGCTTTACTTCTAGAAAAATCATAAAAAATATAGTATGGAAGGTACAGAAAGTTGTACTTCTATATATTTTTTTAATATATAGAGTTTGGTAGTGAGTTTTGCACCCATCCAGAGGACTGAATAGGAAGAATAGACATTGCTGGGAATGCAATGAAACCGGGGGGAAATATTTCCCTTTCAGTCACAGCTGCAGGCCTCTTCTCTAAAGCTTACACTAAGTGGTGCTTCAGAGAAAGATTCCAAAGGCTGAACAAGAGTATTGCATAATGGGAGATGGTCTCTGCAGGTGGAGAAATGTGTAGAGCCCAGACACTCACTTTCCAGCTGTGTGAAATTGTCACCCTGATAGTAATAACTAGAAGCATTGACGTTGCAAACTTATCTGGCATCTTTTGCCACCATTAGATTCAGTTTTTACATGCTCCAGAGATCACTGATTCCTGTTCACAACCCCTGTTAAATATCCTGCAATATATCTCTTCCAGAAAATTGTTCTGGTTTAGCCATTCTTTTAAATAGATGCTTCCATGAGGAGTGTTTTTCAGCCAGTTTTTGCTATACAGCTTGTTATTTCTAATCTTTTCATTGCCATTACTATGGCAAGCAAGTGCGTGTGCAATGCCTCAACTAGAAAATGTCTTTTTTATGCAATTAGCTTCCAAGTTCAGTCTTATTAATTAATAACTTCATTCCACCCATGGTCAGCATTGATCCCTCTTACCAGCACTGGCTCCTGCTTTCAGCTTTCTCAGAGTAACGTATTCAAAGGTAGAAATTTCCAGCCATTTCTCTTAGCAAGACTCCTGTGTAATCCATGAGAAACCCATCACTTCCACACTTACCAGCCTGCCTGGAAGCTCTTGCTTTTCTCGTTGCTTTATCATTCTTCTCCTGATGAGATCTGGTTACTCTGCAGTGTTCAAGCTGCTGTGGTGGGGTGTGCAGGTGCCTTGCTTGCTCAGGAGAACTGAAAGGCTTAGAAATCCTGCAGGGAGATAAGAAGTAGATTAGGGTCAGCGTTGCTGCAGCACTTAGGGGGTGAACTGATTCTGTATATCAAATAAAAGCAAATGCGAATGTGTTGGCTTCTCCTTGCTTCTTTGAAGAGAGTATTCTTACTTTAAGGACCCTTAAAGAATCCCTGTCCTCACCCATCATGAAAATTTTTCATCCTTTGGTACTTTTCCTTCTCTTCTCTTCTCTGCCCTGCTTCTCTTTCAGCTTGTCTCTGCTTTCTTTTCACTGGGTTATGTGGTCCCAAAATCTTCAAATCACACCTGCCCTGTAATTAAGGTGTTGATTCATAAAATAATGCCCCCACATTTGTATTTTAGCACCTAAGTAGAAATCATCTGATTTCCAGAAATATCAGTAATGTGGTTTCTGTGTAAGTTTGGTTTCTGAAAGCCCAATCATTTCTATTATATCTAAACTCCATTGCGGAAAGGGGTGCATAAATCCAAGGAAGGCTGGTAGCCTACACTGAGATATAGCATCATCGAATCACAGAATAGTTAGGGTTGGAAAGGACCTTAAGATCATCCAGTTCCAACCCCCCTGCCATGCCCAGGGACACCTCACAGTAAGCCAAGTCACCCAAGGCTCTCTCTGTCCAACCTGGCCTTGAACACTGCCAGGGATGGAGCATTCACAACCTCCCTGGGCAACCTATTCCAGTGCCTCACC